>NC_090935.1:551223544-551526574 GCF_040938575.1 Ambystoma mexicanum | reverse complement strand
TCGCATAAGAAATTCTGTAGAAGGGCAGGTAGGGAGGGAGCGATATGGAATATGTCGATGCACTATCCCATCGAAAGAACGTTACCAGGTAAGAAAGTAACTTGTTCGAGGGGATTGGGTCCTCCGACGTATTCCATATTTATGACAGACTCCCAAAGCAGTACCAACGTATGGAGGTGGGAAAAGAATTTAGAATATAGAAATTTAGCATGCCCAATCAAATTGCAGAATAGAGGACCGCCTTGCCAAAGGCCAGATCCTGGCCATGGATAGAATCTAGGAAGTAGTGTCTTACAAAAGTATGGACCGAAGCCCATGTGGCTGCTTCACAGATGTTATGAATAGGAACACCCCTCTGCAGGGCAGTAGAGGCAGCCATACCCCTAGTAAAATGGGCCTGTAAGCCTACCGGAGGGTGCTTACCTGCCAAGCGGTAACATTCAGAAATTGCCAAGATAATCCATCTAGACAAAGTCTGCTTAGTAACAGCTTGTCCCAAACGCCTACCAGCGTATCCTATGAAGAGCGGATCGTCCACTCTGACCCGGGACATGCGTGAAATGTAGAAACTTAAAGCTCTCCTAGGATCCAACCTATGGAGCCTCTCCTCTTCCTTACCAGGATGCGAAGGAGGATAGAATGCCGGAAGAATGACCTTCTGGCTTAAATGAAATTCCGACACCACTTTCGGAAGAAAGGAAGGAAGGACGAACCCTAAGAACAACCCTGTCCTTATGAAAGACCGTGAAGGGTGGCTTAACAGAAAGTGCCTGCAACTCACTCACTCCGCGAGCGGAAGTAACCGCAACTAAAAATACAGTTTTAAGGGTTAACAGTCTCAAAGGACAAGAATGTAAAGGCTCAAATGGAGTACCCATTAGAAATTTCAGAACAAGGTTCAAATCCCAACTGGGCACCTGGAAAGGTGACGGTGGAAACACATTAGTGAGCCCTTTCAGAAACTGAGAAATTAAAGGAATCTTTAGCCCTTGTGGGCTAAAGAAAGCAAAAAATACAGAACCACAGGAATGTCGCATGAAAAAAGATCCACATTCTTAACCCTGCACCAGTCGCAGAACTTTCTCCAACGGCAACGGTACAGGGACTTTGTTGCAGGCCGTCTGGCCGAAAGCAACACCTCCATCACGTCTTCAGGGAGGTCCCAATCCGCATACCTAAACCTTTCAGAAGCCAAGCGTGAAGGTTGAGGGATCTGACCTCTGGATGGAGAACCTGACCCTCTCCCGTGAGAGCAAATCGTCTCGGTAGGGAAGACGGCGTGGAGGGCAGATGGACAAGTCGAGAAGGTCCAGGTACCACGTTCTCCGGGCCCATGCCGGAGCAATGAGGATCATCCGGGACCGAACCTCCGTAACCTCCGCAGCACTTGCGGGATGACGGGGACTGGAGGAAACGCGTACAGCAGTGGGAAGGACCAGTCCACCACGAACGTGTCCCCTTAAGGCTGCTCTTGGAGGAAATTCCTGCAAGCAGAACCTTTCGCAATTCTGGTTGACACTGGAGGCGAAGAGATCCACTTGTGGGGTCCCCCAAAGGGCGAAGATCTCCAAGAGAATCTCCTGAGCCAGCTCCCACTCGTGAGAGATCGCGCTCTGCCTGCTTAGAGCATCCGCCATCTCGTTTTAGTCTCCGGCCAGATAAACTGCCAAGATCGAAATTTCCTGCTGGATGGCCCAGAACCAGAGCTGCATCGCCTCCCTGCACAGAGGAAGTGACCCTGCCCCCACCCCCTTTTTGTTGAGGTAGTGCATGGCCACCGTGTTGTCCATCAGAATCGGGACATTCTTCCCTCGCACAGTCAGCAGAAAAGCCTTCAGGGCAAGCCTGTCGGCCCTCAGGTCAAACAGATTGGTATGGAGTCTCGACTCCGGCGGAGACCAACGACCGCTGACTGTCAACTCGTTGGCATGAGCTCCCCATTCCCGTGAGGGATGCGTCCGTCATGATCGACACCTCCGGTCAGCTTAGCCAAAATGAGCCCCCTTCATCAGATTACCTTCGACGGCCCACCACAAAAGATCGTGGGCGACCGAGGGCGGCACCTGAACGGGATCGGACATCCTGCTGGAGGATTGTGACCACTGCATCTTGAGAGCCCACTGCAGAGATGTCATCGGCAGCCTGGCCTCTGGCACCAGAAGAATGCAGGATGCCATGAGGCCTAGCAACCTCAAGAACTCGAACGCCAGGAGACTCTGGGCATGTTGAAACTTGTGCACCATCTGCAGAATGTGATGAGCCCTCACCTGAGGTGGAAAACACTGCCCCAGGGATGTGTCGAGCACTGCTCCGATGTATTGGAGCCGCTGGTTTGGCGTCAAGTGGGACTTCTTTAAGTTGAGCGAGAAGCCCAGCCTGTGAAGGGAGTGGCTGGTGACTGACAGATGATCTAGGACTTGCTCCGGAGAGCGCACCCTGATAAACCAATCGTCCAGGTAGGGGTAGACGTGACTCTTCATAGAGAGATTCACTGGTGGATTGTCGTGAGGCCTCTGCCGGAAAGGAAGACAGTAGCCGTGGGCTATGATCTCCAGAACCCACACATCTGAAGTAATGGCACGCCATTCTACAAGATGCTGCGCCAGCCTTCCCCCCCCAAACCGGCGAACCATGGGACATGGCCTCATGACTGAGCTGAAGCGGCTGCGGCATTGCCTGAGGGTTAAGAGGCAACTGCCCGAGCGGCCTTGGCACCTCGAGTACCTCGTTTTCCACCTCTGGCACTCCTACGGTGGCCCCTTTGACTTGCAGCTCCTGTTGATCTACCAAAGGAAGAGTAGTATCGAAAGGAACCGCCCCTCCATTGCTGTCCGCTAGGACGAAACGGTGGAGGTTGGCGAACTGCAGTGGTCAACGACTTCACTGCAGCTTTGGAGATCTGCAACCTCTCAAGGCTCTCATCAGCCTTGCGGCCAAAAAGATGTTCACCTTCAAAGGGCATGTTGAGAAGCCGGGCTTGTACATCAGGAGCAAACCCCGACCTTCGCAACCACGCAAATATGCGCATTACGGTGCTCGCTGCCATGGACCGGCTGACACAATCGGCCATGTCCAGACCAGACTGAACGGATTCACACATGGCATCTTTGCCATCCTGAACGAGAACAAGAAAGCCATCCCGTTCCTCCCCTTCGGGAATATGTTCAGCCGCCAAAGAAACACAATTCCACAGAGTGTGAGTGAAACGTGCTAAGGCACACACAGAGTGGGCTGCTGTAAAGCCATACCCCCTGAAGAAAACACTTTCTTCGCCCAGCCATCAAAACGCTTGTCGTCCCCATCAGGAGGGATGGGAAGGTACGACGCCTGTTTTGCCAGGGCCGTAGCCGCCTGCACCACCAAACTCTCCGGAGTGGGGTGCGTAGTGAAGTAGCTGGGGTCACTACTGGCTGGATGGTATTTTTTCAGCAAAGACTTGCTCACTGCCGGGAGACTCTCCGGAGCAGTCCAAGCCGCTGCCACCCTTCTTTGCAAGGCCATATGGAATGGCAGTACCGGTCAGTTGGCGGACCTTGGTCAAGGATATCCGTCAGGTCATCCTGCAGAAAATCCACTGGTGGCGCAGATCACCCCAAATATTCCGTCACCCTCGACATAAGGCGCCGGTACGAGAACTCTGCGTGCGTGCCAGGTTCAGGCCTACCGAACTCAACCTCTGGAGAGGTGTCCAGACCACTGGCGTCGTGCAAAGACTGACACAGGTCTCCTAGCTGGCTAGGACCAGACATAAGTTCGTCAGGAACCTCTTCAGGAAGCATACCTTCATCAGACCCTTCATCCACCTCAGAGATGTAATCCAGAGGCTGGAATAAATCCCTGGATGAGGGCACAGAAAAAGGCTCAAATACAGACCTTACTGACTACTGCAGGGCCTTTCTCTGAGTTTCTACCGGTCTCCGGTGCACCTCCAATAAAGCCTCCTCAAAAGGCGTCGAGGGTGTCTACAGAATCGGCGTCGATGTTGAGCGTGGCACCGAAGGCATCGACACAGGCCTCGAGGGCAGAGCCCCGAGCGTGTCCTTCAACAGCCTGGACGCCGATGGCGTCGACGGCTTCCTCGGAGGCGGAGCCTCGAGAGAGTCCTTTGACGGCCTCTGTGCCGAAGGCATCGATGTCTTCGAAGACCTCACAGGCTCCGACGGTCTTGAGGGCGTCGAGAACCGGGACCTGGAGCGAGCATGGCTAGAGTGATCCACCTTGTCCGACCGGGGCCTCGAAGGTTCCCAGTGATCGCGCCGACCACTCGAGCCCGAAGGCATGCTAACGGTGGCTCTAGCTCGTTCCCTGCCGGCGTCTTTCGACGGCGCGGACGGAACGGAGCCCTGCGACTGAAAAATCGCCATCATCTCCTTACAAAATGAATCCCATTCCGCAGGAGAGGAATGCTTGTTGGGACAAGCAACCCACCGACTGGCAGAGTCTTCGCACGAGGACGGGGAAGGGGAAGGCGACCGGTGACGGCGCTTCCGTGAGTGCCTCGAAGAGGCAGTGGAATGGCAGGACCCACTCTGGGACCGAGACCCCCTGGATTGACGCCGACGATGCGGAGAGTCGCCCCTCAAATCGTCAGTCGAAAGCCCAGTGGATTTCAACTTCCGGGGCTTGGACACCTTACCAACTAAAGCTTCTTCTTACGCTCCTGCAAGGCCTTCGATGTTAACGACTGGCACTCGTTCCAATCGTCCGTGGCGTGGTCCTCACCGAGGCACCAGAGGCAGGTGTCGTGCAGGTCCGTCAGCGACATCTTGGAACCGCAGTCCCGACACTTCTTGAAACCCGCCACTGGGTAGAAGAAGACGAAGACATCATGGAAATCTTCACAAACAAACGGGTTCGAAGAACCGATAGAACAACTCAGAAGAACCGAGGCGCGCCGAGATCTCCGAAGCGAAAACGTTCGTGGAAAAAACGGAACTGAGGCTACGGGCGTTGTGCGTCCTACTTATAACATCCGGTGACGTCGGCTCGACGGAGGCCCTCGAGGACAGCGTATCGACGCAGAAAATTTTCCGAAGCAGCACAGCTGTGGTGATTACCTGTCATAGATATGGAATATGTCGGAGGACCCAATCCCCTCGAAATTGATTATTGGAATTAACTGTATTCATTGGAACTTTCATTTGAAAATTCTGCTTTAATCCTGGGGAAGGGGATCCTACCCAGGTTACAAGATTATTTGGTTCCAATTGTTATTTTGTTGAACATAAACAGCCATACTTGCATTGTATGTACAAGTGTGAGGGACAGATATACTTGTTTATTATAGTGTTTTCCTTTAGTCTTAGTTTCATAGGCAGGGAAAGTTAGGTTAGGGAAAGCGGGGCGTTTATCTCACCCATTTAATTTAATAAAATGGCTTCTTGTGAAAAACCTTTATCAAGTTGTCTGCCTCGCATTTCTGACCCCTCACAGTAGTCAAAGCTCTTCTTCGTCTCAGTATATCTTATGCCACTGGCCCTACACAGGTACATGGGGTGGTTGGGTAGATTACTGGGGTGCACCATAGCTATAGGTTGAAGAGGCATGATTGGGAGAGGGTCATACCGCATTCTCCCTAGATGGCTGTCCCCATCCCCAGAGGGGGAGTCGTTCCCCACGAGTTGCCCATGCTGTGCAACACCCCCAGTGGGACAATCAGGTAGCAGTCTCACATCCCTGGCCTTATGGGAAGAGGCTCCCTTTTGGGGAGAATTGACAACATCTAGGGATTCGTCACACCACAAACATGCCACCCTTCCTTCTTCGACACCCTTATACCAGACAAATAAATTGTACATATTCTTAATTTAATGCAAGGGTAAAGAGATCTTATGACCTAGAAGGAAAACGGCATACACTGAATACAGTTATTGTGGTTTTTGCATGTACCACATGCAAGATGAATCGCTTCAAGGCACATATAGATACAAGCGAGGTGCAACAAATATGATGATCAGTACAGTAACAGCAAGTGAACTTAAGGATGCTTGGAGATGAGGAGTACAAGACATAAAATGGCAATCACAGTCCATTAGAGATTTTAGTAATCATTTACTGAGTGGCTACGATGCGATAGAACAAATTGGTAGTCACTTGATAGCAATGCCAATTTTTATTTTGGTGTATTGCTGAGAAGTTCCCTAATTAGGGTAAGTTTATACTGCTTTTGATTTTCTGCTAGCCTTTGCTTCAGGGAGATTTGTTGCACAATACGGATTCCAGACCTAACGGGGATCTACGGTTAGGCCTTTCTTTTTTCAAGTGGAGTGTTGCAAGTTGCTGTGCTGTGGGGCCTCTTAGAGTCCTGGTTGGGATGCACTGTTTAACCTGACTCGAGAGGTATTGCAGCTGCTCATATGGATAGGGTATATTGATTTCAGCAATGACTGACCAGAGGCAACCATTACGCTTTCTCTTCATTTAATATGAAAGCTCAAGGAGCATGATTATAAACAAAATTTACTGGAAAACCCCCCACAAAATAAATATTATTTGGGAAATTGCAATAGCTCAGTCTCACGACATGTTAATCCACTACCCCAATTCAGGACCATCTATGCTTCTACTCTTCTGGTTCCAGTTGCCCTACTTCTTTCACCTTTCATAAAAGAGCCTAGCCAGGCATGTAATATTCCACTCAGTCCACTCGGGACCCCACATGCACACCATTTCATACTTACCAAAAGTCTATTCTAACTAGCCCAAAGCTAATGGCAAATTCATATCTTTAGGCCTAGTCTAGTATCTCTGTTCTGTACTAACTGAATTTGTTTCAGGAGTTGTTTGGGAGGCCCAAATGCATTATGTTCCAATAGTCTAATTTGCTAAGGAGCAAGAATTGAAAAAATGCCACTTCTTGATCTGTGGGTAAGGAATGTGAGGATTTTCTTTATGGTGTAGTGCTGAAGATCGACACTTACTGTTAATGAAATTGCTTGCTGTCTGAAAGGAAAGGTGAAATCAAAGAGAATTCCCAAGTTCAAAATAAATAGCTACTTTGAAGATATACACCCAGGGCTCCACGTATGAATTTGAAGTGACGTGTTCGACTCCCTAAAAGAAGGCATCCGTCTTGTAGTTCAAAGAAATTCCATGCAAACGAATAGAAGCATTATAGGCCTTCGACAAGACACACTATAGCAGAAGAACTCTTTGTGAAGCTACTGGTCTACATACACCAGAGCAGCGCAGGTGGCATAAAGGCTCAGACACATGCACGCCTATTACGCCATACATTTCACAAAATGGCCAGAGTTTAGGGAGATATATAGGCAGGTGCACCACTTAAGCAGAGCCCTCCAAGTACCGATAGTTTTGAAGATATGCCAGGAATTGAATGTTAGAAATCAATTATTTAGCACAGTATGGCACTGTGGGTTCCTACGCCATATACAAAAAAAATACAAACGGTGCAGCTTTGACTTGGGCTGCGCTCGCCTCCTCCCAAATCTCAGGCAGAGACCAGGGAGGTGGTCCGCATGGTCCAATAAGCAATGCTGTGTGAAGGGAGAGCATTTTCCAGGAAACACCTTTCCAGTAACACCCGCCTCTCTGTACATTGCTGTAGTACACATCACACATCTAATAAAATCCGTCGGTCACTAGGTTTGGCATTAAACCACCACCCAGAAGCAAAACATATATAGCTTTACTAGGATGTGCTGGTTGCACCTATGTGCCAAAGCTAAGCGGGCTATGGGCACTTGCAGACGGTCCTCATAAAGCCATCCCTGTAAACACTATAATAACTAGTTTGCGTCACTAGGTAGTGGACAAGTCATTCCTAGAAATGATCAGAACCTGAATGCAGATCTTAGTAACCAAGGCGGATGGGAATTGCATGCACTTAAAAACTGAAATTCAATACTACGTTTGAGGCACCTTTTAAATTTTTTTCAGCTTTAGTCTGAATTGTACTGTCATTTCTTAGATTAAAAGGGACAAGTTTGTACTTCATATAGTAACATTCAACCTGCCCAGGCCAGCAGGGACATTAAGTGCGATCTGCAGTGAAAAAGCTAATCGACTTAGAAGCTGCCCAATGCGAGACTACCCAAAAAGAAAAAAGAAAGCTGAGAGATTATGCCCGACTGAACGCACAGAGTATTCTCCTCTTCCCAGATGCGGTGAAATCTCCTCCCAGACGTGTGAACGAGAGTTCATATTTTTTCCAGCAGAACGACGAAAACTGATGGTGGCCAGAGTCATGGGACCCATAATGTTGTGAAACGAATGCCTACAATAATTCCAGGAAATCGCGCCATCAACACTGGCTAGAAGACGGAAGATGAGCCCCGTCACATCCTGGCAGTGGAACATGAAGTCTGATATAAATGGAGGCTGCCCTGCAAACTGATCTTTGAATTTAGCGGCCAGCGATGTGTGATCTCCTAGCATAACGAAGTGGAAGAGTTCATGGACAAGGTGGCGGGCAAGAAAGTTGCAAATTTGGGGGATAGGTCCTACCCCATAGGATATGTTGAACAGCAAGATGAAAGGGGCCACCAGAGGAAGAAAATGTTGACGCCTGCGAGAAGAACATTGAGCAGAATATGGTGGATGGCTGGGAACCATAATGCCTCTCTTTCTCCTTGATGGAAGGGAACATTGTATTTGGTGCGATACCTTGAAAGTTTGGGTTCGCTGGGCGGAGGAGGATGAATTAGAAATGTTCCTAGTGGTGCGGCTATATGAATTGGATGAATTGTTAGAAAAGTTTTTATATTGATACAATGGGGACAGTGTAAATCCATTTGGGCCAGCAGGGTTAGCATTCTGGTACAGTGCCCAGTCATATGTTGGAAATGTTGGCTCGGGGGATGGTTTGGGCTTTTACTTTTGGAAGTTATGGGCTTAAGTGGTTTTGTGAATGTGAGGGAATATTTGGGGTTTTTTCTAATTTTGAACTTGAGCTGTTTCTTCAACAATGATGATGATGATTACAAGAGGGCAAACTGTTTCTTAATTTTTATGGTTTGGCATGGTTCGTTCATTTGGAGGAGGTATCGTAGGACACCACGCATCGTACCTTGGGATTGATTTCTGAATGGGTATTTGCAATGTGAGATTTTATTTATTGGTCATGTGTAATGTGCCATGTGCCATACAGAAAAAAGTGTTTCAAGGCACATGACCACATAAAGACCTTTACTTTAAATTATTTATAAGGTGCAACTAAAGTGGCCTGGGAGCATACTGGAATGATGAATGAGCTGGAAGGTAGCACAATGAACAAGAAGATTAGGCTGACCCCTGCCAAGGGTTATCTAAACAGGTACGATTTAAGATGTTTCTTGAAGCCCTTCAGGGATGAGCAGTTCCTTAATTCAAGAAGCAGGGCATTCCACTGGGAGGGAGCAGCCACCCAGAATGCACCTTTTTTTACTAGTTCTAGATTGGCTTTATGTATTTGCAGCAGGTTAGAGAATTCTTGAGCGCAGAGTGTGATAGTTTTGTTTTTAAGTCTACAAGCTATATATGGAGGGAATAGCACTGCCAGGGATTTATAGGCGATTGTCAGTAACCTGAATTCTATCTTGGCTGCTATGGACAGCCAATGCAGACTTCTCTGCAACCTCCGATACACGCTCACACTCCTCAACAATCCCAAAATAGCTCTAATGGTGCTGTTTTGCACTACTTGGAGTTCAAATAAATCTCCTTTGCCAATGCCCACAAGTAAAGAACTGCAGTAATCAATTTTGGATGAAATAATGGTCTGAGCAACTGTTTCGCAGCACTTTTGAGAGAAGAATGGGCGAATGTGTGAGAGTAGCCTTATATAGTAAGATGAAAATGAGACAAGGCTATTCACCTGTGGTGTCATGCTTAATGTCTTGTCAAATCCAACACCCAATATTTTTATTTTGCCTTTTGTAGAGATGCTGTGATTAGCAATGCAGAATGGATCATATTCTGCATTAAGGTTCAATAATCCGGGCCTGGAAACTACGATCATAAAATCGTGATTCAAGGCCAACCCACTCATGTCCACTCACTCTTGTATGAGTTTATAAGTATCTTTTACCATTTGGAATCCTTCTCATAATTGCCCGATAAAGGGATGAGATATTGAGAATCGTCGGTATAGTTAGAAAAACATATCCTTTTTTGCTCAAGTAATTGAAAAAGTGTAGCCGTAATTATGTTGTACAAAACGGGAGAGAAGGATGCCCCCTGTGGGATGCCATAGCAAAGAGGGGCAGGAAAGGCCTTGGCTTGCTTGCTGCATTCCCGCATTGTTCTGTTGCCTAAAAAGGACTGCATCTACTCCATCGCTTGATCACTGAAGTTAGCCATCTCCTGTAATCTGGCTTTCCCTTCATTAATGTTCAACATCATATTGGATTTAAATTCCAATAGTTCTGATTCCGTGCCATAGCCTGGTCTGAAGCCTGACTGACCCCCATTCAAAATTGGATGGTCTTTTAAGTGGCTGAGTATTTGTTCATAGGCCACTCTGTCCAATATTTTGAACAGAAATGGCGTGTTGGATATAGGTCGATAATTAGTGGCAACTTTAGGATCCTGCCCTTGTTTTTTTTAGCAACAGTGTAATCCAGGCACCCTTCAGTCTAGTGGGAACCAATCCTTCTTTAAAGGATGCATGGACTATTTTGGTTCTAGAGCTGATCAATAGCTATGAACAGGCCTTGATAGCTGAGGCTGGGAAGATGACACCTTTGCATGAGGATGGTTTAAGTTTAGCCAGGATAATACAAAGTTCCTCTTCCGTTATTCTTTTTTTTGCCAAAATCTTTTTATTGAAATATTGATTAAACATTAAATTCATCAAATATCACTGCAAATGGTGACATAATTAATCTCCAGAGCCATGAATCAACAATTCAGCATCTTTTGCAATTCATATTGCAACATCAATTAATCTCTCAAACAATGCATCAACATTTCATTTTAACATCTTTGGAATTCATCTAGTAAATATAAGCATCCTCTGGGAATAGGATAGTTTAGCTTAACATCCTGTAGCACTCTTAACTAAGGAAAAGCGGGAGAAGAAGGGAGAAGGAGAAAAAAAAAAAAGGAGAACCTCACCAAAGTTACCAACAGTCCACCGCGTAGCCCTATGAGGAGCTGTATCACCCCCACTACCAGATTTCAGTCTAATGGGTACTTCCACATCATAACAGAGGTTGAGGGAAATTTTGTAGGGAGTCTAAAGCAGACCCTCAAGTAAAGGGCTTAACCCTTGAGTGATAAACAATCAAGCTTATGACTCCAAAGTACCGCTTACTTATCGGGAAGGGAAGAACTAGCTCCTGTCCACATACTTCAGCCAACACTCAGAGTGAATACAGCATTGCTACTTTGTGTAGAAAAAATACATATTTTAATTTGCATTATACAATAATATACACCACATTTGTCATGTAAAATAATTAACACAAGTACTTTGAACAAGTGTAATTAAGAGGCTAGTGTGATACTAGACAAAAAATTCACTTCAATAGTTAATGGGTACTTCCACCATGTCAATAGAGTGTCAGGGCTGGAAAAGGTACTTAACCAGTCTAGGCTGAAAAAACATCTGTTCTTTCTGCAACGTGATCCAAAAATGGGCCCCAGATGCATGAGAATTTGGGCGTTTGGCCTTCTATCGCTGCTGTTAGTTTGTCCAGTCCAAGAAGTTCCCAAATCTTTACCCACCAGTATGCTATGTAGGGACCCTCCATTTCCTTCCAAAATCGAGCTTGTGTAAGGCGGGCCGCCATAAGTAATTGGGTAATCAGGCGAGCATTAGGGCCAGAGCGTGGGTAAGACCCATCATCTGGTGTGTCGCCTAACAGCATTACTAAGGGGTCCATGGGGAGCACGATTCCACATATGTCCATGATCTTTGACCTAATCTCCAACCATTAGGTTTGGATGACAGGACAGTGCCACCACAAGTGACCCAGATCTCCCTTCGCCCCACCAGCACAAATCCGGATATTCTGGGTTTATCGCGTGTAGCCTCTGCGGGGAGTAATACCAACGATAGCAGATCTTAAGTGCACATTCACTCACTGCCGTGCATCTAGAGGACCTATGTGCTCTATCCCAGATTCTTTGCCATGACTCCGGGGGTACCTCAATTCCTAGTTCTCTCTCCCATGCCAACATGTAAGGGAGTTTCTGGTCTTCTCGGACATTTTCCAGGAGGCGATAGCAAGTTGCCACTCTGTGTGAGGATTGGCCTTCCGAGACCGTTAACTCTAGGCCTGAAGGGGGCCTAGTGGCAGCCCTTTTGGTGGTCAGATTGGTGATCCAATGCCATAATTGTATATATCTAAATCTCTCAGTCTCCGGGAGGTTAAATTTCTCCTTGCATTGGGCGAAGGTCAGTGGGCCATTGTCAGCATAGAGTTCCTGCAGTCTCAGGGGTCCTTCTCTTGACCAGTTCTGGTAGGAGTTGGCCTGGAGCCCAGGGGTGAAGGCTGGATTCTGCGTGATTGGGGAGAGGGGTCCTAATCCTGTGGGGAATCCCCTGAACTTGCAATGTCTGTCCCAACAATGAAGAGTCGACCCCGTAGTCGGAAGGAGGGGCTTCTGAGAGGCACGGGAGATGGGAGAGGGGAGCCCCAGAAAACAGCTGCTCGATGTCCTGCCACGGGGGGGGGGGTCAACTGGGTTAGTCCAGCTCAAGATAGGGGCAATTTGGGTTGCTCAATAATATCTTAAGGTGGAGGGGAGCCCAAGGCCTCCTAGCTGCCTGCCCCAAGTGAGAATCATACGCTGAATTCTAGGTTTTTTCCGCTGCCAGATAAAGCGACTTATCTCTTTCTGCAAGTCTAGTAAGTCTCGCTCTGGAATAAGAACAGGAAGCGCCTGCAACGTTTAAAGGAGCCTAGGGAGCAAGGTCATTTTAACTGCGGTTATGCGCCCCAGCCATGATATCTCTTGAAGGGCCCACTTCTGTAAAGATTCCTTGGCAACTTTTAGCAAAGGGTGGGATGTTGGTTTTCACTAGGCCCGAATAGGTCAGGTCAGGTGCACTCCAAGATACATAATTTTGGAATTTTCACAGCTAAGGGAGTAGGTGTTCTGCAAGGCGTTTAGCACATGTGGTGATTCAGACAGTCAGGCCAATCGATTTTGACATATTTATCATGAATCCCGAAATCACAGCAAATCGGTCAAGCAGACCCATAAGCGGGGGGACCAAAGCCCGGGCCTCCTTTAGGAAACTGAGCACATCGTCTGCATAAAGTGCAACTTTGTGACACTGGTCTCCCACCTCGAACCCCTGAATTTCTGGGTGCAGGTGGATATGTTGGGCTAAGGGTTCCATCGCTAGTGCAAAGACCAGTGGTGATAGGGGACACCCTTGCCTGGTCCCCCTACCAAGGGGTATCTGGGGTGTCCACCGAGAGTTGACTCGTATTCGGGTGGAGGGGATCCGGAAGTTCGATAGGACCAATTTAGAAAATTGTGGGCCAAAGCCCTTCAGGACTAATTGCAAATACTCCAAAGACATGCAATCAAATGCCCTATGGGCGTCTAAGGATAGCAGCGAGAGGGGACCTGGAACAGAGGGGGCCAGAGCTATCGGGTCTATTGCTCTGCGAATGTTGTCGTGAGCAGACCGACCCTGGATAAAGCCTGTCTGGTCTCTATCTATTACTGTAGGCAAAACCTCCCCCAATCGCCGCAATGTGATCTTGCTAAACAGCTTAGCCTCCATATTGAGCAAGGCTATGGGGCGGTAGGATGAGCATTCTGCCGGGTCCTTCCCTGGCTTTAAAATTAGGGTTGTATTCGAATATGCCATGGACTGTGTAACAGTACCTGTGTCCCAGCATACATTAAACAGCTTTGTGAGATGCGGTGTGAGCTCCTTACAGAAGGTTATTTGTGAAGCCGTCTGGGCCAGGAACCTTGCCAATAGGGAGTGATTTGATAGCTAATTCAACTTCCTCAACGGATACTGGATCTTCTAAGGGCTCTTGTAAAGATTGTGGCAGGTCTGCCGTGGTTATGAAATCCCTGGTGGATTTTGAGTCCCCCCCTGTGCGGGGCCGCGTGTTCCCTGAAGAATTTCTCAACAATATGGCATTTGCCCTCTTCAGAGGAGGTGCTCTTGCCTTTCTTATCCCCCAGGAAGTCTATCCTATTTTGCCGTGTCCGTTTCCCTAGCTTGGCTGCTAGTAGTTTATTAGCCTTGTTTCTCTTAGTATAAAAAAATTGCTTGGTACGCATCATGCAGTAGGCCGTCCTCTCCATATGGTGTGCCTCAAACACTTTCTTAGCCATTCGCAGGTCCCTCAATGAGCACTGTGAGGGTTTCTTCTTGTTTGCCTCCTCTAGTCTATGGACTTTTCCCTCCAGATGTTCTTGAAGTAATCTCCTGGCCCTCTCCCCGTTGTGCAGCCTGCTCAATGAAGTGTCCTCTAATCACGACTTTGCTTGCCTCCCAGACCGTGCCCCAGCTCACATCGCCAGTGTCGTTCTCTCTGTAGTATAGTTCCATGGATTCTCTAATATGGGCACAGATCACAGGGTCCTCTAGCAGGAAATCATTTAATCTCCAGGGAGGTCTCGTGGGAGGGATAGCTCGGGGAGGGGCTGGGGCGTGATCTGCAAGCACCTCAGGGAGAATATCTACATCTACCACATCTTGGATTAGCGAATCTGAGTTAAGAAACATATCCAATCTTGAGAATCCGCCATGAACAGCTGAGAAATGAGTGTAGTTCCTCTCATCTTGATGGCAGTACCTCCATACTTCAATCAAAGAGTGTTCTTTCAGCAGAGAGGTAAGAGTCCTGAAGTTGTTCCTGTTATTTAATGTTGGTGGGAGCGTCTTGTCAACCAGGGGGTTAATCACTGCATTAAAATCCCCACCCAAGATCACTTCCCCCTCTGCCTGACCAAGTAAGGCTTTCGACAATTTCATAAAAAACAGGTCTTGTTTAGTGTTTGGGGCGTATATAGAAACCAGTGTGATTTTACGGTCATCTAGCATGGCGTTGACCAGCAGGAACCTCCCCTCCTCATCCTGTACCACTCCCAAGGTCTTAAGGGAAATCCCCTTGCGGACCAGGATGGCAACCCCTCCTTTCTTCAGTCCACTTGAGGCAAAGAATTTAGTGGGGTAGAGCCCATCATTAAGGTGGAATTCATCTGCCGGTCGTAAATGGGTCTCCTGAAGAAATAGAAATTATGCATCTAAGGACCCTAGTCTATGAAAGAGTGCCTTACGTTTCAGGGGGGAGTTCAGGCCTTGCACATTAAGGGAGATACACCTAAAACTCGGGGTTGCCATAGTACAGTCGCTCAGGTTTTCACTTTAAGTAAGCCCACCTAAGGGGTCAGGGGCAGGATACCCAGTCAGGCAAATCAATGCAATGTAACCTCTAAAAGGTCTTAGGCGAGTGGAAAAATAACACCAACTTAATGGCTTCAGGATAAACTCAAGAAAATAATCAAGGTAATAACAGACAAAACAAAATAACCAAGCTACTTTCATCAAGGATTGTGCTATTCCCATACCCAGAGTCAACTTTAACCAGCTATGAAGTATGTCGGGCGCCATCCACTCAGGCGCCCAAGCCGGTTAATATACGGAAATTTCCATTGCCCTTAAGTAAAGCCAAACAAAGTATTCAAGAGCGGTGGGGAGCTGCATAATTTACAAATGTATGTTGAGATAATCCATTCTCCCCTGGTCTCTCGACACAAGGTTGAAGATAGGGCGCCCCTGGGTGCGTCCAAGGAGAGAGAAAGGAACGGCATATTCAGAGGCCCATGATTTCCAGCACGGCCACAGAGAATCTGCTTTGCCAAGAAGCGTCGGGGGCCTGGCAGAGACCCGCGAGGTGGCCGTATCTTCTCATTGAGGGTCATTAATATCCAATGCAGTCAGGTAGCCGCCCAACCCTCCCCCTCCCCCGGACTCAGGGCCGATGTCTCCTCTGGGATTGTGGTCGTTTTCTCTAGGCCGAGTTCCTGGTGCTGATTCGCTGCAGATTGGGGCCGACACTGGGCTTTCCCTTGTCCGGTTTTCGGCAAGGGGTGTGGAGTAGTCCCATTCATGCTCTGAGCGTGCAGGTTCAGATCACCATTATCAGACGCCTCCAACATCAGGCTTCTCGCTTCTTCTTCAGAGTAAATTACATAATGTTGATTATGGAAGTCAAAGATCAGCTTGCATGGAAACCCCCAGCGATAGCGGATCTTCCGGGCCCTTAGCCAAGATGTTACTCTCTGCAGTCGTCGTCTGCACAACAGAGTGTAGGGGGCCAGATCCTGGAAGAGTTGTACCGTCGTGGCTTGGAATCGTATAAAAATCTGAATTCCTGGCTGCCGCCATGAGCTCTTCTTTCTGGCGAAAAAAGTGTACCCGAGTGAGCACATCTGGTATTAGATTCTTTTTAAGTTGGGCTGAAGAGTACACCCCGTGGGTTCTATCAAGCTGTAGTTCTTCAATTGGCGAGAGGTTGAGAAGGGATCTGAACAGTGACTCTACATATTCAGCTAGATCCTGGTCGGGGACCTGTCAGGGGACACCACGGAGGTGCACATTATTCCGTCTTGACCTGTTTTCCAAGTCGGCCTGCTTTGCCCATATATCCTAGAGCTGCTCCTCAATGGCCTTCACCCTTTCTGCTAGGACCTCGTTGTTATGGGATTGTTCACAAGATGCGTTTTCCAGGTTGTTAACCCTGGACTCTAACCCCCTCCAACCCCCCCCCCCCCCAAGGTGGGAGGTGAGGTCTGCAAGGGACTGGGCAAAGAGTCCTTAGAGGTCTTGATCTCTTCTTTAATCTCTTGGGTAATGTCCCGTTTAAAGGATCTGAGCATCCCCCCCCCCAGTTCCTCTTTGGACATCCCCACGTTTGGGGCCAGTTTTGGAGATGGAGCCGGGTGAACCTCAGCTGTGACCGTGCGTGTGGGGGGTGGGTCCACAGGCTGTGGCGCCAGATAGGCCTGTATGCCGTGCCCCTTCTTTTTTACCGCTGTTTTGGGCATCCCTTGGGGAGATTGCAGGGGTCACCTACTTATAGTCCCAGTGCCGCTGGAGGAACGTGAGGCGGCAGATATGCAGGGTCAGCCTCTTATGTTTTGATATAAAGTGATCAATTGGGCCCTGCAAAGGATGAAAGGCCTCACGCTATGTTATTGCAAGAATCTTGTTTCAGGCCCTTGGGAGATCCCTCTGGGTTTCTTCAGTGTTGAGAATACTCGCTTGGTGGGAGAAGGAGGAGTTCCCGTTCCCTGCCCCAGAATGCTGCAGCACTCACCAGGGCTCAGCTCCGGGCAGGCTTCCACGTTGCAGATGTCAGCCGTGCATTGAGGGATGCCACTCCTCCTTCGCGGTATCTCCGCACCTCTACACCAAGCTCCAGCCTGGTGAGCAGAAGGCTCGGGTGTTCCCGCTCCAGGACAGGTCGGTGTCCGTGAAGGCCCAGCCGGCCCCCCCGGCCTCTATGCGGGCCCCAGCTTGTGGGGGGAAGTTATCCCGCTCGGGCCCGCCGGATCCCTAGAGATCCAGCATTTATCATAAGCGCCGCCCCGAGCAGGCTCCCAGGCCTTCACTCGTCCTGACTCTCCAGTGTCTCCGCGGGTCCAGCACCCCAACTCCAGCTGTCCCAGCAGAAGGACCGCCCTGCCTCCAGACAAACCGCTGTGAGGCCTTCCCTTGCGGCGCCGCTCCTCCCCCTCTCCGAGGCTCTCTGACAGTGGGCTCACCCGGCCCAGCCAAGTCTCGGCAATCCCACGAGGATCTCGGCGGGAGCAGTCGGAAGCTCTCCTCCGTGCTGCCCCTCCGGATATTTAAGCCGAGGGAGTCCCGGCGCTGGCGCGGTGGGGCCAGCGATCACTCCTCTCAGCAGCTGCTCCGGATGGCGCGCGCCGCCATTTTCCTCTCTGTCGCCGCCGGAGTTCACTATCAAATAAAATGCTCCCCAGAATCGCTGCTACATTAGTACTTCTTCAGAATCACCCAGAGGGTGAAATCAGGCTGGAATTTCCGGCGTAAAAGTGATAGAATTGCATGGCTTGGGCACCTTGAAGCAGAGCTCAACACAGCTGCATGGTGTGCTGCCTAGCCACGCCCCCTCCTCTTCCGTACATGAGTATCTTCTTTCAAAATGCCATTGTTAGGTTTAGGGAGGCCACAAGTTTTTGCTTTTTTAATATTGCCTTTAATCTTGTCCAGAATAGCCTTTTGGGTGTGAACACACCACTCCTGATCTTTACAGATGGTTTTTGGAATTTAACCTCTGGTTTCTACAATTCCTTCAAAATAGTGAAAGTCTCTTTGGCGTTCCTCTATACGTGACTCATAAGAGTCTTTCTTGGCTTTAATGATAGCCAATGCAAATTTCCTGGCAGACTGCTGATAGGATAACTTATCCTCCTCAGTTTTAGACTGTTTCCATCGCTAGAAGTCTTTTCTTTTACCCACTCTTAACTTATAATTCATCGGAAAACCAAGTGTTATTGAGGTGGCTAATCCCCTCCCTGCTTTTGAGGGGCGCTAAAGTATTGGTTGCATTGTCAAGCGCATCTAGCAGGGAGTTGGTAAAGTTTTCAACATTATCGGGAAACAAAGGGTCCTTCTAAAACAGAGGTGAGATCCACTCCTTTACCGAATCAGGATTAAGCCTCTTCAAATTTCTTGACACTGCAATTTAGTTTGGCTGTGCACTTCTTTCAGGCAGATTCAAGACAGATGGTAAATTCAATAGAAGGATGATCAGACCAAGGGCATTTGGAGATATAAGGCTTACTTATGTTCATATTAAATGAAAAGACCCAATAGAATATGTTACCTTTACTATGAGTAGGTCTACTGATATTTGTATTTTATTGAATTTATATAGCACTTTAATCCAAAGCGCTTTACAAGAGGAACAGGCAAAATACCACAAGCATTACATAATAAATTAATCAAAACCTGAAAACAGTACAAGGAACAATTTACATTATTGATAAGGTTAAGCGTGAGTGGAGAGGGTAGTGGTAGTAGTAGCAGAAGTAAGAGAGGAAGCAAATGCTGATCAAGAGGTGAGTGGAAGAGAAGAATTTGAGAATTCCTTAAAGTGAGGTAGGATGGAGAAGAGCTGAAGGTGAGGGGGTATTAAAGTGAAAGAGGGAGTAGAAGGTGTGGGTAGAGGTAGGAGCAGCAGTAAGAGAGTAAAAAGTGTTATGGAGGTGAATGAAAGAGATAGGATTTTAGAGAAGTGCGGAACATAGGGTAGGAGGGAGCAGAGCGGATGGAGAGGGGGAGGCAGTTCCAGTGCCCCTTGTAGCAATAAACCTAACAAGTTCACCAGCTGCTGGGTCTTTAGGATTATCCTTCCAAAGATTCAAGTCACCCATTATGATCCATTTGGCAGCACCCTTAAGTTGTGCCAGGACCATACTATTCAAATGCGAGAAAAGGATCTATGTGATTATTGCGACGGTCAAAACTGAATGAATTTTTAAACCCCTTTACACCACATATATATGCGAGGGGAGAGCCCCAACAGCCCCGCAGTCCCCCCCATATTAATATTATATTCTATACCCCCCCACATATATATGTGGTGTAAGGGGGGGGACCAAAAAATAAAGTCAGCATTTTCGGCCGTCGTAATTGTGAGGGCAACATTTTGGGACAAAATCTGGCATGGCGGAAGTAGGGCGATATATCACGTTGTATTCAGTGTGGTGGCTGCATCTGTTCTAACTTTAAAGCAAAGTGTTGCGCAGCCACTAAGGTCTTGCACCTCCGATTTCCATTTATCTCAATTATTTTTAAAGATAATTGAAACCACACCACCCCCCACCCTCTTGATTCTCCCTATTAACACACAAAATAGAGTATACCTTATGGGTAGCTAACATCAGTGAATGGCCAGTTGCTTCTTGAAGCCATGTCTCTGTCAGGGCACAAATGTCTATATCATGAGCCAAAATATACTCTGCTATTTCTACGGAATGTTTAACCAGAGATCTGGTATTAAGTAGCAGTGTTCTTATACAAATAGGGGACATTCCGTTTTTGTTGATACCCTGACTCACTCACCGATGGGTTTCTCTGAAGGATCGCTGATAATTGCAGGAGATTTTAACTGCATCGCAGACCCCCCTCAAAGACAAAACACTCCCTCCAACAAGTGTGGACAAGAGTAATTTCCTGATCATAACGAAACTCCTGAGGGATCTATCAGTGATTGAGAACTGGAGATTGTTTTCACGCATTTGTGGGGGGGGGGGGGAGAAGCGAGTATATATTTTATTCTCCAGTACATAAGGGATTCTCAAGATTAGACATGATAATAGTCTCCTGGGATCTCATCCCTTTGGTTAGTCTGAGCAACATCCTCCTGAGAGTGCTGTCGGATCACGCTTCCCCCTATGGAGGAAACAATGGCGCTTTAATGACTCTCTGCTGAAAGATGTTGCCACGAGAACCCACATTACAGATACACTGACTAACGATTTCACGGAAAATGGCATGGATGGGATGGACCCTGGGTTATTATGGGATGCAGGGAAATCAGTCCTCCGTGGGGCTATTATTAGTCAGGCAATCTCATATACAAGTGCTCACAAAGCCAAAAGGAATAGCACAAGAAAGAGGTCGCACGCTTAGAGAACTTTAATTAAAATTGCAAATTTGAGGCGGTCCCTGAGAGAATTGCGGGCGGCCCAGAAAGTATAAGAGACCCACTTGACGGACAATGCAGCGTAGGCCATACTCAACATGAGGCAATACTATAATGCCAAGAGTAACAAGGCTAATAGGCTCCTAGTGGCTAAGCTCTGCTGTCGCAATCCCGCCACAATTACATACATGCCATAAGAGCGAGAGCGAGAATCCTCTCTGTGGGGAAGACGGCGTGGAGGGCAGATGGACATTTCTAGAAGGTCCGGGTACCACGCTCTCCTGGTCCAATCCGGAGCAATGAGGATCATGTGGGATCCGAACCGCCGCAACCTACTTAGCACCTGAGGAATGACGGGGACCGGAGGAAACGAGTACAGAAGTGGGAATGTCCAATCCACAACAAATTAGTCCCCTAAGGCTTCTCTCAGAGCAAATTCCCTTTTGCAAAATCTCTCGCACTTCCGGTTGGCACCGGTCGCGAACAGATCCACTTGAGTGGTTCCCCAAAGGGCGAAGATCCCCAGAAGGACTTCCTGAGCCAACTCCCACTCATGGGAGACTGTGCTCTGCATTCTCAGAGAGTCTGCCGCCACATTCTCCTCTCATATTCCTTGCTGTATCGCCCAGAACCAGAGCTGCATCGCCTCTCTTCACAGCGGGAGTGCCCTACCACCCCCTTTTTTGTTGAGGTAATGCATGGCCACCGTGTTGTCCGTCATGATCAGGACACTCTTCCCCCGCACAGATGGCAGAAAAGCCTTCAGGGCCAGCCTGAGGGCCCTCAGCTCCAACAGGTTGATGTGCAGTTTGGACTCCGACGGAGACCAACGACCGCTGGCGGTCGGTTCGTTGGCATGAGCTCCCTATCCTGTCAGGGAAGCGTCCGTCACCACCGTCTCCTCCGACCACGGTTGCTCCCCTTTCATCAGATTCCCTTTACTGGCCCACCACAGAAGATCCTGCGCAACCAAGAGTGGAATCTGAACGGGATCCGACATCTTGCCTGAGAATTGCAACCACTGCATCTTGAAAACCCATTGAAGGGATCTCCTCTTCAGTTTGGCCTCTGGCACCAGAAAAATGCAGGATGCCATGAGGCGGAGCAACCTTAAGAATTCGAAAGCCGGAAGACTCTGGGCACGTTGAAATTAGTTGACCATCTGTACAATGTGATGAGCCCTCACCTTGGGGGGCGAGCACTTCCAAGGACGTTTCCAATACAGCCCGATGTACTGGCGCTTTTGGGAATGTGTCATATGCCACTTCTTGAAATTGAGGGAGAAGCCCAGCTTGTGAAGGGAGCAGCAGGTGAGGCTGAGATGATCCAAAGCGGATCAAACAGTCGTCCAGGTAGGGGTAACCGTGAACCACCACTCGCCTGAGATACGCTGCCACCACCACCATTAGCTTGGTGAAGACCCTCGGCGGAGGTCAATCCGAATGGCAGGACCCGAAACTGAAAGTGTGACTTGCCAGCCGCAAACCTCAGGTATTTTCTGTGTTTCGGATGAATCGGCACATGAAAATAAGCATCCTGTAGGTCCAGAGACACCAACCAATCCTGAAGTCGAAGGACCTGAAGCACCTGAGAAAGAGTGACCATCTTGAACTTGTCCTTCCTGAGGAACTTGTTCAACCAACACAAGTCCAAGATAGGTCTCAGTCCCCGTCTTTCGTTGTAATCAAAAAATAAGGGGAATACCATCCCTTGTTCCTCTCCGCCACAGGCACTAGTTCTATAGCGCCTTTCTCCAGCAGGCTTAAGATTTCCTGCACAAGGAGCAGATCTGGAAGCTTCAAAGAGATTCCCAGATGGATTGTCATGAGGGCGCTTTAGGAAGGGGAGGCAGTAGCCGTAGGCCATTGAATCCAGGACCCACGCATCCTATGTAATAGCCCGCCATTCTTCGAGATGCTAAGAGAGTCTGCCCCCAACCGGCGAACAATGCAACATGGCCTCATAGCTGTTTTGGATCGGCTGTGACAGCTGCCCGAGAGGCTTTGGCACCTCCATTTCCCCGTCCACCATGGGTACCTTTTCGATGGCCCCTTTGAATAGCGGCTCCTCTCGTTCGGCCAAAAGAGGAGTAGTAACGAAAGGAACTCCCCCCTCCTCTGTTGTCCCATAGGATGAAAAGGCAGAGATTGACTCACAGCTGCGCCCAAAGATTTAGCAGCAGCTTTGGAGGTCTGCAACCTCTCAAGGCTCTCGTCAGCCTTGCTGCCAAACAAATGAGAGCCATCAAAGGGCATGTTCAGAAGACAGGCTTGCACATCCAGAGCAAAACCCGACTTCCGCAACCACGCAAACCTGTGTATCACGGTGCTCGCAGACATGGACCGGCTAACACTATCAGCCGTGTCCAACCCAGAATGAAGGGATTCACACATTGCATCCTTGTCATCCTGCACAAGAGCAAGGAACCCATCCCTTTCTTCCCCCACGGGGATATGCTCAGCCGCTAGAGAGACAATTCCACAGAGTGTGTGAAAACCTTGCCAAGGCACAAGTGGAGTTGGCCGACTTCAGTGCCATACACCCAGCAGAAAATACCTTGCGTGCCCAACCATCGAAGTGATTGTCATCCCTATCAGGAGGGATGTTAGGGTACACCGCCTGCATCGAGGTGGCTGTAGCCGCCTGAACCACCAAACTCTCCGGAGTGGGGTGAGTCGATAGGTAGCTGGGGTCGCTACTTGATGGGTGGCTTTTCTTAGTTAACGACTTGTTGACCGCCGGAAGAGCCTCCGGGGTCTGCCAAGTAGCCGCCACCCTTTTTTGCAATGCCAAGTGAAACGGCAACACTGGGTCAGTGGACGGACTCTGATCCAAAATATTTTATAGTGACATTTTCGAAATGCCATTTTGTCGACACAAAAATGCCCAATTTTTTTTTTATTTCGAATGTTTTATTTTCATTCAAAAAAACATTTTTTTTTTATTGACACTTTTTTTTACTAACGAAACAAAATAATACAGTCGGAATTTTTTTTCCCGGCTTTTTGTGTTCACACAAAATGGAATGTCGAAAATGTGTTTTTTTCGAAAATATAACTGGATACCTCCAAAATATCAGTCAGGTCCATCCTGATCAAATGCAACTGGAGGACCACCAGAGTGTCATGCCCCGTGCCGTCTTGCCTATGACCCATAGGAAGACTTGGAAGTTGCCCTGGCGCCTTGCGCAACGCCATTACAGAATAAACTACGTCTCCCAGCATTCCGGGAAAAAGAGGTCACGTGATTTGCCAGTAACGTCGGCGTCCCTCTGCATCATTATATGCAGCTCTGGGACACCGCTCGAGTGCTCCTTAACGAGTGTTTTCAAGTTGTTAAGTCACATTTTTGTTACTCTGCTTTCCTGTTAACCGCTTTTGGCTACATTTTTGTGGATTACCCTCCCCTTCTACTGCTTACCTGGTTACCGGAACTCGGCGCTTCCAACGGACTGTGTTTTCGCCTACTCCTAGATTGGAATGTCATTTCTTCCTCGAACTTATCAGCCGAACACTGCGGGGCTCTGCTGTATGTTGCAACTCGCCGCACACTCTCTGGGAGTACAGCCTGCAGTGTTCGGAGACTCCGGTTTTGCTAACCGCATGCAAACCTTTTCTCCTAAGGTTTCTTTTCCCTTTACTGCTGGTATCTGTTTTGGGAAACGCTGCACAGTTTTCAATTCCTTCATCCCCACTAAGCAACTTTTCTTCCAAGTGACATTGGGACGCTCTGCTAACTCGTTACTTGGTCACTTCCTGGATTTCACATTACTGTGCTTTTGAAACACTCTGCTGAGGAGTCCTGACTTTCACATAAGGACACTCCTTTGGGATTTCTTTTTGGGACGCTCTCCTGTTTACCTGGGATTATGAACACTGGCCAGTTAGTCGCGCCCTTGTGCTGCCCGGATTAGCTAGTTTGAGACTTTTGGCTTTTCTGGGAACTGTGGAACACTCGCCCATTTGCTGCATCCTTCACTTCTGGAATTCAGTAGGTTTCCCGTTCTTTTCTCCATCGCTGCAGGTAAGAGTGGGGTTGCCGAGGGTGGTGCAGCTGGGAGACACTGGTTGAAACCTATATTAAGGTATTTGTACTTTTGTGTTTTTTCCTTAGCTCTGTTGCTGCTCCTGACTTTTCACCCAAAAGCTTGGCCTGTCAGGTGTTTCTAGTCCTGCAAGCTGTGATCTTGGGTGGAAGGTTTATTTTGTCATCGGTCTACTGTCGATACTCCTACTTCTTTATCCGAAGATAGTTCAGTAGCGATTCCTCTACTAGATCACGACACCGAGATACTCAGTAACTCTAGACATCAACCTCCTATAGGAGGATTCAGCATGAGCCCCAGGCTCTGGCCTACCAAACTCCACCTCAGGAGATGTGTCAAGGCCACTTGCATCATGTAATGACTGACGCAACTCCTCCAACTGACTGTCTTCAGAAAAGACCATGCCAGGAGCCTCATGAGTTTCAACAGGCTCAAACTCCATATCTGACCTCTCCTCATCCTCAAATATCCTGCAGAGAATGAAAGAACTCCTTCCTCAGGACAGAAGCAGCCTGGGAGTTCACAACAAGCCTCACAGTCTTGGATAAAGCCTTTCTCGGAGGATCCATGGTACCAGGGGCCTCCACCGGCAAATTCTGGCCAAATTGCCCCAAAGGTGCCGATGGCTTCAGTGTCGACAATGGTGCCAAAGGCTCGATTGAAGGCAAAGCTCTGACAGCTGCACTCAACGGACACAGCGCTGACAGGGTCGATGCCGACCTCCAGCCCTTTCCAGATTTCTGCGGTTTCGCTCGGGGCTGAAGACCGAGACCTTGATAGGGCACTTCTCTGGCGATCCACCGGAGCCTTGTCCGAACGGGACCTCGACGGTTCCCGATGTTTACCGCGCTGAGTGCCCGGGCCGGAAGTTGCACGAGCATCAGACCGAGACTGTTCCCTGCCGGCTTCTTCCGAAGGCACGGACGGAACTGTGTCCTGGGATTGAAAAATCGCAAGCATATGCTCCCTGAATGCCTCCCATTCCTCAGGAGTCGAGGATTTAGTGGGTCAAGCCACTTTTCTCGCAGAGCCATCATCCAACGAGGATGGGGAAGGCGACTGGTGACGCCACTTCCAAGAGTGCCGAGACGAGGACGACGAGTGGCGGGACCCACCCTGGGATCGAGATCCCCGGGACTCCCGACGAGGAGAGTCACCCCTCGAATCATTGGTGGAAATACCCATAGCTTTTTGGGATTTCCGAGGTTTAGAAACCCGACCTACCTGTAACTTCCCCTTGCGCTGCCGCAAGGCCTTGGCAGTCAACGACTGGCACTTCGAGCAGTCGTCGGTATCATGACTTTCGCCCAGACACCACAAGCAGATGCGGTGCAGGTCCGTAATCGACGTTTTGGATTAACAGTCCTGGCATTTCTTAAACCCAGACTGCGGAGTCGGAGGGGTAGAAGATGAAGACATTTTCTTTTTAAGCGTGCCGAGTTCTCGAAGCAAACACGTTTGCAGAAAAACAGAACTGAGGCTATGGGCTCCCTATTTCTAACATCCGATGACGTCACCCTCAACGGAGGCCTTCGAGGGACATCGACCCGACGCCGGACGCCCTCTGCCGAAAAAAATTCCGAAGCAGTACAGCTGTGGACATTACATGTCAAAGATGTGGAATACGTTGGAGGACACAATCCATTCAAAATGGAAATTACTGAACTTGGGGTACAGAGGCCATCCAAAACCTATCATCAGGAAAGGTTTCCTGGCCCGGATTGTTTTGCAGCCCAATTTTACAAGATGTTCACACAGTTATTATCCCTGCACAGGTATTCAATAGCTTCATGGGAAGAGTGTCGGTTACAGAATCAATGTCAGAGTCTAGGACAGTATTTCTCCCGAAGCTGGGAAAGGATGGGAAGAAATGCTTGGCATATAGGCCAATTGCGCTACTTAACGTAGATGCCAACATCTATTGGAAGGTTATAGCTACCCGAATAACAGGAGTACTACCTGGGCTTATTGATCGAGACCAGATAGGCTTCAAAATGGAGCAGGGGCTCATGATAATAATCGGGCGGGTAGTAGACCTTATTGCAGCTAAGGAAGAAATACCAGAACGCTTTGTGGTCTTGTCCTTGGATCCGCACAAGGCATTTGACAGTATGGATTGGGAATATTTGGAAGCAGCTTTGGGGAGTTCTAATTTTTGCCCGATCATGCCTCGATATATCATGGCTATGTATAAATCTCCCAAAACTAAAATTAAAATGAATGGTAATTGATTTTGTCTCATACTTTCCTGCTGGATGCTGGAAAGAGGGACGAGGAAAGGCAGCTCACTTTCACACATCTTTGCCCTAGCCATGGAGCCCGTGGCGCAGCAGATCTGTTGTAATACAAGGGCGTCACATTTCGGGGGGATACCCATAAAACAGCGTTACATGCAGATGTGATTTGCTTTCTTGCAGATCCAATTGTCTCACTACTGGTATTAATGAACACGCAAGACAAAGTTTGGGGAGGTCTCTGGGTTCAGTCTCAATCAAGATACATCGTTGGGCTTCAATATCTCAGAAACACAGACGAACCTGAGGTCACTCCATGAGATTTCATCCTTCAAATGGGTGGAAGATAGGATAACATACCTGGGAGTCAAAATAACACCCTCATAGGATACTTTGCAGGGTACAAATATTCCTAACCTACCGAGAGAACTAAAGAACAACTGTCGCGTTGGGACCAACAAGAGATCTTGTGGCTGAGTAGGATGCAAGCAGTGAAGATGACCCTGCTCCCACGCCTTTTATATGTGTTCCAAGCACTACTCATAAATCTGATCTAGGGATCTGGAGGAGCTCCAGAAACTGATCACTAAATTTGAATGGTCGGGCAAACGCCCTAAGGTGTTGAGAAAAGTCACAATGTGGTCTCCGAACATGGGAGTGTTGGGCGTTCCGTCGGTTAGATGATACTTTCTGGTAACGCAATTGGCCCCGCTATTAAACTAGCTGACAGAAATGAGGTCCCCAAAATGGAAAATGATCGAACTCGTCCCCCCTTGCATGTACTCCCTTTTACAGCTAGCGGACAGGCAGAGACAATACTGCAAACAGCATGCCCACTGAAACACTGGGACAGGGCAACTCACCTCCTTCGGCCTGAGCCCACTCTCTCCACTTACTGCTAACCCAGATTTGTTGCCTGGGATGAAGAAACAGGCCTTTGCAAACTGGGAGAAAGCTCTCCTCCGAAGCTAGGGGATTTGCAGAATGCAAGGAGGAATTTAGACTCTCCGAAACGGAGCGATATACACACATGTGAGACACTGGATCACAAACTTCACAGTCAGAAGAACAGGTAAAAAGACCCCCTATAGGGCTTGAACTCACAGTGCAGGTAGGCAGGACATGTGGGAGGATCTCACAGTTATACAAGCTCTTGGAGAGGCCTGATGAATCAGGGAAATTCTTATATATGCTCGAATGAGAAATTAGTCGGGAAATCATAGACAAATCATGGCACAGAACACCTAAAAGCTCTAGGTGAATGCAAATTAAGGCAGGGGCGATTAAGCTGTGCTCTAGGTGGTATCCTACACCGGCAAGGCTCCACAAAATGTTCCCAAATACCTCTGACTGCTGTTAGCTGTGCTGCAACGACAAGGAAGACATGATACACATGTGGTGGAAGTGTCCTATAGTACAGATTTACTGGAATGAGATTAAAGACATCACTGGGACTCAGCTTCCACTATGCCCCTTCTGGGAGACACTCCAGATGATGGCACATTCCCACTATCGGGCTCAAGGGCAACACTTATCATCCACCTATTGCTTGCCCAGAGCACACTTTTGGAAGTCACAGGAGGGCCCCTCCAACCCCCAATATCATATTGGTGGACCAAGGTTTGAGATATTTTAGCCATGGAAAGGATTACAGCATTGGTGACTAGTACTATTCGCAAATCCACCAAGATGTGGACCCGATTCATAGAACATGTAAGGGACAGGGAGGCTACACTACATAGACCCCGGCTTATGGAACGAATTATGCTTTGGTTAACGACCTCCTGTGAGGATATATTTGGGACACGACATGGGGTCTCAGCCTACCTGGAAACGAAGGAGTGTCAGTGGACCCTGACAATATGTTCTCAGGGATAAAGCCATAATGCTGGAACTATACACATGGCATACAGACATAATGCTGGAACTATACACATGGGATAAAGACATAATGCTGGAACTATACACATGTTTTTTTTGTGTGCGTTTTGTTGCCGTTTCGTGGGGGGTGGGGGGGGCTACATTGAAATTGAAATACTGTTATCCATCACTGTCATCATGTTTTGATATATATTTATGTTATGCTGATGGAACTGAAAATAAAACTTAAAAATAAAAATAACAATAAATTAGGCCAGGCAGTGGTCCTTCACATACAGTTCATCGATTAGTCCAGAGAAAGTGAATAATGTATGTAGCCAAGATCACTGTAGTATTGTTAATGGGCTGAGTTTTAAAAACACAATTTGTTCAAACTCCTTAAACAGAATAGGAAAGTACATTTTCAAGTCTGAAAATCAGAAAACTTCAAAACAAACACCTACAAGCGAAGGATAACTCCATATTTGTGTGCAACTAAGTGAATTGCTCCCACCAAGTTTAGCCTTTCTTTAAGAAGGAGGCCAACGTATTCGCAGTTAATTATGTCACAAAACACCCATATCTGTCCAATGTCCCTTTGTATTGTAGCATTACACTGTGGAAGGTCTTTGTGCTTGATGATGTGGTTCAGCGTTACCCAGATGTCCTCCAGTGTTTGGCCATTACAAACATATTCTTCGATTGTCCATCGCGCCCTATAAAATGAATGGAGGTTTAGTCTTTTTAAGGTGTACCTTAACTCCTTTGATAAAGGAATAACACTGTCCTTACAGCTGACACTGGCTACAGAGACACTCCATCGCCTTCTCAATATTGCCTTTTTATTCAGAGGGATATTATCCAAATGAGCATGATTGGCATCCAAGGGGATAGTCTGTGCACGAAGCAATGGTTTCCTTCTATTCAGATTTGGATGAAACTCTAGAAGAAAAACAGTGCAGTCAAAGCTTTGATGTAAATTAAAAGGTTTAGAAGCAGGAAAACACTTCTGTATGCTTTCAACATCCTTGGTGGAAATAATTGGTGGCTGCATCTTCGGCTTTAGGGGAAGTCTGCTTCCTTCAGTGGGACACCAGGGTATAAATATGGGTAATCTTCGAATGGGAAATTCCTGTATTGCCGCTTCAGCGATTTGTTGCACACTTTTTTCATCACCCTGGCCCGGCCGATAATGCACCACCACTTCGAGGCTCATTCTGTGGTTCTTGAGCTGTTCGCTTCAAAGGCACTGCGCTCCATCAGCAACCAATCTTTCCACAGTCTGTGCTTCCCATGTTTGAGCAGAAGGAAACAGGACCTAAAGCAGAAGCATTGTTAGGAACAGGATACACTATCCAGTTGTACTAGTACATTATGAGTGAGTAATCGTTCACTGGATACTAGTGACGTACGTTTCACAAACCAATCTTGTACCCAAATAAAATTACAATTTAAGGCAATTAGTTACAAAAGTTGACCAATTGAAACATGGAATGAAAAATGAGCATCTCCTTCCCCCTCAATTTGTCCGCAACAGACTTTTTTAAAGTGGGACATTTCACTGTGGTACATAATGGGATGTATAGAAGAGTGGGTTAAATTAGGGGACGTGAAAAATGTGGTTAAATATTATAAGTGGACATATGGTGGTATTCTGTAAAATCGAGAAAGCCAAAATAAAGAATGTAAAATTAAAGTTCCCAAAACCGTGTGTATTTGCTTGGAAGCTGTTAGAGGGGTGAGCAAAGGTGGGGGGAGATTAAGAGGTAGTCGCAAGCAATTGGGGGCATGCTCCACAGCCCTGTGAATGCAGCACCTAGCGAGGTATTTGGGTTGAAAACATTCAGGAAAAGTTGATAATTTACATAGAAACCCAATGAAATTAAAAGCAAGGTTGGGGGGAGTATGTTGATAATTTTCTGCCAGGTGCAACTTATTTCAAAGAAACTCAAAGTTTAGACTTTAAAAATTAGGAGGTCAATATTAAGCCATCTTTTACATGGAACCACACAAAAATATTGTTATTACTATAAAGAACGTCCTCAAGGACAAACCAACACTTGAAGACGGTACAAAGGTTTTTACTAAAATGCTTGCGAAGGGGCTTAAGTGCCATGTCCGCCTCTAATCTAGAAACTTTGGTTTTAAATGTATTATGCAAAATGACACCATCAAAACCGAAGCTAATAAGTTTAAAATTAATTACATGAGGATGCTAGCATAAGTCAAATGTACAGAAATGTGCAACATACATAATGGTTAATTTAAACACACATTTTTTAATACAATTAGAGTCATAGGGTCAACATATTATGTCTCTACCCATTACACTGTATTACAAAATAGACATAAACACTTTATTAAAAAGTCATTCCTACTTCTAAAGTCCCTAAATCTAAATACAAGTCCCTGCAAAGTAATTCTTGCTGTCCCTCACTGTGGTGTTGTGTCCCTAGAGTGCCCTGCTGTAACGCCTATCTAGTGTGAGGGATCGACAAGAGACTCACCCTATACTCTCTCACTACTTTTACTAAGTGCTAAAAATGTGCACACTGTTTGGGAGTCGATTTTTCTACTTTATTGTTATTGCTTCCAATATGTGTCTTTTTTGTTTCTCACAAAATAGTTGATTTATCCTAATTAAGTGTTTAAAACACAATTCTATTTTTTCAATTGTCAATATTCCTAAAAAGTGATGTACTTTAGACGGTACATTAGGCTAAAGTACATCACTGTTCCCTGAAATGGGGGGCTGTTGAATCACAAGGTCACCCTGAAATTAAGCAATGAAGGTAGTCGAACGAGCACGAGACAAGCTGGTATCCGAGTAGGGTTTATAATTACCAGGTGATGAATGAGGGTTTGGAGGGGGGAGGAGTTTTTGCCGCTTTTTTTAATGCTGCGACTATTTAGGCTAACCAAGTTTCCTTACTTCTGCCTCACAGTTCACATGAAAGACTATACTCTGCTCAATTTGTGATTGTAATACTGCTAGGCTTACTAAAAGTGTGAGCTACAAGAGAGCCAAAATGTCCTCTTTTTTTGGGGGACTGTGTGGATGAGGATGTGTGTATATATATCAAAGAGACAAGTTCCACTAGAACAGCTACCCTTCCTCTCACGCTTAAGTGTGAATTATCCACATGCTGCAGATTTGGAGACGGTCATATTCTATTTAGACAGAGGTACAAAGAGGTTTAAAAAATATACATATTTTAATCTTTACATTTACAAAATAGAATTCATTGACGTACTAAAACACATGAAAATTAATCAGTCTTGGTAAAAAGAAAATTCAAAATTTAAATTAAAAAAAAAATACTACCTCAGAAGTACTTCTAGGATTAAAAGGATAAGATTGAAGTTAGTAAGGTAGTATTGTTGTTTTTTTGACCAAGAGATTAGTAGACAGTTTCAGTAGTCAATATACAAAAGTTGCCAAGTGGACTGCAGGAGATGTCAAAGGAGCAATTACAGTGCAAAGTCAGCTATATCGAATTGTCTCAGCTGAGCTGAGAGCCAGCGTTTGGTTTTACTCTTAAAGGACTGAAAGAATGGTTCAGCTCCAATGTCATTAGGTAAGGTATTCCATCATTTTGTGGCTAGTACGGGGAAGCTAATCCCCCGCCCCCCTGCTTTTTGGAGCTTGAATCTAGGAAGGGTAGGCTGTGGGTTTGGGCAGCTGTGTTTCGGCTAGCTGTGTGCGGGGTAAGTCGGTTCAACAGGTAAGGGGGGTGGGCCTGGTTAGCCAGACATTTGTGTGTGAGTGGCAGTGTTTTCAGGGAGATTCTTTGCGCGACCGCGAGCCATCGTAAATTGCGTCTATGGTCCGAAATATGCTGATTTCTGGGAATGTTTAAGGCAGCTCTAATAGCGTTGTTCTGTATGACTTGTAGTTTATTTAGATTGCTTTGGCTGGTCCCTAGATACAAGGCGCTACAATAGTCAATCTTAGATATTACAAGGGTTCTAGCCAGAGTGGTACTATTGTCAGTGGTCAAAAAGGGTCTGCAAGCTGTGATAAGTTTACAGGTATAGGAAGATGCTCAGCTGAATGCATTAGTTTGTCTAGACAAGGATAACGAGGAATCAAGATACACTCCTAATGCTTGGTATCCTTGGAAACCTTGATGCCGTTGCCATCAATGATGAATGTCTTGATGGAAGGGTCAAGTTTGTTGAGACATTGGTGGGATCCTAGAATGAGGAGTTCCGTCTTATCATTGAGGCAGAATTCGTGTTGAGCCATCCAGGCCTGTATAACGGTATAAACTTCATTTAGAGCTTTAGTATACACTTTATGGTCACCAGTGATAGGTATGAGTATCTGGGAGTCGTCAGCGTAGTTGGTGTACATGACAGTGGTTTGGTGAACACGTTATAAAGTGTCGATGAAACACACAAACCTTGGGGTACACCACAGTGAATAGGAGAAGGTTCTGCAGGTGCAGAGGGGGAGAAAGCCCGCTTGGATCTGTTGCCTAGAAAGGATCTAAACCAGGCGGTAGCAGAATCTGAGAAGTAAGCAGCTGATTTGAGATGTTGACAGAGAATTTGGCGATTGACCAAATCGAAGGCTGCTGAAAGATCAAGTAGAAGTAGCAGTGCTAATTTCCTATTGTCTTTCAGAACCTCAATCTGAGTTTTAAGGTCAATAAGAGTGGTTGCAGTCCCGTGTTTTGGGCAGAAGCCAGATTGCCTCAGGCCAAGGAGTTTGTTAACTTCCAGGTAGTCTTGTATCTGCAGATATGCAGCTCGGTCCAGTATTTTAAGCAGGAAAGGGACAGTTGTGATGGGCCTATAATTTGTTGGTATACTAGGATCAAGAGATGGTTTTTTAAGCAGAGGGATGACCCAAGCATCCTTTAGGTTATTTTGGGACTATACCTGATTCAAAGGATGAGTTAATAAAGGAGGTAATGAATGTGGCATGTCATGAGCGGCCTCTTTGATGATAGGGGCTGGACATGAGTCGCCTTGGCAATTGGACGGTTTTAGCTTGTTGATGATGCTTTCAACATCAGCAATAGAAAGTAGAGAGAAGCTGAATGGTTTATGCGTGAAGGTGGCCTGGGTGCTGGGGCTAGTGGGAGGATTCGGAGGCAGGTCTAACTTCAAGGAATTCTGCTTGGATTTGATTTTAGCTTGAAGGTTGGACATTTTGTCCAAGAGTGCTTTTTGGATGTTTGAACACCAGGTACTGTCTTTAGTGCAGGAGTCAGGTGGGGCTGCAGGAGATTCCAGTTTTTTCAGAATTTTGAATAGTTCTTTAGTGTTAGAGTCCGCTTGTGTGATACACAAGTTGTATGAATCTTTTTTCGCTTGGAAAATGACCTCTTTATAGTTAAGGGATGCTATGATAAGGATACCCTTGTGGGCATCTGAGGGATGACTTTTCCACCTAAGCGTGTGAGGAAGGGTAGCTGTTCTAGTGGAACTTGTCTCTTTGATATGTTACTAAAGGTTTGATGCATGAAATCACAGCTAAGGATTTTGTGGCACAGCATTCAATACCTAAGTAGTAAATTAGGTGTTTGACCTCTGGCTCCTCTCACATTGCCCTATTACTCGGTTTTACTGGGCAACCCTTTAGTGTTGATCGCCTTTTCTTCACAACAATCAATCACCTCTGCCTACCAGATGCTTTCACCCCATTTGGACGCCGTCAACCACATCCTTCAGCACATCTAATTTTATACCACTTGTTCTTAGAATGGACAAGCTCCACTTGGGATAGCCTTTCCCCACCAACTTCACTCACTCTGTTCCTAAATGTAGGCTCCCTTTCATTGCCAGGTCTATAAGTCTCCTTCCATCAGTCGTTGACTACGGCATTTAATTTAACTCTAGCATTACTCTTTCTGTTCTCGTTTACAATGTGCCATTGCTGGCTCCTATCGGTGGTAATCATGACCTTTTTGTAATGCTCTCCATGCTTGGCCAGAACTCTTCCCATACACCCAACTTCACAACTTGTATTCTATAGCGTCTGGCTCCCAGCAACTCCCATCTTGCCGTTTTTATTTTCTTTGCAGTTCTCTCATTTAACCTCTTCGTGGTTTGTAAAGTTATTTTCACAGAGCCAAGGAGTCAGTCCCACGGTTATGTGGTAGTTTGATCTCCTTTCTGTGGTTTGTGTGCAACTTTCAAAACTAAACTTGAACGCAGTGGCTCTTAGCCCCATTTAAATTATGCATACCCCTCTTTTCCTAGCCCCGGTCATAGAACATTTGCTAACTTGACCTTAGTGGAATGGTTTAATGTAAGAAACTCAACTTCCTTCACAATTAAAAAAATAAAATTCACTCATGCATCCCCCTATCTCCCTACATTAAGGTTTTTGAGTCATTACTTACTAGCCATCTGCCAAGCCACCCCTCTCCCTTGCGTTACCAACAACATTCACCTTTCAGATGACCAAATCTGGGACCTGACCATTTCCGGGCTAAGCAGCCAAAAATACAATTCTGGAATTCACTTGTGTTGTTACATTAAGAGAGCCCAAAGAAAATTAAGCCTACACAGCTATTAATACAGCTACAAACACCTTAATAGCTGTGTAGGCTTCATTCAGTCTTCCAGCATCGGACTACGACAGTTCCTGCTTCGATGACTGACCAAAGCAGCTCTGGGACTGCCGCCCAAGTTGCCACTCTCTCCATCTTAATGTTCCCGCTCTGCACCTGCTTACTCTCCAGCTCTCACCTGCTGGAACACCCCAGTGCCGATTTTGATGGGTCACGGGCCAACCCCTCTGTATCTTGAGCTTCATCTGGGCATCCTCATCAAAGGGTGACCCATAAAAGGGAATTTTCATGACCGGTTTTCCCCAGCTGCATCCAGTATCTCCACCATACATGACCCTGCTCTATTCTGTGTTTTTCATATTCTTCTAACGGTTTTCACCTCTGCATATGTTAGGGGTTCTTTATGTGTGATTTAATGAGGTTTACTTCTTTATCTTCCTTATCTTTATTTCATCCCTATGCCTTTTTTCGATTGTAGCATTTTGTTCAGACCTCCAGATAAGCGGTGTACCAGGCCTTTTACGCATTAGAATCTTGCAAATATGACACCTTTTATATTTCTGTGTGCATCTTTTACGCACTACTTGAGAGCAAAGGGCAGCTGGCTTGACAGAAACAAGAACATCTTGAATTATATCTGCCTCTATGAAATCGCAGGCCGTAGAGAAGCAGACTGAAAACAAGATATTTGCTCTCTGAACTGTGTGCAACAAGCTTTTCAAAAAGGCACAGTACACAGTGAGATAAATGGTTCCTTTAGTTTAACTTGTGCTTTGTTTTGTCTGTGGAAAGATGCTCATCGAGAGAAAAAATTATTTATTTCCCTAGCATGTTAGGTTCAGGTCAGTAATAATAAAATGGAAAACGTAGTCACAATTGGGAAGTATCCTTTGTAACAAGGACATCACTTTCTTTTAGTGAATGCATGCTTGCAATGCACAAAAGTTGTTTTCTGAGTTTCTGCATTTTGTGCATTTATCATCAAGATACATCTAATGTGGTGTGTTCATACGGTGACGATTTACGAGATCTTTTCACTTTTCCCCCAGAGGCTAGAGAGGTGACGCCACTACCCAAAAATCCCTAGGGTTGGTAACATGCAGAAGGACCTCTTTGGGAGGGCCCCCCCCCCGACGTTGGATAAAGACTCCCATACTGTCAATAACCTCCCTAAACCGTTTCCTTTACAATCCACGACCCTAGTTAGTCCATCTAATAACCATTCTGAGAGTACTACTGCGTGCTGTTGTAAAGTTTCTTCTGCATCACCTGCAAGCTCCAACATAATTGACAAAGAAGAAGCAGGGAAACCAGAATAATAACTCTAGGATGAATTACCAAGGGACTGCGATGAGGTGGCTTCAAGAAAGCATGAATTGGAGCTTGAAACAACTGGAAAGAGACTTTGACGTTAAGTGGGTGTTGACCACCGCTTAATCAATTAGAGATTGAAGGAGGACGCGAACTCAGAACAGGAAGCTGGCATTCTGAGATACCAGCCCGGCAGATTCAAATTCGAAGAAGAGGCCTTACCGAGAGGCAGTCCGCCTTCAAGCGGGAGAACCTCGAGCAGCAGACGGAGAGGCCCTCTGCGATTTGGGACGGGCCCGACTCTACATCCAATGTAATCAAGTCGGTGATTGCACGACCTCCAGGAGGAGGACCGAGCGGTCCAGAAACTTTGTGCAGACCGCCACAAGCAGAGCAATGCCACAAAGCCGCACCAAAAGAGGATCCAAGGAAGAAAGGCATGCAGGAGACGCGTGTGAGCAGGAAGCTGACCCGAGAAGAACCACAGATGAACTCTAACCACAGCCAAGATAACGAGAGTTGCGGGAGTCCGATGGGATTCAGGGGAATGTTCAAGTCTGATGAAGATTCTAGTATTAATGAAGTGTTACCTTCCAGTATTCTTTGAAAATCGATTCCAGGGAGGCCACCAGGGGGCGTGCTCTTGAAAACAGCCTAAGTGCGCTGTTTCCGGATCCCTGAGTCTTACAGTGGAGAGAGTCCCCCTCACTTACGACCCACCAAGCAGACAATGGCTGATCCCATTGTAGGTGAACACCCTGGGAATATGGGTGGAAGATTTGGATTGAATCTGTTAAGCCGGAGCGTAGATATCCCTCAGTGAAGAAGTCAGCAGGAAAGCGAAAGTGCTTTCACAGGCACAGCGGCCCACGCTCTGCATGTGAGACCCTTGGAGGGGTTTCAGCCCTGGACCGGAGCTGAACTCTGGAGGCGACACCACAGCTTCCCCCTCCCCTTTTAGATCAAGGACAGGAATGGCCCCCAGAGTGGTGAGCGCCAGCGTTTGTTGCCGGCTTCGGCCAGAGCAGGGAAAAGCGTATCTGGAGGCACAGGGCAGTGTGCTCCGGCAATCCCCGCAGGAAATCTAGTGCTCGGGGCCCCCCGGGCTACAGGGTCACAGTGATGGCGGTGAATGACTGAGGAACCGAAGGGGGGAGCCGGAACAGAAAATGTAACCACCCCCCACCCCCGAACCACTTAAGAGCAGGAGGGTGGTGTGTGCAGCGCCAGGGAGAGGAGGGGAGGGCTTGCAGGCAGCTGCCTGGGGCGTGTGCCCGCCCGAGGGACATTTCTGTGTAGATAGCCAGGGCTGGGTCCCTTCTGTACTGGAGGGACAGACTGGCCACGTGGGCGCGCCCCCAAGGATCAAGTGGACGTCGCTGGTGGCTGGGGTGGGGTGGGGGCCTAGCCAAGCAGTAGGCCCCACTGCAGGATTGAAACAGAGGGAATATACTTGGGCCTGGCGCTGAGAGAGGAGGTGGTCCCACAGGCCCCCAGTCCCCCAGTTCAGAACTGGGGTGTTTGCACGCCTCGTGGAGCATTGGTGTGTATACAGCGTTGTGTGGATCAGGCTCTAGAGCATTTGAAGAAGCCGATTGGCCATACGGTCACCTACAAAGAATAATCAGGAGGGGTGCCGAGTCCGGCAGTAGGCCCCCGAATGACTGAAGTGCACGTTCACTGGAATGGGACCCATTCTTGAGGTTGTCAAGGACAGGGAACCCCAGCACTTCAGACCAACCCTACTGAGAGCAATCCTGGATTAAAAACAGATGATGTTGAAGGAGAAAACAGGAGGTCACCCAGAAAACACTATGCCTTCAGAAGGAATACCTCATAACCACTACAGGACCAAATAACGCAGAAACCAAACCATATGGTGTGGGGATAGGGTGGGAGAGGGAAGGGGAAGGACAAAGTTGGGCACGGTTAGATTTTATAGCAAACCAGACTATCTGGAAGCACAGCCTTGGATTTTGGCTGTAACTAAGCTGAGATGAGGATCTCAATACAGGATTGTACTATGTGTTGAAGCTACCATGAAGTTAGTAGTAACTGTAAATGTGCTATGAAAATAAAGTTTAAAAAAGAAAAGAAGCTGCCTACAGGCTTGGCATACACATGTCTTTTCCTCTTTATATTGTATTGTTAGAAGGTTCATATTTTGAAGCAGTCTAATTTTTCAATTTTTAGCACATTTGGACAGAGCAACTTCCTTATCATAAGCAGGATATTTTACAGATCTACTTTTGTTTGAACTAATAGTTGTCTTCAGACAGTAAAACACAATCTCAGACAGTAAGTTGTGCCTGTGTATGTAATGCATGTTTTGCTTACATAAAACACCACAGGAATGGACTTCTGTCTTCAACAGATTCAGGAATACCATACTTTGTTTATTATTCCATTTTAGGGAGATACCTGTACGATCAAATTCAAGAAACGCTAGTGAGGGGTTTATTTCAAAACACATGAGTTTTTTTAAATAGTCGAATTCAAGCATCATATGGTCACCCACTCCAGGATCTTTAAAATCCATGTACCAGCAATTAAATTTAATGTTTGAGGATAGATAGAAATAATCTATCCTAGAGTCTTTCCTATCCTATGCCAAGTAGAACTGGGAAGGTGATTTCCGTCGCACGTTTCTAATTACCAAAGCTCCCATTCTGGAAGATATGTATCCCATATACTTCCTTTTTGTCCACTTTCAGAGGACATTGATTCAATCAGAGATTCATTATTGATTTTTAGACCCTCTAAGCAATCACAGTTGAAATTGCCACACATTATGATCGCACTATTGGGATGTGAAATGACCAAATTCTCCAAAAGTTGCGTTTCATTTTTGGAGGAACTATTCTGGGTAAAACTTTGACGGATTCCAGTACACATTAACTAATCATAGCAATTTATTTTCATCCATTAGGTCGACTTTAACAGCTCAAATTTGTCAGAGGAGTGAACTAATTTGGTCTTACTTTTAAAGGTTTCTATCAATTGCTATTACTAATCCATCACTAGGTCGACCAGTCACAGCTCGAGGGGCAGGGCATATGTAGGTCTCATATCCATTTAACTGAAAGTGCAAACTCATCATTGTTTCCTGTATCATCAGGATCATGGCCCTAGTCTGATGATCTGGTTTATTAAATCAAGAATTCAAATTGTTTATGCCACTAGCATTCCGTCATATTATTGTGATTGATCGAAGGCTAGAGTTGGGAAAGCCCTTGTTGGACTGCCATAAATGTTTTTATTGCTGGTTCTACCAACAACCAATCCTGACCCACTTTATTTAAACCTGAAATGTGAGTTTGTGCAGGTTCAATTGTAGATGGGTCTACCTCGCCCAATTGATGACATTTCTTTATCACATTGGGTATTTTAACTTGAAGCGATAGGAACTCCTTTGCATCATTCAAGGAATCCATAACGAACAGCTTGTCACCCAAGGTCCTTAAGTTCTGGCGCTGCTCCCATACAAGTCTAGAGATGATGATAGATTGGATCCCACAGAACATACGATTATTGTTGCTCTGAGGCAGGGTGACCCATTCAATATCATCTGAATGTAGTGATCTTAATGATGGTATTTGTTTGAAGAGGTAAAACAGGGGAAATCTATTATTCTGTTAGTACCAACATTTCCAAGTCATGCTCCCATCCCATGATCTTTGAGGAATAGGTTTCAGATTTGAGTCTACTTTGTTGATTAGTAGGAGGTGTCAACTATAGGAGATGGTGTAGGCACAGATGTTAGTATCAAAGCAACAGCAATTCTCTTGTGTTTGAGCAATAGTAGGTGTTGAATGGAGATCAGCCTCCTACAAAGCAGTATTATTGACCACTGGCTTTGCAGGACCGCCCCTAGTTTTTTTGCCCAACACTGGAAAGACAGGTTCCTCCACCCCCATTGATAAACTGATGGCAGAGCCATTCAGTCAACTTGCAATATCTTAGGTAACAAAGCTATCTCACCTAAAGTGAGGGAGTCCCAACGTCGCACTGCTTTTGTTTCCCCAATTTGAATCTCACTAGAACCACCATCCAAAGATTCAGAAACCCCTTTAGAGGCAGTTTTTTGCACTGTGATACCTTAAGTGTTCAGATCGATCATCACGTTTTTCATAGGCAAATAATCTAGACTGTAAGAGTTATGGCCATGGATTTTAGCAGCTTGCATATTTTTAGGTTTTTTTTCTTTACAATTATTGAAGTTCCGGTTTGCTTTTCTTCTGGCTTTGTTTTCTTTGCGTCTAATTCTACGCGAGTTAAGAATGATTTGTGAAGGAGATTTAGAAGATTAACCGTATGATGGAATTTTTTGCCATCTCATGTTCCATAGTCGTTTGTCTCTGTGATATTAGAGCCACCAACGGTGATGGGCTATTCGGTGGAGAGGAATCTAACTCACCATGACTCAAAATAACCCTTGTTTCCATATTCACTGTTGAGGGGCCGCTACCCGTGGAGAGCATCAAGGTCTATATATCCCTTTCCATCGTTGTCAATTCAGACAGAGTTTACAATATCCCAGACAGGCTCCCTATTTATTTTATGTACAGATTCCACAGGCACATTTGCAAATTGACATACTTACTCCTGAATCTCATCTACCTCCAATGTATACCTTGGCACATTTTGACTTTTTACCAGTGGTGTTAAGGAGGTCTGGACACTGTTGGGAAGGAGCTAGCTGCCTTTCTTCATTCCCAAGTGCTTTACAATTAAGCAAGATTTCTCTAATCACTACAGCACTGAAAAAGCTTTTTTCATGCAAAAATAATCACACACAGACGTGGCCAGCCACTAAATGAAAATAGTGTGTATTTAAATATAAGGTGCAAATAACTATTTAGTTGAATACACTTGTAAAGGTTATTCTGTTATTTTAAGTGGTTTTAAAATCTCAAAGCATGGTGAATGCAGCCTGTGCTAAAAATAGACTACAGGCATTGTGTCACTTAGGCTAAGGCTGGCAGAGAGCACAAGGTAACTCAGCAGCTGTTGGCCGACTGCCAAAAGCCCATGTACTCTAAATGGGGAGTGTACAGATTCAATGCACAACATAAAGAATTATGAAATCAGGTTTAAAAGAGATTTTAGGACCACATAAAAACATGAGTAAGATAAGTGGAGTATGAATTAAAATTGGTTATAAAAATGTTTCGTTTTTCCTGGGGGCTAGGCGTCAAGGTTTGTAAAAATCTGCAGGGCTGCAGTGTGCGTCTATGTAAGGTATTAATATGTTAAGTAGCATGGCTGCCAGAAATTGCTGATGATGAAGAAAGGAAGACTTTGCAGAATCCCTTGAAAGGCAAGAAGGACAGTTGTGGATGAGCCATGTGGGTATAAGACCCCTGCTTGGCATCAGTTGGCAGGAGCCAGCCACGGAAGACAGAATGCTGGTCGGGGGAGGGGTGGGCAGAGCCCTCTGCCCCCCCCCCCCATCCTCATCTTTGTACAGATTAAAGTTTGTTATCCTTGCAAGATGAAGACTTGTGGCCTTAGTTCCCTAGAGGGGTGCATTTACTCTGGCGTGAGCGTGATTAGGGGTACCTGCATTTCAGGGGTACCCCTGTATGTTGGGCTACCTTTCAACACCAATTGACACTTTTGTGGGGGATACTGAGGAACCATCATTGGACCTTTTTGTCAGACAAGCAATCAATATTCTGCAGGTTCTTTATTTTAAACATACTGTGGGTAGAGAACATCGTGAATAACAGGTAAATAACAGACAATTCGGCAACAGGGGACCATGGAGCAACTTAGAATGCAGTGTGAGACCAGCCACAGTCTCCCCCATACACTTTATGACCCACATCAAACCTCTCCAGCCCCCTCGCTCCCCCTAGCCCCCATGCTCAGACCGTTTCTCAGTGGTGAGAAGTATCGTAACATGTGGGGCTTGACCACAATCACAGGGCAAGTTTCTGCAATGTCAATACATGGGGTCCAGACAGAGATACTGTGCGTAGCATCCTCCACATAGTGCAGTAATTTTCTCAGCCACCAGGGTGTCCCAGATCTTAACCCACACCATCTGGACCACCGGGCCTTCAGTGGACTTCCAGTTTCAAGCTATGTCAGATTTGCTGCCAGGAAGTGTCGAATTAGTGTCGTCAAGGGGCCAGTAAGGGGAAACCGCCCTGAGTCCATGTCGCCCAGTATTACCACCCGTGGGTCCATTGGCGGGTAACAACTCTGTAATGTCTTTTATTTTGGAGAGTACTTCCTTTCAAAAGATGCCCACCACCACACCAGATGGAAATAGGAGCCCCCCCCGCACAAAACTTATAGGAGCATCTAGAGGACTTAACCATCCCTCCCCATATTCTCAGCCATCCCTCGTTGTCAATGGGCCCCCTAAATCAGTTTCCCATTTAGCCATGTATGGTAGGTGCACCAATTGGTCCCCTGTATCCAAACGTTTGAACAACTTTGAGATTCAACCCTGTGAGAGGCGCCCCCACCTCGCTCCCTGTAGTGTTAACTCAAGGGCAGACAGCGGTCTGTAAGCCACTTTTTTTGGTGAGTGGGTGGGAAGCCTAGTGTCACAATTGGTGGAAGCGTCATTTGGCGATTTTCCTTATAAAGTTGGTGTATGTGCGATAAGCCCCCCCACTGCCCACCTCCCAAAGCCCACCCGGTTCCGCCCTGGTTTAAAGTTTGGGTTGTTCCACATCAGCGTAAGGGAGGCTCATCCCCATTCACACACTCCATTTACAGAGAGCCCTTCCTATGTAGTAAAGTGAGCACTTGGTAGTTCCCAATAAGGTGAAACGCCACTCCCTCCCCAAGTGTCTTCTATCCATGTAGGGTAAGTGCATTAAGTCTACCGCCGACTGGTCTTTCTCTATTTGTTTCCATTTTGATTGTAAGGAGGGGGTCGCCACAAGTGAAGGTGTGAGACAGCTGTGCAGCTAAGTTGTAACGAAAGACATCAGGAACCCCCCCAGGCCGCCCACACTCAATGGTCTCAACGGTACCTTCCTAGATATTTGGGCATGCTTATTACCCCAGATGAATTTGAAGATCCTACCCTGGAGTGTGCAGAGATCTGGGTCAGGCACCCTCACTGGCAGAGCTGAGCATACGTATAGCAGGCGCGGGATCAGGTTAATTCTGACCGTTGAGATGCGACCGAAGTCTTCCGCATACTCCAAGAATAACAACAGGAAATTAGCCCGAAGACCTCAGAGGTCTTACAAGGGATGCAGACCCCAAGATAGGGGATAGGCTCACGGGTCCACCCCATAGGGGCTAAGGCCTCGATCATAATCATACATCCAACCCATGCGATTTAGTGACTTAAGATTGGGGTGTAACCTGAGCAGGGTGCGCTGATCTAATCTGTGCGTCATTTGCAACCGTATCAGTATTAGGAGGTACCCCTAACCCTCCCAAACGTTCTAATTATTAAAATTGAACTGCACACTTGTATTGTTTGAAGACATATCATTTGGAAATATATTTAAGGACACTAATGATCACTGGCATAGCGCAGTTTGTTCGCATTTAACCTTACCATTTTATGCAATTTGGTGTAGTTTACCCTGTACCCAGAAACCCGGTCAGCTGAAGCCGTCTAGTTCCTGCAGCACCTCAGCTAAAGAGGATTGAGTATTACTCAGGGTGAACAAAATATCATCTGCATGAAGGGACATTTTATGGACCACCTCCCCAACCTGGACACCCCCAATCGCCCAATTAGTCCACAGACGGCTGGCGAACAGTTCCATGCGCAAGGCAAAGATCAACAGAGATAATGGGCAGCCCTGCCTCGTCCCCCTAGTGATTGACAATCTCAATGACAGAGCCCCGTTAACCCTAAGGCTCGTGGATTGTTGTCGATAGATCGCCATCACCCCGCTGATGAATCCTGGCCCAAACCCGAACCACGTCAGCACCTACCCGAAGATGGCTCCAATCCACCCTGTCAAAAGGCTTGTGGGCGTCCAGTGCCACTATGCCTAAATCTATCCCCAAGCGTTCCCCAGTTCCAACAACTAAGGACTCGCTGCACATTATCATGCGCACTGCGGCCCGAAATGAACCCTGTCTGGTCGCGGTCTATAAAGTCAGGGAGGACATCCATCATGCGGCAAGCCAACATTTTTGAGTCTATGTTAGTGAGGGAAATGGGGCAATGATGCTGTTGCAAGGATAACATACGGTCCCGGGGGGGAGGGGTAAGCACTCCACTGCAAGTGCCTGCAACAAGGTCTGTGTCCCCCAGAGCCTCTAGCCGCTCCAGTCAAGACAGCATGCTGCGCCTGTGTCCCGCCTGGGAACCTGCAGAAGAGGAGCCAAGTTGCTTTTCAATGGAGCCACAAGCTCCCAGCCGGTCCCAAGACGGAGAGAGACAGAGAGCCACGAGTGTCCCGGCCCCCACAGTGTTAGTTGGAGCAGCCGAGTGCCAAGGGGCCCGCCCTCAACTCACCGCTCTACTGGCTGCTGCTCTCCTCGTTGTGCCTGCAGTCCGGCCCCCGCCACAGGCTCAACTGTCCCCAAAGAAGTAGGCTTGTCGGGCCGGCACCCCTCACAGGTCCTTCTCCGGGTTAATGGCACGCCCACTGGGTCAGTGGGCCCGCGCCACAGGGTGCACCGACGGTGGCTCTGACTTCGAAGCCCAGGGCTGACACCCATCCCCCATCAGGTCCAGGTCAACCACGGGGCCACCATTTTCAGCCGATTTCACCCCAGCACAATCTTCGAAACGCCGGCACCTTTCAGGATACTATTTCACCCAGCTGCAGCCGCAGGACTCCGGATCATAGTCCCTCAAAAACGGCATCGATTAGGGTGCTGAAAACATGCTTTACTGCCCTCTCGGCATCCGAGACACTTATGCAGCCATCCAAACACATCATTTTTATCAAGAATATTAGAACCACAGGCCAAAATAAAACCCTCCAATATATTTAATCTTGACCATAATATCAATTAATGTTGACTTAACTTCCTGTATCTCAAGTTGTACTGGAAAGGAACCGCTATAAATTGGAGAGGGTTCTCGTGGTTGGATATTTCCCCTAGAGGCGTAGATATGAATCCCCTCTGACTTAACCCAGGGTCCGCCTTATCAAACCGGGGAGATCTCAATGAATTGTTCAAGCCATCTTTGGGAAGAAGACTTTCGTTATGCAAAGTCAATGTGGCTTGATAAAGATGAGCATCAGGAGGAGCAAAGCAAGAGGAGTAATTTAATGATTTACTAGAGGTAACCCCCCCTCAAACCACTTCGGAAAAACAATGGTATGATTGAATAAACACACTTCATCAACCGTGAAAGGAAGTGGTGAGCTTGGAGTAGGTGGATCCAAGGACAGTCAGGCACGCTTCCCCAACTCGGGTGATACCACTGGTGCTAGGATTGAGACGTCTGACATAAAATTATTATCACCACACTTTAGGAGGTCCTCCAGATCCACATGAGTTAGGGAGCACAAAATATCCCCCAATTGTGTTGGAGTCTTAGTTTTCCTAGTATGTGGATTCCATAAATATATGCCATATTGATTTGTATCCCGAGTAAGAATGGAAACATTACTAGGCTCTTTCTGAGCAATTACCAGCATACCATCCTCTAAATAAGGGGAAACATTTGTGCTTTCAGGATTCCTTGGCCCAACGTTAGAAGGAACAATAGTATCAGGAGAAGTATCTTCATTCTGAAAATGACTTGGTGTCTTTGGAACTGCATTGGTTGAATAATCTGCTTTAGCAAGTGTATTCATAGTGTTTTTAATGCTTGAACCCTGTTCCAGTAGACACCACTTCTCAAGCCTACCACCGTGAGTTGGTTTTTAAAAAAAGAAACGTAGTATTGTATTCCTAATAATATTTTTTCACCCGCCACATGTGCCCTAAACACAATAATTAGAGGAAGAAAGAGGAAGGAGGAGAAGACAAATTAAATGAGTCTTCTTAAAGGCATAAATGAGGAAAGAACTTTCTGGAAATACAGATTCTTGTTCAAGAGAATGTTAGGCTTGTAGCAACATTAGTGCAGGAATTACAATCACCGGCCAAAGTCAATCCGAATTCACTTCACCTTGCACTGATTGTAATTATCCCAAGGGAGATCAAAAGGCAAATTGCCCACAGTCTCTCCCCAACTAATTTTTAATAGGCCTCAGCGACTGTTGGTGCTATTGCGCAGGAACATGCATCAACAGCCCGCAGAATTTCCAAACTGTAGGAATACACTTCATTAGTACAACGTCACAGGAGATCAAAGGCTCATTTGCCCAGTCTCTCCCGCGGCGTATAGTCACACAAATGGAGTTCCATCGCTCGATATTGAGCTAAACTAGGCTCGTTAGGCCTATGCGTTCTGTTCCAGGACCCACACTCCCAAATACCCTCAAAGTACAGAGGAGCCACTCACTGATCCAGTTACTAGTCCGTTGCAAAGCTTTTTTATAATGCAAGATTTCTCACTGCAGAGTGGCAGTTCAGCAGGCTGAGCAGCTGCTTGACCCGGGCCCCTCGCCCCCTCCAGCTCCACCTCTAACAAGAATTGCAACTCCTTCATTCCTGGTAGTAGAGAGAGGAGAAAGACCGCTCCAAACGAAAAATAATGTCCTGCCAGCAGTACCACACAAAACACACTCCTGATCTCATTTTGTCAAAAATGAAAGAAGGAGAAAGCTTTTTGTACAGTATTGCGGAAAAGCAGCTGTACTTTTCACTCCACACTTCCTGCTTTTTTTTATTTAGGCGCCTCCTGCTGAAAGCCTTACACCTTCACATACATAACGGAACCTAGCACATCACATAGTTCATATAAGGGGTTTACATAAAATGCAACATGAGATTTTTCAACCTAGCAGATCGCAAGTTTCAGGTGAATGATTTAGCAAAAAAAAGAAACATGAGATTTTTCATAGTTGGCCTAGAGTCTCAAAAGTGATGGATAAGTAATTGAAAACACAATGTTTAAACCATAAGAGGTTGAAAGCACACTGAGCAAATATACGCAATTTGAACATGACAGGCAGGGAGGCAATTTTGGAGCTGACCGGTGTGGAGTAAGGAATCTGACAAAGGGGTGGCATGTTTAAACAAAGTTTAATTCAAGAAATAAAGAAAATAACCTACCTCTCCCTATCTCTAGAGGGTTATTCCCTAAACAAACGTCAACTAGGGTGCAGTTTTATGTATTTAAAGGTTAAAGCCATGTGTGGGTTCACAATGCCCCCTAGTGCTGCTCATTAAAATAAAGACAACCATTTCTCCGAATATGACAATTATAGGTGGCTGTTCCTCCCAATTGCTAAAACACATGGACACTCCCTGAAGTATTCAGCATGGAGATGCGTACACAGTGACCAGGCGGAGGTGGCAAGTACAAAAGGAAAGTCTGTACTTTAATCTTCAGTTGCAGGTCAAGACAAAGTCAGGAACACAGGGGTAGACATCTTAACAGATCTAGTCCCCATGCTAAAGTGCCCCTGGCTCCCATCCTCGTCGCCAATATGTAGTATTTGGGAACCCAGATGAGCCAGCCAGCACGCAGGAACCACACAGGAGTCATGCAAGTACAAACAGGAAATGTACTTTATTACTTGGGTCTCAGGTGGGACGGTTATAGGGGCGAGATGGGGATAGGCACACTCACAACCAACCATACACAACATACCTCCTATTGACCTGGCCTGCCACGCCAGGTCCTCAGGTCTGCCACCCCTGAGCACAACCCAGCTCTAGAACACAGAGCACAACACAACAAACCGACATCATGTCAAACCACCAAACAACTAAATGTCCTGAGAAAAACACTACTAAACATCCTGGGAACCACTCATCAACACGACTCCTCACCACAAGAACACGACCAGCACTCCATACACACCCCCAAACACCAACAACAGATTAAAAAAGGAAAAGGATAGCAAAGCAACTCAACACAAAGTACACACTGAAACACAAACGCTAACTCAAGGAAGCAGCAACGCCAGAAACCACACCAACACAGAGGATCAATCCTGTGATCGTGGGTGGCCACACAATCACACAAGGCGGTCAACCTTATGTTCAGGCAAAAGAAAATCTGTTAAGAATAAACATCAATGCAAATACTAGCCGGCTAGTATTTACAATACCATTTCTTTTTTTTTTAAAGAGCCGAACATGCTGAAACGTAGAACCCTGCCTGCACGGCATTATTCACACTTGAACTAGGCTCAAAGCTTTCCCCTTCCTTTAATGCTGAAAGGCGCTGCAATAAAAACGAGCTGCAAAGCCGAAAGGAGTCACAAAGAATGCAAAGCGTTCCACTTAGACTCCGGTGTCGATAAATGACATCCAACAAGCGTTCACAGTACTCCTGTCCCAGCGCGGCCGCATTCCAGCCATAATCTAGAATGCCGGCAAGCAGTTCTCTCTTGTCTCTCGGCACCGCCACACATCAGAGCACATGAAAGTTCACTTAACACTGGTTTCCCACAGCAGCGCCGCACTTAAGTAAACACAGCACTGGTTTAAATTTCGGCAAAGAATGCTACATACACATCCTGGAAAAGATCGGCGCTGAGGAACAAGAATTGATATAACGACCAGGAAATGTACAAAAAAAAAAAAAAAAAAGCTCGTCTGCTTGGATTGGTCATGCACGATTGATGCATTAAGCAAATATCGCTTGCATCAGGAATATGCTTGCTTTACAAGAAAAAGAGCCACACGGTGTGTATATCTACACTGTTTCCAGTGTAACAAAGCTCGGTATCTATTTATGAGATTCAAATTTAACCTGCTCCTCACTAGAGACCGTACAAAACACGGGACAAAAATGGCTTTACGGGAAGTGATACTACATGTCGCTTTTGCTGTGATGCTAAATCAGTGGAAACGCTTCAACATCTCGTCATCGCATGTTCCTTTTTTGGTATAGGCAGAATCAAGTTTCTCAGTAAAGTTAACATTGATGATACCAGCTTCTCTAGAAACGTTCTCTGGATGAGATGTATGTGGGAAGATAACGTCTCTGATCATTTCGCTCACAAACTTTCTTAAAATAATTAACGAGGAATTGATGCCAAACGTGTCTGGTAAATAATGATGATGAATGAATGCGGACTTGCAACTATTTGTACCTTTGCACGCTCATATTGCGTTGCGTTGTGGACCATAGTGCATAAGGAGTACACACTAATCACCTTCTTGCACCTCTGCACATGAGTTGTCCTGCACCTTGTATTACGGAAATATATGACCTCTATGTAGGTCGAAGATGAATTTTAATATGCGTTTTGTCTTGCTCAAATTTTAATTGTGATGAATAAGGAGTTATTGTTAAATCTGATTTGTAAGAAACGATGACCCATAAAAGTGAATTTTGTGCATCCAAAATATCTGGCTTCTTGCAACTAATCTTTGCTCAATCGATTCAAGTATTTTCTATCTTTTCAATATCTTTGCACATGCGCAGTTTTGCACACTTCATTATTGCAGCTTGTGGTCTACCCACTGGCTCCAAGATGAATTTTAATTGTAACATGTTGTTTTTAGGGTAAATAATGTTTTGGAAAAGTAACAATGTTATGATTTTAACTTCAGTGGACACTCTTGTTTTTTAAAGGTTTGTTTTGAATAAACCATATGCAATAAAAGAAAAAAAAACACAGTACCTCGCCCTATAAGGGAAAGTCATAGTTGCATACATTGAACTTGCTGCCACTGAGTCCACTTGTGTATTTTTCTGCGAAAGCGCCCAGCAGGATACAAAGACGCTTCTTGTTCTAAAGCCCGAACAACGCAAACCTGGCACAAGCATGATCATGCACCGGTCACGCAGAAAGGTGCCCTCTTCTAGGAAAGCACAGCATTCTGGACAGACAAACCTCCAGAACGCCGCAACCCATGTTGTTCCGTGGGTCACCATAACCCCAGGAGGCTGCATGACATCACTCCACACCGGAGAGGTGAGCTGCAAGGGCTGCTACACTCACCAGCGGTCGCTCTTCTGGTCGCTATGCCTGCATGCCTCCCCTGCGTTATGAGAGCTCGCCTTCCACAGAAAAAGGCAAGCGTTGTCCCAACATCTCCAACCAGTCCCAACATCTCCAACCAGAAACGCAGCACCACTTGTGCTGCCTCCTCCTGGCATAGCACCACTCTTGCTGCCTTCTGCTGCCTCTTGCTCCTGGCCGCCTGCAGCGTCACACTTCAGGCAACCACCTCCATCTCCATCTCACTCCAGTATCTGTACAAGTTGCCTGCTGACTCCAGGACACCTGACACTTCCTGCAGGAGCCGACTCTAGACCTCTTCAGCTGTGCCACCCTCCACGCTGGCTCCAGTTTCCAAGCCAGCACGGCACAGACATAAAGCAAACTGCTGCTGCCTGGCACATTACCACCATGGGCTCACTCCAGTCATCGCCAAAATTAAGTATTCAGCATGGAGACACAGGCACAGTGACCAGGCGGAGGCGGCAAGTACAAAAGGAAAGTCTGACCACTGGTTAGGGTGTGGTGGGCCCGGGGTGCATTCTGGTTACCAGGCATGAGTAGGAGTTAAGAATGTTTTCACCTAGCTAGTGGCCTAGCAACCACTGGTCAGGGTTGAGGCCTTCCCATTGCTCAGTTTTGGAGTTCATGCACCGGCTGTCAGTAGGTGTTGCTGTTGGAGCTAATGCCAGGGAGTAGGCACTAGAGCACTGCAGTGCATTTGGTTTGGACATTGGGTTTTGGAAGTTAAGTTCCAGCGTAGTTTTGGTGTAGAGGCCCTGGGGTGGCAGCCCAGGGCAGGAGGATGAATAGTTTCTTTGTCTGTATGTAACCTATGTAGCGTACTGGCTGTAGTGTTTGGTCCAGAGTGGTTGTGTGTACGATGATGTATGGATTGTTCTTCCGTTTCTATAGGAAGGGAGGCATCTGGCATGTTTGTATGCTTTATGAATGCCTCCCTTATTATGCGAGTGTCAGCTATCGAACTAACACCTGATGGAATGTAGAAAAGGGAGTCTTAGGGATTCCATGGATGACAGTTGGTGGGAAATGTAGTGCATGTGCGAAAATGAGCTAAATAACATGGTGCGATGCGCAGCCATTTTGGACATTCACTCCCAAACCACAACGTAAGTCGACGTTTCTGCGAGCTCAGTTGGGAGGCAAGCAGGATTTCTGCAGCGGTTGCAATATTTTAGCGTGAAGTAGAGGAGTCTACTGTGTAGAATAGTTTGCGTATTGTTTGCTCAAGGACGAGTCACAGATGTGCATTGATATGGGGTGCTGGCATGAGAGCACGGAATACGAGCTGGGTTTTTCCACTGTCTGGATTTTTCCACTCTTGCCTCACATGCTTCCTGTCTGTCCTTCGGCCGGGGGCAGTCTGCAACCTATGAGGGCCGGGGATTTGTCAACCTTAAGAGGAGAAGGTCCCTATGAGGAGACAGAGAATTGGAACCCGCGGTGTTGAAGTCTCGATGAGAGGGAGGACGCTCTGCTTCAGACCATGTTAGCTGATGCGTGATCTCTCTGCCTACCTGCCTTGGGACTGGGTAGTGTTGTCGTGGCTGAGATGAAGCTTTGTCCTACAACTGCCCTAACAGTGATGTATACTTATTATGTTCGTCCTGTTTTATGTATTCATATGTAGTTATTTGTATTTATTTTATAGTTATATGTATGTTTATGAAGTGTGAATGAAGGGCCTCTAAAGAGCCAATCATTTTCTAAATAATGGTCTAAGTGTGTATTATTGCCTTCCTGAGTCGAAGAACTTTTAGTCCGTGTAATAGGCCGAGATCGTTACACGTGTCTGAAAAGCAAACAGGGACTTGGAGATGGGAACCTGTAGCAGAAGGATGCATAGTCATATCTCTCCCCTGTAACCTTCCTACCTGAGATCCAAGTAATACAGTACATTTCCTGCTTGTACTTGCCCGACTCCTGCATGGTTTCTGAGTGCTGGCTGGCTCATCTGGGTTCCCAGATACTACACCACCTTCTCCACAGTGAGCTGTGACAAACTTTCTCATAAATAGCTCACCATGGGTGACCCTCTCTGTTCAGGCTCACATTGGAAATCCAAGTGAATGTGTTTTGAACCTTTACACACTCAATTATTAAATCTGCTTAAGTACAGGAGTTCGAGTTCCCAACTGCAATTCAAATGGTCTGTAGTACTTCTTTTCAAAATCAATGTGCCCACCCAGAATTGATCCTGTGACAAACTACTAATATTAAAATCTGGTTGTGTGCAGGCTCAAGAGAACCACTTGGGGGTGTGAGAGCTTGGTTAACACGCCATCCTCTGTAAAAACTTGCATTCCTAATATCTGGCCTACCCGCGAGATTTAAGCCAGAAGGAAAGTGATACTTTTGATGAGAGATGGTGTCATTTTTGTAATGATAATAGTGCTGTTGAGACGCTGAAACATGTAATTGTCTGTCCGGCACTTACAAATTTAAGGAGGATTCATTTTTCAAAACATCTTGCGTATTTTGCACAGATAAACCCTGAACACCGCTGGATAGCATTGGCCGCCTCTAAATCAATGAGTATTAGCCTAGCCACCATTAATTTTTTGACAGCTTTGAAAATGGAATGAATGGCACTTTATCGACCTGCACAGATGCACTGGAAATTAACTTAAAATTGAAAAAAATTGTAATTTTACATGTAAAAATTGTCTTTTATCTTTTTCTAATTTTCTCTTGTAAAATTGAATGATTGATAACATTGTATTGATTGAAAAAAGTTGATTAAATTCAACTATATTCAATAAATAAAAAATAAAAAAATTTAAAAAACTTGCAATCAGGATGTGGGACTCTTACTCCACCCCTCAGGCTTGGATATTTTTTGTTTCATACCTGTGTCCTTGAAAAGCATCGAATTTAAGGCTGTCAAGTTATATGCAAACTAAAAATCGTCTTTTACCAGTTTGGAAACAGATCAGTTACATGAAGTAGCAAGTTAAATGCCTAGCTTCTATGTGCCGCTGGGGCTGGGTACAGCGCAGTTGGGCTGCTGCTGAGTTCTGTAGAAGTCTTATTTTGGAAGGTCATTTTCCTACTCTGTATGGGATCTAATCTCACCACCCGGAAGTGGGTCTGCTGATCTCCATTTATTGGTTCTATTCCTTACTGGCTTAGCTAATTTTGCAGGTGTGGTTGTAAATACTACTAGGTGTGTGATCGTTCTTAGGAGATTGGACCAAAGCTGTTATACCACTCCTAACACTGACATAAAATCGAAAGATGGGCAAATTAACCAGAAAAGTCTCAACTCAAGGGGAAGATTATTGGCAAAACAAATAGCTTTTTGTCTCCAGGTTTTTAAAGTTGATTACTATGCCATTGCTGCCATAGCATTTCGATTGGCCCACTGCAATTCAGCATTGTTTCCTGATCAGAGGGAGGGCAGTACAAAGTGTGTACAGCTGCAAGTGCAAACAGTGCCTCCCGTGAGGAGGACCACTGACAGCAGTTAGAAATGTATTACCTATATTGGGTTTTGGTCAGGTGTGGATCCTGGAAATAGGGCAGTGTCTGCCAACAGCAGTGGCAACAAAAGTGCATGGAGAGGCAGCAGGGGCTGCCCTTCAGGGTGAAGTGAGGGGAAGGGGAGCGAAGGGAAGGGACAGGTGGCCCCACTAGTCCCTTGGAGCTAGACCACCACAAAACCAGCATGATCTTCTAGGCTTCTGAGATTGCCCCAACCTCTCTGTGCAGCAGCAAAAGCAACCTCCATGTTTTTGCCTTGTTGCGCCACATGAATTAGTTCTTGTTTGAATACCTAGGCATGGAGAGTATGGGACACTCATCACGGTATACCCCTAATGAAAAATATCTGCGGTTACTTGATCATTGGAGCGACCTAAGATGCTTGTGCATCTTGCCACTGGTCGGCAGGGTCAACACTGGCAGGATGACACAGCTTCTGAGTTTATTGAACTCTTGGCAGCTCTCACCCAGAACTAGTACGATGAAGCCTCAGTATGGCAGTGTAGAATGCTCATGACTTAGGTTGGGAGTAGGCGTGTTTAAGGAAGGCTAAGGAAGGTGCATACGTGGTGCCATTCATGAGGCTGTTAAGGGTCTGCTAATTGTTTGTGTTTGACTATTAGGATTTAGTTTCAACGAACGCATAGATCAAAGCAAGCATGGGTCAACAGATAGTGTTATTAACAAGCCACAGGTTTTACCAATTACAAATGTTGTGTGTGTCTGCATTCCAAGCAGCATACAGAAAAGCTGAATCTACTAACACAATTTACTCCCTTCATTTGCCTCGTCATTGCCCCCAGAACAAGCAGCAAGACAAATGCAACCTGGGCCCACCCTTACTTTTGGCTGAAGTTACTGACCCATTGTACGTTAAATCCAATCAGTGTATTGATTGGAAACAACTGCTAACCTTTCACTGGACAAGCCAAGTAAATAACACAAAAAAAAACAAAAAAAAGTCAAACAAAAGTTAATTTCCTGGACAGGCCCTTTACAACAAAAGCGTAATCTGTGACTTTCACAAGACAGCCCAATTAACCAATATCTTGCCACGCTCATTAGTAAACTGCTCTTTTTCCTCACACAATCTTTTAAATTGTACATAAAACACACCTTTGAGTTCTAAAATGAACGTGTCACTGGTATCTGGTCTTTGCATCCAATGCCTTTTCATCGAAAGCATTTGCATCGAAAAAGAATGCATTTTTTGAGTGGTAAAGGGTTCATTTGAATTGTGGTGGGTTTTAAAGGTTATAAACTGAGTTTTGGGGGGTGGGGAGGGAGAACTGCACAATAAAAATAAAAAAAATGCATTTGATGCAAATTTTTCGATGCAAATGCTTCAGATGGAAAGGTATTAGATGCAAAGTATTCGATGCAATGACTATAAACCTGTCACTGTAATTAAAGGGAAAAAAGACAGTTATACTAACTTGCTCAATGCTATTTCAGCAATCTATGGCGATTTGGAGAGGACTATAAAATCTAGAAGACTCCCAGATACACCTGGTGATCAGGGAGCACAATCTGGCACGTCAGGTGTACTCATATCACTCAACCCATCAAATATATGCTAACATTATAACGTTGGTCCAAACTGTACTATCCATTAAAATATATTGGACTGAAATTCATTCCCAATGGGAACATTTCCATTTTCTACTGATCTGCGTGAAGGAGCAGCTGCTCAGGTGTGCCCGATTCCATTTTATTTTAATAAATGTTTTTATTATGTTTTAACTAAACCAAGTCAGCCTTACATACATTTCAAAAGTAGCATTACATTAATGGTTACATAAAATGTCGAAATAACATCAAGTTCATTATTACAAAAATTCTATTTAAATACATGTTAAAACTATCTATAAAACTAAATATAAATTCGACCACAGAAAAAAGTGTTCATTCCAGATCCAAGAGACACTTAAAAGTTAATCATCTAAACTTGATAATGTTACTTTAATTGTAATCAACCCTGTGCATCAAAAGAATTTTAACAAAGCAATTGTCAAAACTGACTTCATGGACACTTACTGCTCTGTCCCAGAAATCTCTGGTTAATAGCCACCCCCGGGTCATGCACAAATCTACCAAAGATCGCACTCCTTGCATCCCACAGTGTGCCACGTTCGAATAGTAAATGTTCTCAATTTTGTAAAGAAACTTTCTTATAGGAAAAAGAACAATGGTCATAGGTCGAGTCCTTTCCTAAGCGTATATATGTGATCTCGCCCGTAGGGATAACATTTAGCCTGAACCTAAGGAATTGTGGCCACCAATAAGGGTTAGGACTTTTTGTAAGATATTTGGGCAGATCGGCCAACGGTTTGTCATGCCACTATATAGCCCATATGTTATGCTCGCATCCGTTTAATTGTGGACATCCTATCTTCACAAAAACCTTTTTTTGACAAGACAGGATTGGACACCAGTAGCTCAGTGTTTTAGTTGTGTAATCTTTTTTCTGCCATATCCAAAGGAAGGTCGCTCAGCGGAGATCCTAAGGGAGGTATGTTTCTATATAGTGTGAAAATCTTCCACTAACCGTCTTAGCGAGGTCAATCCAAGTTGAAATCGTAATGCAACTATCGGGATGAAGGTTGGAAGACTTACAGCCTTTTTCCAAGTAAAGGATTCAAATTGATCCCAGAATAATTCCCTTGAGAGGTGGTTGGTCTCTTGGGCGTGTAGCAGCAATGGTACGATCCTAAGTTTATAGTACTTTATAAAAGGCAATATTGTAAAATGGCATTACGTATTGTTTATCCATTTTAACTGTACTGCACATTGCGTCTTCTTTTTCAGCCATTGTATAACACAAGCCTTACTTGAGCACGGGTATGAACTCGCACCCGAGGCATCTAGTGAGGCTCACTGGGGAAATTATGGATTCTCCAAGTGTCCAGGTAAAAGCATACTTTTTTTTGGCCTACCAGTAAATCGGATGATATTTGTCTTCCGGTCATTTATTATTGAGTCATTCTCATGGGCATATATCACGGTTGCATTTATCAAAACACTGCAGGTCGATTTGTCTATGATCTGTCATAATGACATCGGCATATGACATAAAGGAGAGAGAGATAGGTCTTATTTCGCAGGAGCAAAAGCCACGGAAGCCAAATACGTTCATAGGTCAGAAAGATACAAATTGAATAAGCAGGGGGCTAAAACACATCCTCAGTCGATGCCTCTACGTCTTAAAATCCCTGTTAGGCTCCCCAGCCCATTCAGTCTCACCTGAACTGACAAATCTTCATGTATAGTTCTAAACAATGGCAATAAATTATCTGGGCGCTGCCAGCCCCTCAACTTTATTCCACAAGAGCGCTCTATTATTTCTGTCGAAGACTTGAGAAAGGTCTATAGCTGCCCAGTCCTTAAACCATGCTTGCTCCTAGAGGCAACTCATAATGAAACCATTAGTCGTAGTTCTCATTCCAATGAGAAACCGGTTTGCAATTTGTTAGTAGTGGCAGCCCAGTCTTCCAACCTCTGTAAAAACAAAGAAGCAAAGATTTTACTGTCAGGGTCTAACAGGGCAATAGGCCGTTAATTTACGTGATCCGATCCATCTCCCTTTTTGTATTGGGAATTATTATGGCTTGTCTCCATGTCCTAGGTAATATTTTTGTGGCCAAAATTTTCTTAAAGAGCATATACAATATACTTGCCCAGAGTGCCACATCGTTCTTCAAAACGGCATTACTTAACCAATTTGGTCCGGGAGCACCAGAGCTTGAGATATTTTTTTTATCAATGATTCTACATCCGATATGTCGAAATCAAAAGACCACTCACAATTCGGAGCTTCTAAGATGGGTCCCTGCATTGACAATGTATACACATTTTGTACCTCTCCTTTCCCAACAGACTCTCTGCGGGCCAATCAATTTTTATGTCAAGACTGGACTATGCTAACCCCCTCTATCTCGGAGTCCACGCGTACCAACTGACTAAACTACAAAGAGCACAAAACGCTGCAGCCAATCTGCTACTAGCACTTAGCCCAAGAGATCACATCTCCCCAGCTCTCAAAACTCTGCACTGGCTTCCGGTTGCCTAAAGGGTGACCTTTAAAACCTTATGCATCTCTCACCGAGCACTGCATAAAACCGGACCTCAATATCTTCAAGACAAACTAAAACCCTACCATCCTCCACGCACTCCAAGATCAAGCTCTGCCGGCCTCCTAGTCATACCAAAAACCAACTCAGTCAGGTTAGGTGGATCATCATTCTCAGCCCGGGCCCCCACTCTGTCGAACGCACTTCCACCCCACGTCAGACACAGAGGACCTCATGCCTTTCCGCAAATACTGAAACCATGGCTCTTGCCCTAAAATCGACTCTTAACTCAAACTGGATAACAGCAATCAATGACCTTAGCCCAAAGCTGCTTTATCATAAATAACAACCCAGCAGCATGATCCAAGCGAGAAATCGAAAACTAATAACTGCTAATGTAAATTAAAACCGATAAACTGAATAGAACGAGAGAAGTGGATGAAAGCAGTGAAGTGGATGAAATTAAGGAAATGGATGAAATAAATGAAATGGATGAGAGGATCGGAGTGGACAAGAGGATGGAAAGGAGGAGTACATGATACGGATGGAGTACAAGGAATAGATAGAGTGCATGGAACGGATAAATGGCATGGAATGACAGAGTGCATGGAATGAACGGAACGAATGAAATAGATGAATCAAGTGCATGGGACGGATGAAGTGGGTGGAGCGGATGACGTGTGCGGAAAGGATCAAGTGTGCGCGGAAAGGATCAAGTGTGCGCGGAAAGGATCAAGTGTGCGCGGAAAGGATGAAGAGGGTGTAACAGATGAAGAGGGTGGAATGGACGGAATGCATGGAAAGAACGAAGTGCATGGATCAGAAGGAATGCATGGAACTGACTGAACAGATGGAGTGCAAAGAACTGAGGGAGTACATGCGACGGATGGAATGCATTGAACAGATAGAGGGCATGGAATGGACATTGTGCAAGAACGGTTGGAGTGCATGGAACGGTTGGAGAGCATGGAGCATGAAGGCGCTCGATCTCAAGCACCTACTGAAAACCACCTTATTACATCACCACACTTACTCTCTTCTATACACCACCACTCAACTAGAACACAGCAGAACAATGACATAATCGGTATAGCTGTTCTCATACAAACACCTGCCACATACTACCCATCATCCTAACTAAACATAGCTGGCTGCACACACACCAGCCTAGGCGTTCTCCTCAGGCCTAACGCAGCCAGAATCAGTCGAGTATCACCCTGCCAGAACGAACACATACTTCTGATCTCTCAAACACCACACCTACCGCTAAGAAGCAGATATCATACAAGTGCCACACCAGCTGTACACATATCCGGTGCACACACGCAGTATATATATTTCCCACCCTAACCCCCCCCCCCTACGGTTCCCGAGGGCGTTCAGCCTATCTGCGCCTTCAGATCATACCAATGGTACATAAGGTGCTATATAAATGCAAAGTAACAGAAAATAACATCACACGTGTTTTCCCCAGTCATCCTCTTGAACCGCATTATTTTGAAGAATCTCTTGTGGTTTTGTTTATCAAAGACCAGAGGTTTTGCATGTTTTTGGTGGTAATTATCTGCAACATACAGTCACCCTCTCTACAGCGGCGGACATATCTACAAGTCTGTAATCAATTTCTGTAAGCCTGTCTGGCATGTCTATCTTTAAAGAGAATAATCTTCATCCGTAGTACAGGTACGTTTCAGAAGTCTTAAGAGTATATCTTAAAGCTCGCTTTTTAAGTTGTATTTCTCCATTGAATAAATGCCTTTGCTGCCCTTTTCTTTTAGTATAACTATTACTCAACTGATGTCTTTCGTGCAAAGAAATTGCAAAAATGTATAGGGGAGAACATTACAAAGGTTTCCTCTAATGTGGCATTTTCAAGGAAGGCCCGTTCATGGTAATTACATTTCTTTTATTGCCTATTTCTTAACCACGCGATGCCCCTTCGAAGTGCGATGTGAGATCTATTTGACTACCTATAGTAGGCGTCTTTATCCCGATGTCAAAGGAAGCCATTAAAAACGTGATAAGTAGCAGATTCCTCTGTTACTGTAAAAGTTAGGCAACAATCAAATAGGGCAGTTGTGACCATTAGATAATCTATGCATGAATTCCATTTGCTCACGGACCATATTGGCTTTCGCAGAATATCTCCACTAATATCGACATTCTGAAATTTCACACTTTAAGAATTGCCCAATTTATTCCCCATTCTTTGCCGCTTGTATTCTACCATGGGTTTTTAGATCACAGCTTTGGGTCATAGCAGCAGACATGCAATCCGAGTACAGGTCCCCCCATCAAGAATGTATCCACTGCATATCAACCATAATGGTTTCACATAGCTCTGATACGATGGTCAAAAAAGTGCCTAGTTCAGAAGTGGAGGGTGTCGTGATAAGCTGCTAGGCGCTTGCAGTAACCTGCATTTGCACTAACCCACTGAGCTATCTTGTGTGTACTAGAGCCTATTCGAAGCGTGGAGGAAAATGCTGACATCAACCAGGACTCTCGAACTGGGTGAGCCTGCATGCTTGCAAGGGGTTAATTGCAAAGGCCTTTTCTGAAGACATAAAACATCCTAGCACAAGAGGCTCTGTGCAGCCCTTGGGAGTCAGGCATAGCTTTGCTCGTCTTAGCTCTGCGAGTCAGGTGCACTGATAAGGCAAGAATGCAAAACACAGTGCCCGAAGCCTGGGAGCCAAGGCTGGCTGTTTCCAGTCTTGTAACTTTCCAAGCAAAAAACATGTTTACTGCCAGGAGGGGAGAGCCTAGAAGCTTCTCGAAGAGCTGACACGTCATGATGATTGACGTGCTGCTCCTAATAAGAGAACTATACTTGGACCTGGGAGGGGGGACTCATCCTGGACTGTTGGAAAGACGCGCGTATCAAGGACAGTGCCTGGACGACCAGCTGTGCGCGATCAGGGCCGAGGCTCCTAACATCACATCCCCGCTCTGGTGTAGGACTGTGGGGGCTTGGCCAGTCCTCCCCTCCTCTGCTGAGGAGTGCCGGGCACCCGTAGCGGCGAGGGTCCTGGGTGTGATCAGATCGTACCTTCATCTACATTTCATTAGGAGCGTAAGACCAAATAATTGCATATTCATCTGTGATTGATAATTGGCATTATATAGCTTGCACTCTCTATTTCCACATTATTATAAATTGCTGCTTAGTTTTCATTAGTCATTGTAGATAATAAATGCAAGCATCATATTCTATGTGATTGGCTTTTTTCCAGACTGAGTTCATCGTGCTTCTTAAACCTTATTTGTGTGGGAAGGTAATTAGGAGTGATTTACTTTGCACAAAGGGCTGGATCCCAGGGAGGTGCGGGTACTGTTTATCACTACAGAGGGGTTCCAGTATATTTTCACTATCAAAGGCATGTTACATTTCACGGCGCCCTTTAATGTAACTTTCACGGCTAATAGGCCATAGGTTGTTTAGATATGACTTCTAGAGTCCCTAGCACTGTATTTTTTACTATTTTTAGGAGATGCCAGAAGGGCAACCTCCCCTAGTTGGTGATGTCATCTGCAGTACAATTGTAAATCCATCTACATATACTTGCGTAGTAAGCCAGGTCTCATGTAACAATATAATGCTATTCAGTGCAAAGGTTTTCTTAACATTTTCATTGTTCATAAACTGTTATGCCCCAACGAGTTCCAAATCAGCACTTTTAGGTCACTTAAATCAAGAAGGGGGCTAAAAACCTGTGCCTCGCTTACCAAGCTTCCTAAAATTGCTGGAGAGGCTCCTGGGTAACCATTGCATGTCTAAACCTTCAGTTTAGATTTTGTGCAGGCCATATTTACAAGATAAGTTCACCTGCCCATGCTACGTGTCCCATAGCGTTGGAGCTTCCCTGTTTGTAGTTTTCATTAATAATACACGGTACAAGGTCATATCCCATTAACCTTAGTGGTTCATTTCAGCAAGCAACATTTTTGCTACAACTTTAAAGGAAATAGTGAGTTGTACATGCGGAGCCGAAGACATGTACTTCATGAACAAGAGGCAGAACATTCTGACTATTTAAAACCACATTATAATCAGATCTGACTAGGAGTTCTAAAAGAAATGTATATGGTGAATTCTGCTCTAGAAAAGATTCATATGATTTATCAGGTTTTATATTGAATGCATTGTAAAGTTCAGCGTGTAAAGAGATTTTTGTCCAAGTTGACTTTCTTCACTTTGGGCCACCATCAGCTTGCCCGAAGGATTAGAATCATGAAGCAACGGTACCGAAGGTTGCAAAGAATAACCTTGAGACGGACCTGCAAGAGGAAAATTCACCACAGGCATGATCTTGAATGGCACCTCAGGTCTGGTCATTTGAATAGCCACTTTCATTTTCGCTTGCAGTGTACTGTTTTTGTGGGCTTGGTAAAGAGCAGAGACTGGGGCCTATCGTCTCTGCGATAGGCGTGTCTGAGTTGGTTTGTGAAGATAGTCCTTATGCTTCAAAAGGTTTAAACTTTCTAGTACTAGAGCGTCCGAGCTGGAGCTCGAGTTGGTCAGAGGGACCTTATTTCCACTTTTGCACCTTTTCCGTAGCGCCCTTATTGACTTGTGTTGTAGTATCAGGTAGGTGCAAATTCCGTCGGAACTTCCTTGCACTTTGCTTTGCAGAAGTGGCAATTCTGACGTTTTTTTTCTTCCTCGTGGCCTTACTCGGCATCTGGTCGTTGTGCGACTTATTGATGGAGGCAATGGATAAGGTACAAGCTACAGACAAATTTGCTTCATTTTCACCAGCTGAAACAGAGTTTCTGGGTATTACTCCAATAATGAAGAAAGATTGGTTCACAACAAATGATTCGAAGTAGACATTTCACTTTAGATTACCTGAAAATAAAGGTAAAAGGTGCAGAGGAGGAACAGTGATCCTGGCACAAAATCACTACATACTACTAAGAACAAGAAAGACGATTCAACATTCAAATCCTCCCGTCCCCTGCACACTATCAAATGCTGATCACAGCAGCTAACTAATACTGACAAAAGTACTCATATTTCACTAAAACCATTTGTCGAAAAACAACATGTCAAGCAAGATTTTTTTTAAAAACACTGTTCTTTAGTTTGCAGACATATACAATGTACAGAGGTGAAGCAAACAAATGTACGTCCGTTCTTTGTTGCGACACGTTTCAAGGACTGATTCCTCTTCTTCAAGGGACTTACCAAAAGGAGTCGACTACTATCCCTCGTATTTAAAATTGATATCAAGCGTAGTACTTGATTAAAGTCTCTAGGTCTGAAGACGGACGTGCCAGGTCAGTCAGATCAACAAGGAAATTGTACTTGTTTCAAGCTGAAAACGTCAACTCGACAAGACAACTGGAGACAGACGCACATATATACATTTGGAGTTCAGTTTCACTCTGCACACTCGCGATCATAGGCATTACGTCTCCTGGTTATTCAGCCCCCCTCCTCTCTACGATTGGGATCGGGGTTCAAGATCACACAAAGCGGGAACAAACAGACACGCGTTTATTCTGAAGTAGGACGCTGCCTTTAGGCCTGATATACACACATTATTTAGCAATTTTGAGCGTGCCGGGAGTACGTCTCCCTGTAGCAGCAGGGGTTTATCCTGCTCTAGCCTTCAGTTTATCCTTGACACTATACTCCATGCCCTACTGGGGTCAGCACTACTAGGTTGTCTGTCGAGTTGACGTTTTCAGCTTGAAACAAGTACAATTTCCCTGTTGATCAGACTGACCTGGCACGCCCGTCTTCGACCTAGAGACTTTAATCGAGTACTACGATTGATATAGTTTTTAAATACGAGGGATAGTAGTCTGCTCTTTTGATAAGTCTGTTAAGGCCCTTGAAGAAGAGGAATCAGTCCTCGAAACGCACCGCCACAAAGGACGGACTTAAATTTTTTTGCTTCACCTCTGTACATAGTATTTATTTTTTTGTCTGTACACTAAAGAATACAGTGTTTTTCTGTATTAGCTACTGTGATCAGCATTTGATAGTGTACAGGGGACAGGAGGATTTGAATATTGAATCATCTTTCTTGTTCTTATTACTCAAATAAGTCAGAAAAACCAAACTGGTTTTGGCTGGCATATTATTAGCGCCCTACAACTCATCCTCAATGTCCAATTTCACCTCGATTTTGCTGAATTCTAAAGTGTGCAAGGTAATTCAAGTTTTATATTGTCATAAATTGGCAAATGAGCTGAGCATCATATTAAGTGCAGATATAGATTTTTAATTCTACCATATTTTTGAAGTCACTTAGGGTATAATGAAGTTCCTTATTTGCAGCGGACGTGTCTGATAAATTGACAGACGAGTTTATAGAGGTATGAGGCTCTGTCATGAAAGAGAGCAGCTCTTCTGAATCCTCCAAGTCGGTTGTGTCGTCCAATGGATTCAGAATTTAAAGGCTGGTTTTTCCTTTCAGGTTACTCATTGGGCGGGGTTCGGGCTGATCGTTCGAAGCAACTATCGCTAGTAAACTCTCCTCGCCAACATAGTTGCTTCCTTCTTGCTGGTGCCATGCTTCCTGCTGAGCCTGCATTGCACGTACCTCTGCCCAGCTTTTTGTCAGTGGGCGCCAGGCCTCCAGATAAGGTGCGTACCAGGCCTTTTTACGCATGAAAATCTTTTACATACGACAGCTTTATTATTTTCCTGTGTACATTTACACACACGTTTAGAGCAGAGGGCAGTGCAAATGTCAGGTTACTAGACAGAAACCAGAAGGCTTCTTTTGATTTTTATCTACATGGATGCAACTGCAAGCCATGGATAAAAGCCTCTGAAACAGAATGTATTTCTCTGAAGCCTTTCAAAGAAAAGAAACTGCACACTGTGATAAAAGGAATGGTTTATTTCCGTTCAGCTTCTGCTGTGTTGCTGCTCATGGAGCAAACAGAAGCACTGTGCATATTTATTTTCCTAGTATTTTAGGATTGTAAAATAATAAGATGGAAAACTAAGTTCCAATTGAGAATTCATATTTTTTAACAAACTATGCTTTTTTTCCCAGTGAAAGCACACCAATATTGCACAATTGTATCTTTCAGAGTACCTGTGCTATGTGCATAATCATGCAGAGGTAGATAATTTTTACACTTATAATTTAATTTACACTCTATTCATAAAAACAGTGTCTCAGAAGGATAGTTCAGGGGCAACATGCTCGCCTTGGAAGCAAGACGCCGCAGACCAACACAGGTTTGATCCTCGGGTCCGCGCTTAGAAACCTATGGTTATTTAGCACGTTATAAATAACCAATTACATTACAGTGTGTAAAATGATGACTATGCACGGTCTACTTTACATCCATTCACCCTTGCAGTCAATGGGGTACATTACTTTAAATGGTCAGTGGCAGCAGCGTCTTTGCTCGAGGGTGAGTGATTGTCATTACACCAATCACAGGTGTTCTAGCCTGTCAAGTCTTCAAGACTAAGATGAAAACATCCAAAACCTGACTCTCCAGGAAGTGCAAGCGCTGTTAAAAAAAACAAACAAATGAAAGTTACATTTGTAATTGAAATAGAAACTCAGCAAAACCTGTCCCTGTGATAACCCAGATAGGAATTTAACTTTATATAGCGCTTCATACATAGTTCGTCCAACATCTAGGCACTGTGATCAGTATACCTCAGTCGATACTCAGTTAACCAACCTCTCAAGGATGTAAGCCAATAAGATAACTCAGTCGGTTGAGCACTCATTGCTGCCACCTGTGCATGATCTGTAGGTTGCAGGTCGAATCCCGGTAAGGCCAAATGAGTCTTTATTCCTTTCAAGGTCATAACCTTGGCATAACATTAGGTAGTAATAGCTCCAGGAAATTAACATCAAAAGACAATTATGCTATTGAACCTCAAAACACACAATAAAATTAATGTTTGCTTTACTATGTAATTGGCTAGGTTTTCGCGTTTTCAACTTTTAAATATGCACAGGAGAGATCAAATGGCCAGACCTAAGAGAAATAATGAAAGGTGTATTCCGTCATAATGCAGAAAGCTGCCGCATAGTAATGATTTCCATAGTTTTTGCACACGTCGGCTGGATGTCACATACATTTTACTCTCTTGCAAAGGAGAAAAGTCATTTTTACTCTATTAAAATCACATTTACGAGACCGCCAGGGGGCGCGGAACATGACGGACCTGTGAGCTTGCGCTCCGTCAGCACCGCGGGGCCTAGTGTGCTTCTAGGATCCCCGGCTGGGATTTTAAAGCAGCTCCAGAGGAGACCACTGTCCTCGAATTAAGTGGGAAGCCACACTCGCCCAGCAGGCCGAGACGCCAGCCTCCCTAGGCGCAACCACGGAGAGAGTCGCTGGGAGCGGGAAAGACACAGCCCGCCGAACGCGAGCGGCGCCTAAAGCGCATGAGACACCCCCGCTCCTTCGGCGAGCGGGCCCCTCGGAGGCACATGGGAACCCGCCAGCGGGGCAGGAACTACCCCCCCCTACAATCACCACAATATCAGGGAAGCCGGGGGAGGCACCCCCACGTCCACTGCCTGGAGCGAGACACCAGGGGTCAGCGACCAGAACGCAGGGGGGAGAAAGACGAGGCCGCCCCAGACCTGTCCCTGGCCAGAAAGGATGGGACTGCCCCGCGCTGATCCAGGCGCTCCTCGGCCGCGCCCTACGTGAAAGCCTGGGTGCCTGGACCACAGAGGACCCAGAGAAAGTCGGGCCCGGAGGGCAGCGCACTTGAGGGACCTCGCTCCCGCTGCTCTCGGGCCCCACGGAGGGGCTCGGCCTGAAATCGGCCGCCGATATAAGGTGAGGAGCCGAAGGGGGGGGGGGGGAAGCAGGTTGGCGTGGGCGTTGTGGCCGGAGCTCCCCCCTTCCCCCCGACCTTATCAGAGCTATACGGTGCACGGACGGCAAGTGGAGGCGGTGGGGGAGAAGTGGAATACAGCACACCCAGGCCTTGGCACTGCGCAAGGGACCCAGCCGGATAAGAAAGCACCTGCCCTGGCCATAGATTTCCCTGGTGCCCTGGACTTAATCCCACATAGAGCAGAGGAAAACGCAGCACCCTACAACAAGAAGGGGCCGTGATCCCCGCCCTGAGCTTCTAGAACATTCCAGGGGGACCCTACACAGCGGCGCCACCTCCCAGGTGCCCGCCCTACCCCCGATCCTGGAGCAGACCCCACTCTCCGGCGCTATTAGTTCTCTCCAGCGGTTTCGCCGCCAGTCCCCAACCCAGCCAGAGGGCCCCGGAGTCATCATGCCGGCCGTGGGGGACCCACCCCCGACAGCACTGACCAGGGATGACCTCAATGATATCCTCCAGGAGATCAGGGCGCTCCGCACAGATATACATGCCTCCATTGTAGACCTCAAGGGGAGAGTGGACACCCTGGAAGACAAAATGGAGGGGATGGAAAACAACCATCTACAGGCGGACCTCCTCGACATGAAATATGAGGCAAGGTTAACAGACTTGGAAATGAGAGAAGAGGACATGATCCTTAAGATGGACGATTTAGAGAACAGGGAACGTCGAAACAACCTGCGCATTATGGGGGTGTCACAGGAGAGAGGGGAGACGCCCGCGGATGTGGGGAGAAGTCCAGGGCCTAATCAATCAACTCTTCGCACTGGAGGGGGGGCAAAGAGGTCCAGCTGGAAAGGGCGCACTGAGGTGGAGGCGGTGCGTGGGGAGGCCCAAGATCCATCGTGGTGAGGTTTCTCCGCTACAGGGAGAAAATTGAAGTACTGGAGAAGGCAAAGAGGCTGGGGAGCTTCGTCTTTGAAGGGGACACCATCAAGATTTATCAAGACCTTTCAACCCTCACGCTCACCCGTAGGAGAGAATGCCGTCCACTCACACAATGGCTGACAAGCCAGGACATGAGATACAGATGGTCCTTCCCGTTCGCCCTATCCTTCGAACGGGCGGGAGTGGACTACAGGGTGAACAGTGGTAAGGAGGCTACGCAAGTTTTACAGGCGCTCAAGGGAGACCCTCCGGAAGAGCGAGAAGGAGCGGGATCTCAGCCCAGACCAGAAATGGAGAGGGGACCGTTGGGCCCCTGGTCGACAAAGAAGAAAACAAAGGGCAGGAGGAAATTTAAAAAACCCAACACCCCACCGTCGGAGGCTGGAGGAGACTAATGAAACGATTATGAACTCCCGGGATACATCCGGTCCCTAGTGGCACAACCCCGGCCGGGTACAGGATTTTTTGACCAAGAGAACTGCGGTGCACAATCATGTTTTGGCTATGGCGGCTTGCCCGTTGGCAGGCGTCACAAACAGGGGAGGGAGGGGGAGGGGGGAAAACGTGCTAGGGGAGGAAGGAACTCTCGGGATCTCCTCGGATCCAGCCATAACGGGGGACAGGGCGGCTCCCGCCGAATCGGGAAGCCGGTGAACACCATGCATGGGAGTAATGGCAGACCATGAGAGAAAGGGCCGGGTCGAGATGATCAGAATTGGCTCACTCAACGTCAAAGGGCTTAACTCCCCAACTAAGCGCTCTCTTCTGGGGCGAGAAATGAAGACCGCGGGGACAGACATCCTTTTCGTGCAGGAGACCAGATTGGTGAAGTGTGAGGAGAGGGCCATCCCCGGATTGCATGTGGGCCAGGTATTTTGGGCGTCCAACGCCACTAAAAAAGCTGGGGTTGGGATCCTGATCCACAGGCACCAAAAACTAACAGGGGTTTCCCATTGGGAGAGGGAGGATGGGAGGGTTCTGATGGTATCCGGTAATCTCCACAACTCTAGAGTCTCCTTGGTATCCATTTACTGCCCCAATGTAGGCCAGAAAGAAGTCATCCACGAAGCGATGGGAGAGGTGATGCGCAGGGTGGAAGGTCTCCTGGTACTGGGTGGGGACCTCAACATGTGGGCGGACCGGGACTTAGACCATAGCGGGGGGGCCACCCAATCAGGCAGCATGGGGGGAGGCCGGGAATGGGGGCTCAGAGACCTGATGTGGGAAAGGGGACTTGTGGACATTTGGAGGGAACATCACCCAAGAGCAAAGGGGTACACCTTTTACTCAGCAGCCCATGGGACAAGGACAAGAATAGATTATCTGTTCACAGGTCACCAGTTCATGAGTAGAATAGATGCGTGTGATATTCGCCCTGTCAGTTGGTCAGACCATGATATGGTCTGGTCGGACCTAAGCATCTCTGGCTTAAAGGCCAGGGAATCTTTATGGAAATGCAAGGACTTCCTGCTCAGGGACGCCGTCTTTAGAGAAGAAATTTCCTTGGCTATCAGAGAATATTTCGAGCTAAATGACACGGGCGAAGTGGATCGGGATATCGTATGGGAGGCGGCGAAAGCAATTTGGAGGGGTAGGTTAATAAGTGAAGGAGCCTCCAAGAAAAGAGAAAGGACCCTTCTAGCTCACAGGCTGAGGTCAGATATACTCTCCCTGGAAAGATCTGTGGGGAAGGGGGAAGGAGAAAAAGAGAGGGACCTAGGCCTGGCGAGAGAAAAGAGACATGAACTCAGGGACCTAGAACTGGGCAAAATAGTAGCGGGACTCCAACACCTGCGTCAGAGGTACTACGAGAAGGGGGACAAGGCCGATGCTATGCTGGCGGCCAAACTCAGAGGTCAGAGAGCGGACAGGTGGGTCCAAGAAATCGGGGACGATGTAGAGGGGGAGTGTACGGATCCGGAAGGCATAGCAGAGAAATTCGCTAGTTTCTACGAGACCCTATACGGAAGAGAGGGGGTAGTGGAGAGGGAAGCACGGGAGGCATACCTCAATGGGGTCTCACTCCCGACCCTTGGAATGATGGAATCCGCGGCCCTTGATGCCCCAATAACAGAGGAGGAGGTGCTGAAAGCTATTTCAGGGCTGAAGCTGGGTAGGGCCCCGCGGGAGGATGGATTCACCGCAGGCTTCTACAAGGCTTTCTCGGGTTTACTGGCGGGCTTCCTAGCGGGTCTATTTTCGAACATAATGCAGACAGGGAAGGCACCACCGTCATTTAGCAAGGCACTAATCACGGTGATTACGAAGGAGGGGGAAGGACCCTCCGGACTGCCGCTCCTATAGACCTATCTCCCTCCTTAACGTGGACGCTAAGCTGTTCACGAGAATTATTGCCACGAGGCTGGACGGCCATATGCCGAACCTAATCCACTCAGACCAGGTGGGGTTTATACAGGGAAGACAGGGAGCCGACACCCTGCGTAACACTCTTCATCTCATGCAGGTCGCGGCTCTGATGGGTGAGAACCCAGTCCTTGTGTCTATAGATGCCGAGAAAGCATTTGATCGGGTCGACTGGGGGTTCCTACATGGTGTCCTAGAAAAACTGGGCTTTGGAATGGGGATCAGACGGGCCGTCAAAGCCCTATATATGTCACCTTCGGCCAGAGTGACTGTCAATGGTCACCTGTCTCGCATTTTTGGCCTCCAGAGGGGGACGAGGCAGGGCTGTCCCCTTTTCCCCCCTTCTCTTTGCCATGACCATGGAGATTCTCGCGAAATGCCTCAGGGGTTCTCCCCTGGTGTGGGGCATAGTGGTGGGAGACCGTACCTTTAAACTCGGCCTGTACGCGGACAACATCCTGCTCCACCTGAGGGAACCCACGCGCTCTGTCCCGGCTGCCCTTCAGATCATCGACCAGTTTGGCAGGTTCTCAGGTTTCAAAGTTAATGTCGGCAAGTCCATGATCTTCCCATTTGCCCCGGATGCCGATAGGTGCTTAACTGAATTGCCCCCTTTGGGCCTTCAGGTCTGCGTCGATGGGATAAAATACCTGGGGATCAACATTGTAAGACCCAATGAGGACCTGAGCCTGGCAAACTACCCCCCTCTGTTTGAGAAACTGTTCAGGGAGATGGAGGGTTGGGGGAAGGGGCAAATCTCATGGATGGGTAGAATAAATGCGATAAAAATGAACCTGCTCCCCAGAGTGCTCTACCTCTTCCGGATGCTTCCACTGGAGGCCCCGGTGGCATACCTCGGAGAGGCCAAGAGGTGCATAGTGAAGTTTATATGGCAAGGCCAGAAGCCCAGAATAGGGTATGAGACCCTCACCCTTCCCAAAGAAAGAGGAGGTGTTGCCCTCCCAGATCTCGACACATACCACAGGGCCACCCAGCTCAGGGTTTTGGCCCCTCACCTTAGAGAAGACCCCAACAAGCAGTGGGTCTACATTGAAAACTCCTTCCTGAGCCCAGTTACGGTGGGTGAATGGTTGTGGGTCCCACTTAAGAAACTTCCGAGAAGAATTAAAGACCACCCCATTATGGGAACTATGTGGAAGGCATTAGCAGGGAAGGGACATAAGGATGGAGTCACCACATGGCCCTCCCCACTTAGTCACATATGGTCTACACCAGTACTGGAAGAGATTCCGGGACACGAACATTACCAGTCCTGGTTCGAAGCGGGGCTTTGTAGGGTTGGCCAACTGGTGAGGGTTAACTCTTTCATACCGATCCAGGAACTAGAGGAGGCGCTGGGTATCGGCAGACTTTCGCCACTCCTATACCTTAGACTCAAGGGCATTCTAATGAACCCGAAACTGAAGGAATGCTTACAGAGGGGGCTCACCCCAGTGGAAAAAATACTGGACTCCCACACTGAAATGAAGGGCCTCATCTCTCTCCTGTACACGGCCCTCCTGGCTCCCCGAGAGGGAACCACTGGGAGCCTCGGAAGAAAATGGGAAAGGGATCTAGGCTGCACCATAGGGAATGGTCTCTGGGGGAAACTCTGCACTAGGGCCTTCAAGACGTCGATTTCATGCCAATATAAGTCCCACGCTGTCAAGCTCCTCCACAGGTGGCAGTACGACCCGATTACTCTTTCCAGGATGTTCCCAGATGTAGCCCCAGTGTGCTGGCATGGGTGCGGGGAAAAAGCCAACTACTGGCACATGTGGTGGAACTGTCACAAAGTCCAGACTTATTGGTCCGAGGTGCTTAGTTGGATTAGGGAGGCGGGGGAGGGGGACTACCCGTTGGACCCCATACTGATGATTTATGGCCTGCAACATAGAGATGAGCACTGGGAAAAGTTACCGGACTTGACACACGCCCTATTGGCGGCTGCCAGAGCGGCTCGGGCTAGGACCTGGAAAAGACAAACACTTCCAACAAAGAGGGAATGGGTGACAGTGGCCAAGGACATCTACTTCATGGACAAACTAACGGCCGCAATACATGGCTCTAGTGCGCAGATTGAAACCGACTGACTGTGGTTCATGGAGGTCTTTGTCAACACAGAGGACAAGTCTCCAGGGTAATTGGACGCCTCTACCCGGCCCATAACTACTTTGTGCATGGATCCCTATGCATGGGAATCTGGAGAGTCGATTATACATAGTTGGCCCCGGGCCCGCCTGGTGCTGCCCAAAGAGAAGAATCATGAATTGTGGACTCTGAGTTCCCGAGAGGGGGGGTGGTGAAAAGCTTTAAAGCCTTGTGTCTCTATTAGGTTTTGAAGTCGTTATGGGCATGTGCCCAATGTATACTATATGCATAAGTTTGCTTTTTCTTGCTCTTGAAAAACCAATAAAAATGTAATTAAAAAAAAAAAAAAAATTTCACATTTACTCTCAAAGTTTAAAAATAGGGAGTAAAATACTCCCACCTCATCTGGAGCACTGGTGGGCGCACTTCCATACTAGTAGATGCCACCAAGTTAAAATAATTTATTTTTCTTTGTGATAGCACCACTAAATGGACTACTTTAGCTCTTTTAGTTTAGTTTGTTTATTTATAAAGCGCGTCCAAACCCTCAGGTAGCTGGGCGCATAATCATGTGCACAACAGAGTTACATATCGTTACACGAACACATTAATACAGCAGTAAAAGCAGGGTGCATACATTAGTCCAGGCTCTGAACAGTTACATCCAGAGAACAGAGTGTGCGGAATACCTGGTGCGAGATAAATTACAGTGTAAAGTGAGGACCGAGTTGCAGGGTGGTCCTGAATAGGATTTAGATAGGGTAAACATTTCTACATGGTGGAGAGAAGCAGCTGGCCGTACGTATAGGTGAGAGACTAGGTGTTTAAGATGATAGCCATGATTGCACCATGGCTCTGAATGGCCAGAACGAGGCTTCCGATCGGATTGCAGGAGGGAGAGCGTTCCAGCATTGTGCTGCGAAAACTGGGAAGCTGGAACCTCCTGCTGTTTTTAGGTTGTAGTTAGGAACCTTTAGTTGGTGCAGGTAAGGGGTTCTGGTGGGTCTATTGGAGCAGTGTCTGGAGAATTTGTCTGAGAGGTAGTGTGGGGCAGTGAGAGACAGGCACTTATGGGTGATGGCAAGTGTTCTTAACTTAATTCTGTCTCGGATAGGGAGCCAGTGGGCTTCTTTGCTAGCCGTGGATATGTGAGCCTTGCTCGGGAGGTTAAGGGCACATCTTAATGCATTATTTTGAAGGATCTGAAGCCTGTTCAGGTTTTTAGTGGTGGTGCCTAGGTAGAGTGTGTTGCAGTAGTCTAATTTAGACAATATCAGCGCTCTGGATAGGGTGAGGCAACTTGAGGGGGAGAGAAAGGGCCTGCAGGCATTGATCAATTTATTGGTGTAGGTGGTGGTTGAAATGGTGGCGTTTATTTGTTTTTTTAGTGACCGGGTGGAGTCGAGGTACACACCTAGTGTTTTGACATCTTTGGAGACGTTTATGATGTTGCCATCAATGGTAAAGGATTGGTACCTGTGGTCCAATTTGTTAAGGCGAGCCTGGGAGCCTATGATAAGCAGTTCTGTCTTATCGTCATTGAGACACAGACTGTGTGTGGCCATCCAGGCTTGGATTTCTAGGTAGATTTCATTAAGCTTTGCAACATCATCTTCGTAGCTGCCTGTGAGCGTGATGAGGACCAGAGTGTCATCCGCGTAATTAGTGTAGCTGACACCCAGATCGTCAAGACGGTCAAAGAGGAGCTTAGTGAAGATGTTGTAAAGTGTGGGAGAAATGCAGGAGCCTTGGGGAACTCCACACATTGGATTGGGATGTGGTCCGCAGCCGCGGAGGGGGGCGAAGACCCTAGTCGACCTGTCGGTCAGAAATGACTGGATCCACTTCGTGGCATTCTGTGAGAATGCTGCAGCCGAGGAGAGGTGTTGTGTGAGGATCTGGTGGTCAGCCAGATTAAAGGCAGCGGAGAGATCCAGCAAGAGCAAAATGGCCAGTTTGCCCTTGTCTTTGGCATCATCCATTTGGATTTTTAGATCCAAGAAGGCAGTTTCGGTCCCATGCTTTGGTCTAAAGCCGGATTGTCGCAGGCCTAGGAGGTTGTTGTCTTCCAAATGTTGTTGTATTTGGAGGTAGGCAACCCTGTCCAAGATTTTGAGGACAAATGGGACTGTGGTGATGGGTCTGTAATTTGTGGGGGTGTTGGGGTCTAGGTTCGTTTTTTTGAGCAGGGGGAGGACCGACGCTTCTTTGAGGTTGATGGGGACCACTGAGTTTTTGAAGGAGGAATTAAGGAATTAATCAATGGGGTGATGAGAGGGGCAAACTCATTAGCCCCATCTTTGATGACGGAGGCGGGACATATGTTGACTTTGCAGTTGGATGGTTTGAGGCTGGCGATTATCTTGATTATTTCCTCCTCTGTGACTGGTGAGAAGTGGAAGGTGGGGCAATTAGGGGTGGGGTGGTCTATTTTACTGTTGGGGTTATCTTTGGTGGCAAGGTTAGCTTTTTTAGCTTCTATTTTAGCTTGGAGGAGGGCAATTTTGTTGGCGAGGGCAAGCTGGATATTATTGCACCAGGCATTGTCTTTAGTGCAGTCCTCTGTAGGTGGCAGTGGTGATTCAAGTTCCCTTAATATAGAGAATAATTCTTTAGTGCCAGATTTGGCGTTTTGTATTCTCGTGTTATAGATCTCTTTTTTAGCGTTTAGAATGGCAGTTTTGAAGGTGGAGGCTGATCAAGCAAATTTCTCTTTAGTGGAGAGAGATGGGGGCTTAACTAGTTTCTGCAGTTCTTTTGATTTTGCGGAGAGCCTTTAATTCAGCTGAGAACCATTTGCTGGAGTGGGCAATAGGTTTGGCTTTTCGCTATCTGGTTGAGAGCTAGTTCCAGAGTGTTGTTGTATAGGTCTACAAGGGCTGATGGGTTGTCATTCTGCGTGGGAAGATTAGCTTTATTGATCGGCCCGAGAAGAGGTCTAAGGTTCTCTATGGTGATGTTGCGGTTATTTCTGGAGATTATTTGAGGTAACCTAGTCGGTAGTGTGGTTAAGGGTATGGATCTGGGAATAGAGAAGGTAATAAGGTGATGGTCAGTCCAAGCACAGGGAGTGATGTCAGTTAGTGAGAGGTTGCAATTGGCATCTGCAAGCCAGTCCAGGGATCTTCATTTTAAGTGTGTAGGTTTATTAATGTGTTGGGTGAGGCCTAGATGAGTAATGGTGTCTTTAAGAGAGGTGGCGTGATTGTCGTTGGGGTCATTGAGTCCCAAATTGAAATCCCCTAAAATGATGATTTGTGATTTAGGTTTCATGTTAGTAGTGAGTAGGAGAGAGAGATATCCTCTTTAAAAGGTGGAAAGGGGGCCTGGAGGTCTGTATATAATATGGAGAAGGATAGTTTGGGTGTTAGATAATGGTAGTTTGATGGATAGGAGTTCGGCTGAGGGTACGGTTGTGCTAGTTACTCCTCTGATGTTTAGGGTTGATTTAGCAATAATTGCCATCCCTCCTCCAATTCCATTTTTTCTGTCAGCTCGGATAATGTTGTAGTTATCCGGGGTGGCTAGGGCTATTGTGGGACCGGCTGCTGGATGGAGCCATGTCTCAGTGATAGCGATTTTGCATTGTTGTGGGCTTTCCAAAACAATGGAGGCTGAGGGCCCTGTGGCTATTAGCTATAGCAACAGGACCCTTATCCACAGGGCTCAGAGCAGCTGCCTCCACATTTGACTCTGAAGGAGCAGCTGTCGTAACTATCCGCAATGACTCTCCTTCAATTGCACCTGTTGGAACAAGAAGATTTCAGGCTCGCTAAAAACACCTCCGGCAGTAAGGATTCCTGAGCAGTTTCAGGTTGCACATTAACCACAGGACACACTTCACTAAACAGTCACTCATCTGGAACGAATCATCAGGTGATGTTAGCAATGAGGGGGCCGGGAACGTTTGCTTTCCTGTACCGCTGCGTATAATTGCGCGATTGCATGGAATCCTGACCATAGCAAGAGAATTGTCTGGAGTACTGTTGTGGTTGGAGGTTCTACTGGGATAGAGTTCCAGTTCCCAGCCAGGCCCTAGTTAACCTTGCAAAGTTCAGAAACAGCACTTCTGGCATGTTAAATGTTTCCGCCCATGCAGAGAAGAGTAGCAGGGTCCGTCCTTCAAATATGTCCCCCAACGCGTGCTGCGGTGGCATATCTCTGCCGTCTAATGTCCCCTAAGATTCCCTCAATTACGGGGGTCGATCCTCAGTGGGATACCAAGGCTGTATCTCCTCCCCAGTTTTTATTTTGCACACGTTCTTTTCCATACCTGTAGGACCACCATGACAATACTTGAGGTCAGGATTGTTTTTATGGGTTTCCCATAGGATTTCCATTCCCGGGTGCAGCTAGTAGTCGTCTGTCTGACCCCACCTATCTGCGAGTCCCATTTGGTTGTGTGCGGCAGTTGGGAGGCTAGATAGTAGAGTTCAAAGTCTGGGAGACAAAGTCCCCCGCAGGATAGCTCCTCCGCAGCATGTCCAGGGACACCCTGCATCTGCCCCCCCCCCATCCCACAAGAATCCCAAAAGAAAGCTATTCAACCACTTGATGAAGGGAGGGGTGGGGTCTGATCAGGAAGGGGATATTGGAAAATAAATATAAGAACCGCAGAATAATTATCATTTTAAAGACTGCCATTTTTCCCATAGGCGAAAGGGGTAATTTACTTGAAAACGTCACTCTTCACACATTGTATAGGAATCTGTGATCTGCGGTGTTGTGATTCATTTGTATGCCTAGGTATGTGAACGACTGTGTCTCATTGCACCCCTACTGCTGGTAAACTACCTCGTACCTCGTTCCTTGTTCCTCCCTCCTCAGGGAACCCAATGGGACCGCCACCGACTGGCTTTTGTTGCATGCTAACCCCGACAGCCGCCTTATATTGGCCATGACTTCCAGCATGTAAGGGATATGGAGCCCGGGGCTGTGGCCACAGAGGAGAACATTGTCTGCATACAAAGAGATATGTGTTTGTCCATCCACCGTGATACCTGCCTCCTGGAACTGGGATCTGAAGAGGTTTGCTAGGGGTTCCAACAATAACGCAAACAGAATGGGGGAAAGCGGGCATCCTGTCGTGTGCCTCTACTCAGCTGCCATCGATGGGAGATCTCCCTGCCCATTTTCACCCTTGCCAGGGGTCATTGGCACATCAGCCGTATCGATTTTAGCATGGACAGGCCTATCGCCATTCTAATTATTACCATGAAGAGGAATACCCGCTCCACAGAATCAAATGATTTAATTGCGTCTATGGACACTACCGCGAGTGGCCGTGTCTCCCACCCTCTCTGTTACGTGATGTAGACGTCGCAAATTCATTGTGGTGCATCTCTCTTCTATAAAGCGGCACTGGTCATGGTGGACCAGCCCTGCAACATGCCCTGCTAGTCTATTAGCTAAAACTGTGCCCAGGATCTTACCATCCACATTCAATAAGTAAATGGGGCAGTAGGATTTGCATCTAGATGGATCCTTTCCGGGTTTTACCAGTGTCACCACTATGGCCTCCCGCATGGAATCTGATGACATGCCCTTCTGAAAGGCTGCTTCATAGAGTATCTTCAGTGTAGGGACTAGGATATCCACGTAAATCGAATCCAATTCTGTTGAGAGACTTCCCCCCTCACCCCCGAGGCAACTTCCCAGTGCTCAAGGAACTAATTGCCCCCTTATTTCCCCTTTTATAATTGAGCCTTTCAATTATTCTGTGCATCTGCGGCCGTCAGGCTGGGCAGGTTTGCTTGGTCCATTACCTCCCTCAAGTCCTCCATGTCTTTTGGCCCCCTGTTCCTGTACAGCTCTGTGTAATAATCCCAGAAGATTTCATGAATGTCCCCAGCCCTCAAGATTAGGTGCATTATCAGGCCTTTTTATGCACATAAATCTTGTCAATGGGGCCCTTTTAATTGTTCCTTGCGTACAGCTTATGCAGGCAATTTATGGCAGCACCCCCATAAATCATGGAGTTCACTGGTGACCGCTTGGCCAGCACCAGCTTGCAAATCCACTCTTTACTTTAGCAATCCACACAAGAAGAAACTGGGATGAGTCCTGGTCTGTTTATTTTATCAAAACGCTCCCCTGTTAATAATTGTATCAAGATAATACTTTGAGTAATGTAGAAAGGAATTTGTGTTTTGTTCGCTTTGCTCAACTGCCTGCATTTTGTAGGTTACAGTGGTATTAAACCTTTCCAATCGTGAACATGATTTTCACATTGCTTTAGGACACAGAGTATTGAGTAAAATGAAAATTCTCTTAAACAAGGGTTGCATTTCTGCTTAATTTTCCTCTTTGTTAATCAGCTTCAATAGAGGCAGCGCAGTTACAGCGGCATAGGCATTTAATGGCTTGGGCTTCTTGAGGTCGAAGTTTTAGGAGAGCCTCCCAGCAAGTAGTAGTTTGGCATTTGTGAGAAGAAAAAGCTGTTGGTGTTCTATATGAAGATGTGTTTTAGTCTTAAGGATGCACGAGTTTGCGTGCATGCATGAAAGGGCACTCTACATAGTTTGTTTTAGAGAGCAAGGAATAGCTGGGCATGTTAACTGAACTTTACTTTAACTCCCTTTCTGGCCACCTACCCACCGCAAGCGGGTTTAATGGATGCAAGTAGAAGCAGTGCTGTATATATATTTTTAGTGGCACAGATTGTACTGGTACCTCAACAGTACTGCTATATATTCAGGCAAAGCATCCCAATTCTTCAGTGGACCTGCTGTACATACGCATGTCATGGCACAAAGGCAATTATTCATGTGCATCATGTCCACATTCCTATGCAGGACAGCTATCTTTTGGGACAGTACTTGAATTTCTTAACAGAGCTGCTGTAATGACAAAGCACGAACATGTGATGGCATTCCCTGAGCAATAATAGTGTCTGAGGTCTTCCCACCAGTATCACTACAAAATACTGAATCCCATTACTGCGAGGTAGAACATCTTGCATGAAAAACTATGAATTTACACCATAAAATAGATGGGGGGGCAGTGGAAAGCGGAATTTAATAAAGTGGGGCAATGTGAGGGGGACCTGTGCGGGAGGGGGAGGGGGGAGGGGTTGTCTCCCCTGCACTAAAAATACAGATCTGTTTTACATGCAAGATTTTTGACTTCACAGTAATACATTGGATATTTTCACATAGATTCTTCCCACCATTCTCCTGAGCTGGTGTGATGCACACTGGTGGGCAGTGTGAGAAAACGGCACTGCTGTCTTATACTTCAATTGCTTCTACTTGGTCTTGTGCTTTTCAAAACGTCTGCTTCTCCCATGTCCGATTACTGAGTTCCACTGCCAAAATTCTAGCACCTTTCAAAGGCTCAGAAAAAATCTCCTGACTCATGTAGGATAGTCCAAACAGGTTGGGGGTTTTTGACAAGCCAGTTATGTCAGGCAAGCCACACATGGAACTGCCATTGCCCTAACCCTGTGTGCCTTTCCGAGTCAACAGCCAGCTAGGAAAGGTAGCTCAGTGGGCCAATAACCCTGCAGCAGAGATCATTGTGTAACCTGTTAGTTCAAATCCTGTTGATAGGCGAGTTAATGCATCTGCATCAGAGGTATGTGTTTAAGATGCAGGTAACATTCAATTGTAATAGATCTGATTTAGCTTTCGACTTATTCAAAAGGACTACTAAATGTTCAGGGATTCAGAACACGCACATTTCATCAGGGATGCTATGCTAGTAACGGCTCAGAACACACATCTCATCAGGGCTGCTATACCTATAAAGGCTCAGAAGTAGTACACACATACCAAAGGCTGCTATACTTGTAATGGCTCAGAACAAGTATCTCATCTGGGCTCTTAAACTTGCAATGCAACCAGTGCTGGTAAAACATCTACATTCAAACAAGTGCATCTGGTGAGACAACCCTCCAACTCTAGAATTCCCAGCCTAATGGCCAACGGAAGTTTTGCACAGATCTAAAAAAGGAAGCTGCACTAGATTTGTAAATGGAAAAGACATTTTCAGCTTTTTGAATATTTGTTGGTGCTAAGACAAAAAAAAGGAGAGGAAGAGCAACTCTGAACCCAAGCAATAAAGGAGAACGAAGTGGGTGGTAGGAGAAGAGGCAGAGAGAACACAGAACGTTTTAGACAATCCAAAACTGGAATTCGAGCAACAGGAAGAGAGTGCCCAATGAGCTACATGAGAGAGCAACAAAGAACGTGAGAAGGGAAACAGGTAAATAATAGGACACACATACAATAGGAGTGGGGGATAGAAGCAGAGCAAGAGAGACATATAGAGACAGTAAAATAAGAAAACACAGATCAACATGCATCCCACAGGACCCCGAAGTCAACCACTGATCCCTCATTAAGAGTGAAGTAGTCCGCAATGGACTGCCCTATATCTTCACTGAAATGTGTCTCCGAGCGCTGTTACCCTCAACCTCAATGTAGGTACTGCGCTTCTTCTTTTGCCCCATGTCTTTGTGGGGCGTAAGGGGGCATGGTCCGACAAGGTTTTCCCCAGGTAAATTGCCCCCTGGTATTCCAGGAATGAATCCCTGCTGACAAACAGGCAATCTATGCACAAATGAGAGTCGTGGGTATGGAAATAAAAGTAAAAGCCCTGCCCGTCCCCCTCTGGTAGCGCCTTAAGTCAACCAGGTCAAGCTCTGAGGCGGTCTCCCCCCGTCCCACCCTCTAGAATCAAGGTTCTACCTTCTTCATCCTTTATGGCTTTGGTGATCAGTAGGGGGGTCCGCCCTTTCTACCCATGTTAGGACCCCTCTCGAATAGGTGGGAAAGTGCGATCCATAAACCCTCCCCACTACCCCCCAGCTCGTTTTCACCTTCTCAAACCCCGTTTTTCATCAAATGAGTTTCCTGTAGCAGTGCCACATGCTCCGGCCATCTTTTTAGGGAGCTCAGTATTTCTCCTTTTTTTTGTCGATATATTTATTAGGTTTTCCATCAAAATATATATCCATGGACAGGGTCCAAAAGAAGAAACTATATCCTATGTTACCACAACTAAAATACTATTTACCTAAACATATAATCATATTAGACCTTACAATTTAAGAACAATACTTTACAAACCCTATGTGAAAAATGGGAGATACAAACTACAATATCTCACACATACACACACAATACATCACATAAAACAATAAGAAAGGACTATAAAAAAAAAAAAGTATAATATCCTCCTCTCCTCCCCACTTCACTATCAGCCATATAAGTTATTAAATGAGCCCCATAGAGAAAGATGATCATCTTCTCTACCTCCGTTTTTCAAAGAGATTTTTTCATTTTTAGACAGAATCTGTAGTTCCATCAGCCAATCATCCACGTTAGGTTTCTTCCTCGTCTTCCAGACCCTAACGATAAGCGTAATCGCTACTCCCATAGCTTTATCGATCCAGGCATTATGCTTCCTAGTAGTAACACACCTTCCTTTATGCATAAGCAAAATCAAATTAGCAGGCGACCTCTGAATAGGTACACCAAAAATCATAGACTATCTACAATTTCCTTCTAAAAATCTTGTACCTTCGGGCAATACCAAAGCAGATATAACAGGGTACCCCTACCACTACCACAACTCCAGCATCTCTCGTCTATCCTCAGTTTCAACTTAAACATCTTTACGGGTGTCCAATAAATCGTACCAATAACCTTCTGCCCAATTAGACGCAGACCCATAACCATTCCTGCATTCGTGCACACTCAAAGAAGATCTCTCCAATCCCCTTGCGATATTACCAAACACTTGTGTATATGTGCGTTATAAATGCCATATCATGTTAATGTCATTTGACCAAGTATCCTTTAGCTTAGTCTATGCTTCCACATAATCCAACCCCCTAGGCATAAAACGCATACAAGTACATACATTGTATTCCCGTCCAACTAACAACTTGCAAATCTCCGGTCTTCTTTCCAGTGCTTTATCAACCATACTCATCATTTGACTAATTAATGAAGTCAGTTCCATACCGCCTCAGCTCCCTCCTCCCCAAACTAAACTTATCTTGCAATTCCTCAAAGCTCAGCAACCTATCTCCATCTAATAAATCCGTCAATTTCAATACACCTCTCCTGATCCAACTCTGCCAATGCAAACATCTATTATTTAGTTGCATTGCCTCATTATGCCAAATGGACGCATCTTAACTAAAACCAAATCAATGCCCATTCCCTTTGAACCATGTCATTAAGACCTGCCTGGCCGTTGCAATTTTAACCTTTTCATCGACAGTTTTCCAATTGTATAACGATTATCTAGGTGATAAGGGTCACAAATCTCTCTCTCTCTATTCTCAACCAGATCAGACCTTTGACATCCTCTTTATCAAAATAATGAGGTTTTCTTAAGCAAAAAGGCCTCATAATATTTCATCAAATCCGGGTAACCAAATCCCCCTTCCTTAACATCCCGCTACAAAATATATGTTGGGATACGTAGTCTCTTACCTATTCCCCACAGAAAGGATTGAAATACTTTATATCATCTGTAACAATTGTCTTTGAAACCAATAGAGGTATTGATTGTATAGTGAAGTACCATGGGTAACAAAACCATTTTAATTGCTTGAATTTTTGCCCATAGATTCAAATTCAGCATGTCCCATTTATTTATAGTCATCACAATTTTGTCTATTGTTTTATCAATATTATAACGAAAATGTTCTTAATATCCCCAATTATATGTATACCCAGATATTTAACTCCATCAGGGGACCACTTGCAGTTCCATGACTTCAAAACATTCCTATGTCAAGATTAGGACAAAGGAAACATTTCAGTTTTGTCCCAGTAAACTATGTCGCGACAATTTCCCAACTTCCTCAAACATTTGCTTCAATAATTAAGATCCATATATTTCATGATTCGAAAGTAGGACCATCATATCATCTGCATAAGATAAAAACTTCTGTATTCCCAACACAAAGTCCCTTAATTTCCCTACACTACCTGATAAATGCCGCTAATGGTTCCAAGGCCAAATTAAACAAAAACGGCGACAATGGGCACCCTTGCCTGGTACCTCTATGCAATGGAAATTATTTGGATATCAACCCATTAGCAAACACTTTTTCTGTAATATCCTTATGAATACAATCAATCATTCGCATAAATAAATCGGACCAAAACCATTTACAGCAATGCATATTCCAGAAACCTCCAATTTACTCTGTCGAAGGGCTTATTCCGCATCGAAAAAACCTATAACTGCATCAGTCCCTCTACCACTGTGCGCACCCATAACATCCAACATCGTCCTAATATTATCATATCCAAATCTACCTGGAGTAAAGCCCACCTGAGATCAATTACGCCTCCTATACAATCCATCAATCGATTAGACCATAATTTAGTAAAGATTTTCAGATCCACATTAAACAATGAGATCGGTCTATATTTTCCGCATTTTGTATGATCCTTGTCTGGTTTAGGTATTACAATAATCAAAGCATCTTTCATCGATTCACATATCGTCCCTGTCAACAGGAAATCATTAAATACCTCACACAAAATTGGTGATTACCGAGTCACAAACACAAGGAGACCAAGCCATCCGGACCCGGTGATTTCCAATCATTCAGCTGTAGAATTGCATTATGTACTTCAACAACTTAAATCTTGGATTCCAATCTAACTTTCCCTTCAGTCGTCAACTCTGAGATATTAATCTTATTAAAGAAGCTGTTCAGATCCTCATCACCAGGAGAAAGTTCTTCCCTATACAATCGCGAATAGAAATCACGGAAATACTCACAAATTTCTACATTTTTAAACAAGGTATCTCCTTCATCAGTTTGTATAGAAGTAATACATTTGTCAGTCATTATACCCTTACGTCTATTAGCCAACATCTTACCATTCTTATCACCATATTCCCAGAATTTTTGCTTGGTATAAAACAAACCTTTTTCTGTCATCGTATTTACTCTTCAATTTCCTCTTATTTCATTCAGTATCATCAATTGCACAAATCCTCTGCAAATCCGTAACTTCCTCTTCCCTCTTCTTTAATAATCTCCAGATTTTCCCTTTTAACATACGCCGACCTACTTATCAACTCCCCTCTTAACTCTGCCTTAAAGCAATCCCAAACAGTTTTAATATCCGCCAAGCCCTCATTCTCTTCAAAAGATTTCCAAATAAAGCTCTCCAGTCTTCTAGTAACTGACGAATCCTTGAGTACACCAGCCTGCAACCTCCATCTTTTGGATTTCTCCTTTACACCTCTCACATTAAGTTGTATATCAATCAATCGATGCATGATCCGAAATTCCTCACTCCTTAATGTTTGAGCCTAGCGTCTGACTAACCAGTATATTACTAAGACGACAATAATCAATCCTCGAATATGAATTATGAACCGGGGAGTAATAAGTGTACTCCACTTTTAAATGCATTTCCTGCCACACATCAACTAAACTACTTGGATACAAAATTCTTCACTAACTCTCTCATTACCAGATCTACAATCTGATTTACGGTCCAACTTACTATTCATTAGCACATTAAAATCACCCCCCAAAAATGATATTTCCTCCCTCGATTTCATTCAGTAGGCCGCTCAACAGAGTAAAAAACTGTTACACTTGGCGAACATGGTGCATATACCGTCCCTACTGTTATTTTCTTACCATCTCAAAACAGATCAACTGCAGTACCCGACCTTCATCATCCTTTATTATTTTCTCTATTTTTATCGGCAAACCCTTTCTAAATAAAATACTCACCCCTCTCGATTTAGAATCATGACAATTAGAAACAACCTGTGGATATCTGGAATTATTCAAAAAACATTCAGACTGTTCATTCAAATGAGTTTCTTGTAGGAAAATAATATCTCCTCTATTTCTCCAGATCCTCGCCATTACCTTTCTTCGCTTAAAATCACAATTAATACCCTTTACATTCCATGAAAAAAAAATGTTGTGGTTTCATATTTCAGTGTATCATATTAACTTGTCTACCAACATAATTCAAGCATTCAAATCTCATTAAGCCAACCAACATTACTGCAAGAAAATTGAGGAAAAAATAAAATAAAAAAAAGACAGACCACATGCATTGTTCCAAAATATACTTACCAGTAGATCTATGACAAAACAAACAATTTATTATCACCAGTACCTTTCCCAGCTTTTAGTCCTCATCATCTAACCCTCCCTGTAATCCCCAACTAAAAATGTAGCTGTTTTCGATGAGTTCCAACCATCCTAACTCTAAACTTTTATACAAAGTTAATTCCACTCAGTGTAAACATGTATCAATACCATGTACTGTCTATTTTAGAACCATGTTCCCAACTCACTTATGCCACTGTAAGAAAACACATGCAGTATATTTCCCAATTTACAGCTTCCAATATAACATAAGCCCATTTAAACACTATATATCAAACACCCCAATTGGGTTAGGTGTCATCTCTTTCACTTATCATGGCTTCCCTCTCTCAATCCCAGTAAGCAATATCTCAGCACATGTAACTACATAAACCTCCCATGGTAAGTAACCACCACTTAATGGCATCCCATCATCACACTTCCCTCCCCCCTAAGGCTAAATACTTCATCCCAATATATCAAGGTGCTAACTATTCACTTGCTTTCTAACCATCAACCTAAAAGAAGAATCACATCAATGTTAATTAAGATCAGTAGCACATGCATTTTCATCATAAGAAGTAATAACCCATCCACTCCTTCTCCAATATCTGAACCTTCCAAGATGTCCCAGTTACATAGATCTGTCTTCACCCTTGACTGCATTACATATAATTTGAGGCAGCCTGAATAATAGTCTTATTTAACCTTTCCACTGTTCTCAAATGAAATCCAAATTGTATATGTATTCTTCCAACACATACCAACAGTGTCTCAATTCCGATAGACCAACATCATTCCTCCTAATGCATTTAACCCTCCACCAAAGGCCTCACCCAACATTACGCTTCAAGGCCGAAGTGCCATCCCTTTCAATATCATAACAAACCAATGTATTCTGAAATCTTGTTTTCCTCAGTTCTCCACCTCACACATAGTCACAGGTCCATTTTAACAAGTGACTGTTCCCCAAAATGACACTTCAAGACAGGATCCTTCCATAGCATTATTATGCTATTCTCCCCTATAAAAAGCATGCAGGTCTACATCCAACCGTGTCAGACACTGCATATCATAGCACATGTCAGAGATAAGCAAGCAGTCATATCCGCAGTAAATATGTGAGATAAAAAACAGCATGAAAAGATTTCACTCAGGTCATGAATACAGCACCCATAAAATTGTCATCCAAAATTACAGACACTTCCGAGTCATATTCCATTCTTTGTATAATATATAAGTTTGCTACAGAAAATGCAGTCTGAAAGCATGAACAAACACAGCAACACTCTCCAGTCGAAACACCTCGCTGTTGGCACGTACATATAGTGTACTGAAGCCGAGATGACAAATATGGTGTAGGCGAAACAGGAAGTGAGCCACCGAGTCAGAAGGCGTAGCAATAACCCAGCTACATACAGGGGCCATCCACCTTGCACATGACTCCGTAGTAATAGCAATTCATTTCCTTATCTTCAGTTAAATAACCCATTCTTGAACACTGCCTTTCACACTATGAACCATCATTCATATTGAAGTTATCATTGAGTGTACTCCTGCAGCACAAACTATGTAGACACTGAACATCAGTCCCCACACATTAATATGAACTCGTATCATCATGGGTAATTGACTGTGGCAGAGACTATGTAGTGCATCCTAGAAACAGAGTGCTGAATAAAAAAGGTCCAGTCAGTTAACGACTTATGAGTTTAGAAAGGACTATGGGAGCCATAGCAAACGCACACAAGTGAAAAGCAGCCATGGGAAGCCAGAGTGGAAGACAGCTAGACAAGGAGCCATGCGGGAAGCCTGACTGATGACAGCACCCCCTGAAGGGGATAAAGTACCATCATCCGTATCTCCAACGTAACGGAACGGAGCAGCATAAGTAAAGGTCATCCTCACAGAGTATCGTACAGGAGGCACGGACATAATGATTCATGTGCATGCCGACAGATCTCCAGGGCCTCCGTCAGCAATCATACGCCATCCACATATCCTCACCACTCCCCATGCCACAGCAAATCACGAGCTTCAGTACACAATCACATGCTGCCATGTCACGTGTTTCATACTACTGAACACTGTCAGAGAAGAAGTCTGTTTGAAGGACGCTCGCAGGTGCTTTCCTCTGTGCAAGGCCACCATGATTGTTATTGTTTTGTTTACTTCCAATATTGAGCCATAAGATTCCAAGTAGTTAAATAACGGTATTTCCACAGCGCCCATTTTAGATGAACTTTTCAAAGCAAACAGAATAAAATGCAAATAATTAGAGGGAAACAAAATAGATCAAAATACTCATTGAAATTTCTGTTCCAGAACTAGTTTAACACAATATTCAAACTCCCATTTAAAGCTGGTCAGATCTTCCTTTTTTTCCCTGGATACTTTTGTAAACTGCATCAGAAGATGTGCCTTCCATAGGATCTGAATCCAAATCAGATAAAAAAGCTTCAGCAGATTTATGCTCAGCAAAAGAATGTAAATTGCCATCCATTACAACTCTGAAGATTGCAGGATAAATCATATAGTATCTCCAGGACATCCCTGCTCAGATCCACAAGTATTTTATTGCCACCCCATGCTAGGTATTTAAGCTCACAAGCTCTTTTCAAGATAAGTTCCTTCACTGGGAATCTCAAAAAGTTTACAATTAGGTGCCTTGGCCTTTCTCCTATGGATGGTTTGGGACAGAAGGAACAATGAGCTCTCTCTTTCTCTAAAGAAACCTTAGAGTCCAAATTCAGTATCTTTGGTAAATTATTTTGTAAAAAGTCAATGGCATTAACTCACAGCATTCTCTGGAAACCCAGCAAGTCTAAGATTATTCCTTCGGGAAATGTTTTCATGTTCAGATAGCTTCAAGGTAATTTTTCTTAACATGCCCCATCCCATGCACATTCCAAGTTATAATGGTGAGTGTGCCCATTTCTAGTTGGTTTACTTGTGTCCATCTGCCTTCTCCGCCCCCACCCCATTGCCTCTGTGTTGCCTGCGATATAGGTGGGAATCTGAGTTGGATATCTACCCCTCTTTTCATCCCCCATGACCCTGGGCACCCATTTCCCCTTCTCCCTATTCCCCTTTTGTTTTTTTAGAGCTTAAATGACAAGTTTGTGAATCCCCGACCCGCGTCACCACCGTCCCAGAGTTAAGAGCTCCCCTATCCCCCCCAACATAAGAACTTTCCAACTGTCAACAAATACTGAAACCTTGCCCTCAACCAGAGGGATTGTGTAAGGAATACCTGCTTTTTGCGCGCCGGCTGGTGAGTCGCCCTCCCCAGTCGTCTGCAATCGACGGGGTGGGGGGGTGCAGCAATCGACCCGCACCTGGGACGCATTTCCCACCCCCACATGTCCCGAAAAAGGGGGCAGAGCAGTAGATATTGTATGGCCCTTTGAGGGAACCGTGAGTTCGTTCCATTTGCACCACTGCCTCCTCATCTTTCCGTCGCCGCCCAAAGCTGACCAGTTGCGGTCATGCGCAGATTTACAACCTCAGCCCTTGGTAGTTCATTTGTCCGTAACTGGGTCAGGGAAGCAGAGCCACCCTCTTGCGCTGAGTAGACTATTCCACAACCGTGGTCATTCGATTGTATGGTTTCTGGCACATCACCTAGTTGCTTACCTCTTATCTCCCATCATCTGCCACTATGATGCGATTTCCATCAGTGTCGCTTTGTGCCCGCTCCCTCCGATCATGTGTTGGCCGCCTAGACGGGCCAGAGTATGTCTAGTCATGATGGCCTGTTGGCGGCTCTGTGGGCCAGCTCCCCTCCGTCTCCCACCAATGCCACAACTCCTCTGGAGAGTTGTAAAACCACTGCTTGTTGTCTCAATTTATTTTCAGTCGTAGGGGGTAAAGCACCATGTACTGGACTCCATTGACTCTCAGCATCTGTGACTTCTTCAAAACTTTGCCGCTGGCGTTGTACTTGTTTTGTATAGTCCGGAAAAATCAGAACAGAGCTGCTGCCCATGCATATTGAGGGGTGACGCAGAACCATTTGCAAGACCGCATCTCGATCTCTAAAATGGAATATTCCAACATTCACTGGGCGGGGGCTCGCTCCTTGTGGTGGCTTACTTTCGAGAACCCCATGTGCCCTCTCCACCGCAAGACCCTTAGGACCCAATTTATTCTGCATCCCCGACTCCAGAATAAGCTCCATGGACTCTCCCTCTTCGATCTCTGGGGGTCCTACTATGGTTTCTTCGGGAGCATCCTCTGCTCTTGCAGCCAACATTTTCGTTGTTTGTACGAGTTGAGAGACTTGCTTCTTAAGTGCCTGGAGGTCTGACTCCTCTTTGTTTTTCAACTGTTTTATACAGAAGGCCTAACTCAGTTTCTGCACGGCCCCCAGAAGTAGTTGCTCCTTTGTCTCTCCTATGGAGTTAATTGCCACTGTCCTTGTCTCGCCAAACTGGTCCATGGTGCTGAGATAGGGAGCTTACCATCGTCCCCCCTCCAACTATGTCCAGTTGTGTTTTAAGGCTGGTTGGCTGCCGGTGTGTGGGAATTAGGGAAAAGGAAAAAAAAGGCAGCAAGGCACGTCCACGATTGCCGGCTCCCAGCAATCGGCTCCAGTTGCAGTGGGCAGAGGCTCCCAGCACCCCTTCTCCCGCCTCCAGAGTATGTAGCGGGTGCGAGTTGGGTTATCCTTTGTGATGGAACCACCTGACACAGGACCCACCACACGGCTTGCCAACACTCTGTGCCCGTCTGCTAACCCTTCGACACACACAGCTCACCTGCCGTTCCATTTTTCGGCTCGATCTTGCACGAGTTCCTCAACCGTCAGCCGACCATTCATCAAAGCGGCTCCCAGCAGGGGTCGCACAGCAAATTTTGCCCCAGCCCAGGTTCCAGCAAAAATGAAGTTGCAGCGTGGCCGTATCACCGTCCCACCTCTGCCTCTTCACTGCATAGCAGTCGCGGCTGCCATCTTCCCCAGGAGGGCCGAATTTCAGAGGGCGTGCACTCCGATCCCACAATCCGTTTTCTGCCAGGACTGCAACACACAGCAAGGCGATGGTGTCCCTTTCAAACAAGTACTCTTATATATAGCTGTAGTCTCAGAAACCTGCTGTATCACAGGATCAATGTAGGATCGTGATGGGAGCTCTGTGATTTCACAGCCTCACCACAGAAGGTCAGGACACGCCCCCCCCGGAAATCCCCCCCACCATACCTCAGAATGGAGAACTCTGACTATCTTCAGAAAAAAACTCAAAACATTTCTATTTAACTGAACTGATCTGACTTGGAACCACATGGGCATACCCGACTTGTACGTATCTGTAACCAAGCCTCTATGCTCGCAGCGCCTGGACACCTTTGGGGTTTCGTGCGCTCTACCTACAAATGCTATAAATACAAATAAAAGCATGCTGTGGGCAAACTACTAGCCATTGGCTAGTGTTGATTGAGTAAGAAAGTGTATGTATGTGTACAACTGAGGTGGCAAGTACCTTTTATGGGTCTAGTAGCTTTCAACTTAAAATGTTTACCCCCGATACATAACAAACAAACTGCATGCCTACATAAAACAACGACTAAGAACTCTGCAGGAAGATTAAAAAGACATCTCAAATAAGCCCATGGCAGGTGCAAGATGCTAAAGCAGCTTTTTTCCATCACAATGTTTTATGCTAATGAGAAAACTACAATTACTGAACAAAAACACGATGAAGTGTACTGAAAGCAAGGACTTCATCATATCAACAATTAAAGGCAAATTGAAGACCTTTGTTTGTGCAAATTAGTAATAGCTAATGTATATAAAGGAGCAGTGGGCTACTCCAAAGCCCTATAGTCATTCCTGCAGACTGTGGGAATCATTCCACAAAAAAAGTCGTCTCAGTGGCAAGCAGTTATCTGCTCACTCTAATCAAAGACACCACCCTCGTCCGCCCCGGCCACCTTGAAACAACTGGAAACGTTCTTACCAGGGATCAAAATGTGCACTCACCAATAGCGATAATGAACTCTTAGCGAGTAAGAAATGGTGTGCCGTGTGTATTTGTAGGATTGGGTGATGAGTGACCATTTTATGGCTGGCTAGGGGCTTGCAACTTGACATGTTTACCCTCATTATAACAATCAACATGCACATTAAAAAAAAAACTTTAAAAAAAAGGTAGTCCGGGGATAGTGGTTCCCGACTAAAAAAAAATGATATTGTTCATTGTTGCATAGGCAGTTTTATTTCAAGTACCCCGAAGCAAAAAAATGAGGTTCAGTGCAGCACAGGCATCATGAGTGCATGGGTAGTACAAGAGAACACTTCTGTCACACATGATAGGTACAGGTAATGTAGTTATAGGTATAGCTTACAACATCACCTTCTCTCCCCACCGAGCTAGCCCACCTCTATTGTAATCAAGTTTCACAGTTATATTTCCATGCAGTTAACCCACCTACACCCAAGACCTTTGCCTTTGTGCTTGAATGATGCAAAAGTAATTTTTCCTTCCAAAGCGGACCTCGGATTTTGAAGCAGGTTATGCTTTCATGGGTATTTGAGACCCTAGGCCTATTATTCCCTGTGAGTTAGTGATGGCTAAAGTTCGAAAGATGACCCTTTGCTAGTCTATCAGGAGCGAGTACGGGGACGGCAGATTTCTGTTAAACCAAGGATAAGTCAATTAATAGCAAAGACAAGTCAATACATACAGATACAACTGGTACCAATTAGGAAATTAGCCCGAGCCATTTCATTGGTATTGATAGCGATCAGCACAACAGGCATTCTGCTAATGCTTAACGGTTTCAATTTTTGCTGATGAAATATTTACAGAAATGAAGATCAACATCAAAAGCTTGAAATAACACAATGGGTTAAATGAAGATGAATGTGCCTTCTGCTTCTCAACACTACCCACTACAGTGGCACATGGAGAAGCAGAGAAAAAACCAAAGTCAAAAAGGAGAGCAGGAGGAAAACAGATCGACCAGTTGTATTTTGCATTGCATTCTCCGTAACCAAGTATCCTTTGAATACTGACCAGCCCTCGTTGGATTTAGATCATTGTGCCAGGAGTTCCATGTAGGTGGTGTCCTGTCTGCTACACTAGATCACATCATTGTACCACACTTTTCTCGGAGGGTGGGTGTCCATCCTTCTTGCCACTTCGCCAATAATAGGACAATGCAGAGGAATTTGTGTTTTCCCTTAGCAAAGGTGGAAACGACCACCTGCAGACAGAGCAGGAGATAGTAGGACATCTCCTGTTCGGTTATTGCTGCGAGTTCCTCAACAATTTCTTGAAGACATATGGGCACGCCGAAGCTAACCAAAGGAAGTCTGCCCCAATCTCATTACACTTTAGGCTGTGGTAGCTACAGAGTAAAAGCACCCAATTATTTCCGGTGTGCTGTATGCCTAGTGTAAGAATTTGAAATGAATACGTCTGTGCTTGGGGCTCATGGAAACTTTTGGGGTTTGCTTACATATCGTAGTCCACAACCCACCATCAATCGCCCCGTCAAGGCACATATTTCACTTTACTTTTGCCACACAGCTAGCTTGCCGATCAGACAGTGCCATCTTATATACTATATATACTTCACGTGCAGACGTAGATGCCATCATCAAGTAAGTTAATATGGGGTGCTCCACAAGGGCCAAGGTGAAAGTCGGAAGGATTTTAACCAGTTCACCAAGGAGCATGTAATGTAGCAATGTGTGAATTACAGAGAGGCCACCGGTGAACCGCCTCTCACTGAATCTATCAGTTTCACGAAGCCAAGCCAACTCTGTTATTATTCCCATCTCAAATACATTTAGGATTGTAGGACACTCCAGACCCAGTAACCTGAATGGTCTCCTATAACTGTGAGCGCTAGAAATACTTCGTAGATAATATTTCCCTCTTTATTGCAACTTGCTTAGAATATCAGGCGATCCTGTTATAGGATATGTCGCTATGGCTAATCTGAGCTATATTCATTAATCAATCTTTGATAAGATGCTTAATACCGGAGATAATTCTCTAAGCACAGGACTGGGATTCGAACCTGTGTTCGTCTGCGTCGTCTTGCTTGCAAGACAAAAACGTTGCTCCTGAGCTGTCCTCCTGGCCCAATTATATAGTAGTAGATTTCTATGTTAGGGACTCCCAGAACACAATTATCCAGGATACCTTGGGCTGTCCCCCTGCTGCAGTCACACATTTGAATTCTGGCCAGGTCAACCTGGCCATTCAGCCTTCAGAAGTTGATAAACTGAATGAAGATCGTACCCACCAAGCTGTAGTACTCAATGCACAGCCAACACCACACAGAGGATGATAACCTAATCTTTGGAAAATCTCTCAAAACATGACTGTTCACTAGACTGCAACACCCTTGAAAAAACAGATCAAACTGAACTTTCAACCCCTAGCTGCCCAAGGGTGGGGTTTCTTAAATGAACCAGCGTGGGCCTGCAATTCCCAAGGAATGGCCAACTAAGATTTTATCAACATAATTGTAAAAAAAAAAAAAAAAAAAAAACCTGGACAAAAAGAACCGTCAAAGAACCAATTTCACAAATCAGGACGAAATGGAGACAGACCTAAATCGAGTAATTTCTGCCGATTTGTGCAATAGACTTGCACAACACTCAAATCAAGAACACTTTAGAGTTTGGAACCCACTTGGTCAGTGTCCACAACCTTTTTCACCCCATCGACATAAGAGTGGCACCACCCCAAAATCATAAAATAAAACTCAGAACAGTACCAACACCTACCCTTGATGGATAACACCACAACGTGAGTTCTACTGCTTCATTGGAACATGGAATGTTGGCAGTTCCATTGTCGACAATGCACTGAGAGGGCAATAATGGTTCCCCCTCCCAACATTCTATTGTTAATATTCTACCCTCATTGGGTGAAATGTTCTAATAGCAATTATGCCCCTCCTCGGGCCACCTGGTAATGCCCTCAGAATGTGCCATTGTTGCTTAAGATCAACCCTTAAATTACAATAGTAGGACTCACGAGGAGCTCCAAACCATGTCACCCGGTTCCAATTAATCGACTCACTTTTCACTCTAATACCACCCTTAAACTACACAAGCACCACAACACACACAGAAGACTTATGCCTGCCAGCACCACTCCAACTACAGTAACTTTGGTGGAGCAGCTTGTATCCCATTGCACAACCTGCCACATCTTTAGCTCCATCACATATTGTGCCCTGTCGGGATCTTTCCCAGTTGCCCAGCACCGTTACCTAATAGATCTTGAGTGGTTCTCTCTGGATAAAGCACATACCGAAATGTCAATGTCACAAAGACATAGTACCATCAATATCACAAAAGGCATAGAACCATACCAGCACTGAGGATGCTGGTACTAACAGCCCACATTCTATCAATGACAAATGATTTGTAGCTGCCCCTTTCTTATATCCACCTCCCTCTTTATGTGGCACAGCCAAATGACACAAGGGCATAACACATTTCAGTAATGTGCCATACACGCCTACTTTGCATTATTTTACCATTAAATTGGCTACTTCAAAAGGAAAGCATCTGCCATGAAGGAATAGATAAAAAGGGGATACTATTATTAAACTTTAAACACTAGAGTCCGTCAGATAGAACATGGTTATTGGTTGTCTGTTCAAAGCCAATGAGTGGGCATAAGTGAAGTTGCAATATGTAAGTTTGTCTGGGGTGTAATTCGGGTTGAACTGTGATGTAACACGATGCAGGGAAGAGTAGGAGGCTATTGCAGACTTAATTTATTTGGTTATGTAAAATAATACATAGTAAAACACTTGTAAGATCAAGTGCATTTGTACATTTGTAGCCTTTCTGAAACCGTTTAACATAAAACTACCTTTTATGGGACTAGAACCTTCATGCAAACTTCAACCTTACTCTGACCTTGCATAGTACCACCTTTTTTATAAATACAAATATTTGGTAAAATAGATGTTAACTGAAACCAGTTTGGCGTATTGGCGCTTATTAGCCCCCACCCCGGCTTCTTACTTATTAGAATTTATAAAGCGCCTAGCGGCCCCGAGGCATCGTGGCGCTGTTACAGAAGGCTTACTTGGTTACATACGTGCTTAGCATCAGGTACATGGTTAGGTGCAGTCAGTCAGGAGGGGGCAGTAATACAGTCAATTAGGTGGGGCCAACATATTACAAGCCGCACCTCATGTTGCAAGGGGCTCAGAGCAAAGGATGCAGGTAAAAACAGGATCATATTACAGTCAATTCTGAATTCTATTTGCACTCTCTGGCTGGGGCATTTAGCAAGGCTTAAACATTCCCAAATGGAAGAGGTTGCAGGCAAAAAGGCAGCACTCAGACTTGAGGCTCAGCCCAGGACTCCGATGGAAAAGGGGTCCTACTACAAGAACCCATATAATTTCTGAACTTTGAGAGCAAAGTATTTACTTTTAAACAATCATCAATTTGGCAGCATCAGCAAACGTTCACATGCAGAGGACAGAAGCCTGAGCAGGCATTATCAATATACTGCCCATGCTTCATCTTTTCGATAACCCAAAGCACCGAATAATAATAATTTAGCAATTATATAGCGCACAAACCCTCAGGTATCTGAGCGCTGCTTATTATTACACACGGTGTGTAGTGCTGTGAATATTAGCATCACTTTGGTAAACGAAATATCTTCTGACTCCTTGGGTGAATAATGCATCTAATTACCCAGAGCAAGGTGCTGCAACCTCCCGATTTTAGGGTAAAGCGATGGGGTCGACAGCCCTGTGGATTAATGGCCCCACTCGTAACCAGCTTTCAAAACGGTCACCAACACACACGGACGGCCCCTAATATTTATTTCTAAACACCACACGTGGCTGACATTGCTTATAGAATTAGTAAATCCGAACACAATTCGATAAAGCAACATACCTTTCGCTACTAGTACTACTAGCCTACCAACAATGCCCTGTCCAGTGTTGCATTAAAGGCAGCACAGCCTGCGAAGATCGCCCATCTACTTTCCCTCCTCGCACCGCTTACCTTTAAGCGCCAGAAGGTGTTCTTGTTTCGGTTGATTCACCTCCATCTTTTCAACACACGCTGGAGTAATATCGCGGCAGTGGCTACAGGCAGCTCTGCAGTCTTTCGTCACCCTCACCAAACCAAGTGGTTTGACAGTCGTCGATGGAGACAGAGAATGGACTACGACCCGTAACCCAACATAGTACCTCGGTAACTCCAATGTTTGGGTTCTGCAGAAACGATTTCCTATTAGAGGAAAGGCCCTAGCAACGCGGTCTCAACACGCTACTCACACTTTACGTTCCTTGAACGTATATTATTTACCAGGAAGTGTTCAATTCAATGTCAAGACCAGAGGCTCGGATTATGCGTTCGCCTTAATTTTACTTCTTAAGCAGCATTTAACAAAACAATATTACAGCCACAAACAAAGATAAGAAGATAAGACTACAAGTCAAACTTGTTTCGAGTCTTTGGTAGCCAAAGTGGTTATTGGTTCCTGATAAACCACGTGCCAAAATTGTCCTATCCCTAGACACATATCCTCATAAACAATGGAACTCCCTTCAAAACCCCTCTTTCTTTGCTGTTTGAGCAGCCAGTTAAGTGTGCAGCTATTTGCAGCTATTGTAATATATATATATATATATAGATATATATATATATATATATATATATATATTACACATGTGGTTATGTTTAAGTTGCTAAACTCATAGGACTAGCACTTTTTCGGCAGCTTATAACTAACTCCTCATCAAATTTAGCAAAATAATGTATATGGGCGGCTCTGAATTTATTCGCCAAGTTGGGCAAGGTTTCGTGCATTCAGACGTACGTGGGAGGGAGATTTCCCCAGGGAAATCGGGAGATGCACATTCCACCATAGGAATGCATTGGGACTACAATTATTTTAGGTGGGAGACCGTGAAAAATTGCAATATTGTCATATCTGGGTCCGCTGCGCTGGCCTATTTCCCTGTCCGCTCCACCGACAGAAGTGTCATTGGATTGCGGTACGACGTAGTGTCGGAGAAGTTTGGACACGGCCAGTGGTTGGCTGGGGGAAGCGTGCTGTGCGTCAACATTTTTTGGGAAAGCCGCCATGGTGTATCAGAGGACAGTGCAGTGGCAGAAGGGTCTAGAAAATGTACCATACGCATTGTATTGGCGGCAATAAGGGAGGGAACGGCTGGGGGAGTGAGAAGTGGTTCATGTGACATGTAGGCGAGTATTTTCTGTGGTGTTTGGAGGCAGCTGTCGTAACGGTCCCATGGCTTCTGCAGCGACATGTTTGCGGCAACCTCTTTTCGTGGTGAGTGGTGGCAGGTCAATTGCAGATGGGGAGTGAATTGCACATGACATAGGTTGGGAGGGAGCAGTGTGCTGCGGATGGAATGCGGTAGTTGGGCACATGGAGGCATGCATGGGTGAATGAAGGTGCGGTCGGTCTGTGGAAGGATGTTAGACGATCCTCTGCACACCAGTTCGCTACACATCAGAACACTGCTCACATATCTCCACCATCCCCTCCCACGGTTCCAGGCTCAGGTGATTCGGTTAACCCAAAGAACCGGAAACCCCGTACCAGCTTTGGTGTACGGGCTCGATTGCAGCCCTTTCTGCATTGGCAATTGCCTTGGAGAGCGTATGGCAGAAGGGGCGGTGTTACGTCACCACGTCGGTCACGTGATCCAGAGTCACGTGTCCTTGTTGGACGTCACATGATCCAGAGACGTCACATGACTCCCAGACACACAGTATAAAGGTCTGAGAGACAGAACACTCATTGCTTCTCAGCTGGCTTCAGACCCTGTTTGGCGTTACTACTTGCTCCTTGCTATCTTGATCACGGAACTCTACCTCGGACTCCCTCGGACACCCCTTTTGTACCTTTGCTTGGAACTGTTGACCTGTTGCCGGACTTTGGACTTCACCTCGACTTGCCTTTGGATCATCCCTGGTTACCTTGCTGAACTTCTACGCCCTTTCCCTTCTTGGGATTCAAGTCAAGCCCTCTCTCCTACAGGTGGCTATCCCTTCATCCACGCTAACCTGCGGTTCTACCATTCCAGGGACCGCCGCATCAACTGAGTCTCGAACCTCTCTACTAGGTTACCTGGGTTACCCTTACACCAGATAGGTAAGACATTTTAGATCCTTTTTGTTTATCTGACTGTGTTGTGATTGCCTGGTACTTAACCCCATTCCTTCTTGACAGCAGCATCGGTGTTCCAGAGGCTCCCAGGATCTGGGAAGACATCTCCCACCTGTGGCCTCAAAGGTCGCACAGCGGGTCTCTATTAAGTTCCCCTGTGCGTCACTCGGGGACAGAGGACTCATCGGTCTACACGACACTCAAGTCAGAACAAAGGATTACACTATTGGGTGCATGGCTGAAGCCCGCAGGCTGTAGGGCGTGAACTCAAGAGTATAGGGCTGCAACATATGCACCGCAGGAAGGCATGTTTGACTCTGCATCCGGTCCAAGGTGATGTTTGCATAGTGCAGTAGGGTCAGTGTTGCAAACTGAATGTGGGTAGGTTGGCAGTGACACAGTACTTTGTGAATGGAAGTGGGTACACCCATAGTATGTGAATGAAAGTGCATATGGGCGCAGGAGAAAGTGTTATGTTTGTACATTGTGTTAACTGTTGCAATTTGTTGCTGGATAACTCCATGGTGGTGAGCAGATTGGGTAGTACTGCTGGTGGCAGTGGTGTGTATGTGGATGGTCGTAGTTGGTGACATGGTGACATGCATGGTGACATTACGTTGCTGTAGGTGTGTTCAAGACCTATGCTGTGTGCAGACCTGTTGAAGTAGGCGCAATGTTGTGAAAAAGTTGTGGTTAGTGACACAATACTTTGTGAATGGCTGTGGGTAGGGGTGGTGGAGGATGTGGTATGTTTGTGTATTCTGGTAAGTGCGACCTGTTTTCGTGAATGGGTGTTTTATGGTATGGGGAGTTGGGTAAAGTACTGCTACCTACGTATGGCAGGTTTGTGAAAAATGTTAGCTGCCCGCATGGACATTATGTTAACTGTTGCAATTTGTTGCTGCGTAGCACCATGGCGGTTTACAGGTTGGGTAGGAGTGTTGGTGGCAGTGGTGTGTATGTGGATTGTCATTAGTTGCTGACATGGAGACATGCATGGTGGCATTACGTTGCAGTGAGTGTGTTCAAGGCCTAGACTATTGGATGCATGGCCGAAGGCCATAGGCCGTAGGCCATGCACTCAAGAGCCTAGGCCTTGAGAACACCCACGGCAGTACTGCATTTTTCAATGTGCATCAGTTGAAGGTGGTGACATGTTAGGATTGGGTGAGGAGCACATTTCAGACGTTATAGGCCACTGTTGCAAACAGATTGCGGGTAGGTTGGCAGTCGCACAATACTTTGTGAATGGTAGTGGGTACGCCTATAGTATGTGATTGAAAGTGCACAGGGATGCAGGAGAGAGTGTCTTGTTTGTACATTATGGTAACTGTTGCAATTTGTTGCTGCATAGCTCCATGGCGGTGCGCTGTGGTTGGAGATGCTGCAGTGAAAAGTCACGCAGTGTGGGCACTGGGTGCAATGCTTGTATACTGTCAGTATGGTACAGGGTATGGTTGAAGGGCAGCTTATATGTGCTTGGAAAGTGTGCTGTGTGCACAATGCTTGCAGTATGGGCAATGCTGTACACATTTTGTGGTTACGTTGGCAATGAAACAATCCTTTGTGAGTGGAAGCGGGTTAGACAATAGTATGTGAATGAAAGAGCGTATGGGTGCCGAAGACAGTGTAATGTTTATACATTATGGTAACTGTTGTATGTAACGATGTGCATGTCCATTGCGGTGTGGAGGTTGGTTAGGAGTGCCGGTGCCAGTGTTGCATATGTGCTTAGTGGTAGTTGGTGACATGCTAACATGCATGGTTGCATTACAGTGGGGGAATGTGTGCAAGGAGCACACCCATTGGAGCAATGCAGGTTTGGCAGTGTATGAGGTACAGGGTGGTGATCTGTGGCGAATATGTGTGGAGCACATTGTCGACGTGCTACAGTAGCACAATTGAGTTGCAAAGAGTGTATTGTGCATTCTATGGTTGTGGTGATAGTTGGAACATGCTACAGTATTTGGTGTGTGGCAGGAGATGGTGCAGTGAGAAGTTGTGTAGTGTGGCCACCGGGTGCAGTGTGTACGTAATGTGAGTATGGAAGTGGGTACGGTTGAAGTGCAGCTTATATGTGATGGTTACTCTGCTGTGTGCAGATTTATTGAAGTAGGCCCAATGTTGTGAAGCTGTTGTGCATAGGTTGGCAGTGACACAATAGCTTGTGAATGGCAGTGCGTAGGGGTGGTGTAGGCTGTGGTATGTTTGTGGCTTAAGCCACGTGTGACACGTTTCCATGAATGGGTGTTTTGTGGTGTGGGGGAGTTGGGTAGAAGTGCTGCTACGTATGTTACGTTTGTGCATAATGTTAGGTGCCCACATGGTTGCTTGCTTGGATGTATAGTGTTGTGGTGGGTGTGGAAAGGGTTGCAATGTTGTGTGCATGGCCAAAGGTGTGCTGGGTGCGTCTTAGGATGTTTGTGGATGCTGCAATCATGCATTCTTTAGCAGAAGGTTCTGGTGGAGGGGCTTTGCAATCAAACGGAACGTGTACTGAGAGTGTTTAACGATAAATATGGAGTGGTGTATAGAAATGGCAGCGTGCAATGCAGAGGTTTTGTGTGTGATTGGTGAATGCGTGTTTTAAAATGTGAGAGTACCCAATGGGGGAGTGCTGCAAAAAGTGACAGTGCAAAGAGAAGAAGTATTGTCTGAGCTTTACTGAGCTGTGGCCCCCACTGTAGATGGGAAATCGCTCGTGCACATCCACCCATTATGAGCAGGGTGGAAAGGGAAATTGAATTGTGGGAAATAGGCAATTAGGAGTTTAGGCCGTGGTGCATAGAAAGGGGTGGTACCATTTTGTCCCAATACTGTGTCGTGAGGGTGGTCGAGATGGAGAGACACACAGTGCTTATCGTCGATACCTTTGTGCGCGATATGCACAGGTGTTGCGTGCAAACCGGCGTTACTGGTAATTTTGGTTTGGAAGGAGTGGACACTTTCTGGGCCTGTCAGGGTGACTGCAGTTTCGGCGGGATGTTTCGCCTTTGCAGATTTGTGGCATCCGTCATGAACCTGGACTTTGTCGTGGTGCACTATGGAAGTGTACATTTGGGTTACATGTCGTGCGGACGATGAATCCATCTCCTGAAGAGGTTGCTGACCGCAGTGATGCGTATTTTTCCTACTGCCAAGGTCGTTTTCTCATGCATAACACCAAGAGGACTATGAGTCCATGACGGTGTAATTTGTCCCCAGCCAGATGTTGGAAGGTGTGCTATAAACAGAATTATGCGTCAGTTTATGCAGACTGCTGGCATGTTCTCCAACCACTATGAGATCATGAGGTCGCAAAATATGCAGTGGTTCCGTAGAAATGCCATTTATTTGAGCGCCATTGGCAATGCCATTTTCTTTTACACTGTGCAAGAAGCATTGACCAGAGTGTGTTAAAAATGTCAGGAGAGGCAAACAGAAACGCATATAAAGAGAAAATACAAAAAAAGTTGGTCGCACACACGTCATAAACGAAAACAAACCTTTATACATCTACGCTGGAAGACTGAATCCCCTATCCAGTTTCATATTGTTTACCCAAGCCCCATTCACTAAAAGGTAGTGGATTACACAGTACTTTCAGGATTGCACATGCTACATCCTGAGTGACTATGTGGATGTATGCGGATGGAGAAATCGTGCATACTTTCATTGAACTTTGTAGTGGACATGCTTTGGAATGGCACGACACTTGTACTGTAAATGTGTAACGGTACATTTCAATTATTGTACAGGAGTGACAGTGTTCGATGATGGCGGCTTCAATGCAATTGGTGGATGCGTTTGTGCCTATTTACGCATAACCCAATGAAGTAGAGCTGCAGAGAAGATAGTGCAAAGGGAAGAAGGACTGCTTTCGTTTTACAGGGGTGCGGCCCACGCGCTACTTTGGGAGGCGCACCTGCCAAAATCTGCCCTTTACTCCACCATGCCCAATTGCCATGGCAGTGTGGGGATTAGCCAATCAGGTAGTGTGGGTGTGGTTAACAGGAAGGGGCGGTGAAACGGTTGCACATTATGCTCTGCGTACTGAGGGTGGCTGACATGGCGAAACGCATTGTGTTGACCGTAGGTGATCCCTTTGTCAAAGATCTGCACAACTATGCCCTGCAAAGACATTTTTGACTGCAATTTTGGTTTGGAAGGAGTGGACCCATTGTGGAACGCTGTTTATGAGTGCAATTTCTTCGATATGCATGCACTTTGCAAAGACCTTGCCACGTTTCCAGTAGTAGATGTCATGGTCATCTATTATGGCTGCATGGATATTGGTTACCTGCCTTGCTTAGATTTGTTCTGTAGACTGAGGAGGTTGCCGGATGTCGTGAGGCTGCTTTTTCCCACCACCAAGGTGCTTTTCTCATCTATAATACCGCGATGAGTAAGGCGCACTACTCATGGGTGTTGTTCCAAGCCAGACGCAGGAAGGTGTCTCATCAAGAGAAGCATGTACACTTTTTTGTCTGCTCGTGGAATGTTCTTCTGCAACAATGACCTCACTAGTTGTGGAAATGCTGATTTTTTCCAAGAAAATGGTATTTTGTTGTCACCCATTGGCAATGCAATTTTGTTTGCTGGTCTACAGGATGAGGTGAAGAGTTTACTGTACTAATGTGAGCAGAAGAAAACACAAAAGCTACTAAAAACAGACAAAAAAGGTGTTTCTATAGAAGCATGTAAACAAAACAAAAAACAACAAACTCTTTTAAGAGTCGCCCCTTACCACGAACTGCCTCTGCCCTGGTTGCAAAATATTCCATAATGCCCGCACGCAGCACGAAAGCCACATCCATGGATTTTGCGGGTGGCGGCCACAAAAATTGAACTTTGGGGATTGTCTAATGAGCTGCTTAGGATGTGCGGCAATAGGAAGAGAGACTCGTGCTGCACTGGGAAGCGGCCCTTGACTTGGGGACCCGCATGTGCCTCATTCGATGCTCCTCACCATGCTAGCCTATGGAAATGGGACTGTAGTGATTGTCCTATTAGGCAGTGCTCAGGGTGTGCATCAGAGGAAAGAGTCCAATAGGAAGAAGGACTCCTCCTGCTTTACTGGGGCACGGCCCTGGCGGTACTTGGAGAAAGGCACGTGCCACATTCTGCGCTTGTCAGCATGCTGGCCAATGGAAATTGGACTATGGCCTTTGGCCAATCAGGTGCTTTGGGTATGTGTCACAGGAAAGGGAGGCAGTCAATTTCCCCATTACTTTGTGTACTGCGGCTGGCAAACATGGCAAGATGCACAGTTTTCATTGTGGGTGATGGCTTTTTGAAAGATCTGTGCGTGTATGCCCTCCACGAAGACTCGTCGCAATTTCGGTTTGGAGGGAGTGGACGCTTTGTGGTGTAGTGTTGAAGCGTGCTGTTTCGATGGACTGCTTGTTGAATGTCGACACGTGGACTCTTCGTCAACTGTACATGTAGTGATTGTGCGCTTTGGAGCCTTCTTTATGGGTTACATGCCTTGTTCCTGTGTGTTCTGTCAACTGAAGATTATGATGAAAGCAGTGCAGTGCATTTTTCCTACTGCCAAGGTGCTTTTCTTATGTATACCCCTGAGAATAGTGTGGAAGTATTCCAATGATTCCTGTCGCCAGCCAGAGGTCGGAAGGGGCCTCATCAACAGAAGCATGTGTGACTTCTTAAGTGCTGCTGGGATGTTCTACTGTGAGAATGAGAACATTGGTTCGCGACACATGCACCTTTTCATGGCAAATGGCATGTCTTTGTTGTACAGTGGCAATGAAATGTTGTTTCACAATCTACACACTGCACGGAAGAGCCTATTGTAAGAATGTGAGCTAACGCTGAAAACACACATTTACGTATGAAAACAGCAAAACAGTGTTTCGAGGGAAGCACCTTTAAAAAAAAAATAAAGGTTCTTTTAAGAGTATTATTTTTGTTGATTGTGCAGGGAAAATTGCACAGCATGTTACATGAGTTTCAGTGCCTTTTGCGATGAAGGAGGCACTTGCCCAGTTCATGTGTTTGTTTCCGATCTCTTGCATAAGTTTCTACCGCATTATTCAGCCACCGTTCGTGAAGAAAAGCACCTGCCCTACTTAGGGTAGTGAACAAAACAGAGGGAGCCACACATGTGATGTCATGAGTGATGTCATGAATGAAATATGTGATGGCATCTTTGATGTCATGGGTGTTACTCCTTGCAGTGCACAATGGTGGCATGAGTTATAGTTGCATAGCTTACCATAACTGTCGAATTTTGTTTTTTTTCTCGGTTTTACCTGTAACCATAACGTCCCTGTAACAATGTTTTTACATTAAATTTCATAGGTTTTAGCTAGTGCAACTTAACCATAACGTCGTTTTAACAATGTTTTTGTTAGTGTATATATGTATATGTATGTATTTGGTTGAATTTGATAATGCGCGCATGCTCAGGGTCTCATAGCGGAGCGATGGCATGGCGGAACATTTCCGCTTAGAGAGTGTTACATTTCGGTCAGCGGGCTCCTCCGGCGACTGCAATTACAGAGGCCGGTTGACAGGGGGCACAGCGGTCGTGAAGTGTGATTGGCGCATGACAGAATCTTAGTTCCGGCACTCAGCACCACACTTCCCGTGACCGTTACAGCACTTAGTTATCCGGCAGGAAGACAGAAATTAGGTTTTCAGCAGATTACCGCTTACCGTGAAGGTACAGTGTTATATACACCCCACAAAAATGATCTGAAGGGACGTACGATGTCTACACACAGTGCCCCTGCTGGCCAAAGGAGCGCATCGTTGATCAGCATATGACGGGCACAACCTCCTGAAAAACCTGGCAGCTGAGATATCAGCAGCTGCACTCACTCAGTACACATCAGTGTACACTTTTACATAAACAGGCCCCAGACTCCTGAAAAATACTTTATATAAAAGGCTATACCCTCTCACAATACCTGTAGATGAGTAGCACCAGTGATGATAGCAAGGCACAGGTGAGCCAGAAGAGAAGTTACCCTGATATGGGGCAAATAATACAGAAGGCTATAGGAGCAATGGGTCATGGGCCACAGCAGATGACTCGGAGGCAGGACTGGTTAAAGATCTCCCAAGGAATGGAGGAAATGAAGGATATTAAACATGGGAGGTAAAGGGAGAAGAAAAGCAGCCCGCAAATAGACCTTGCCGGGCACGCCACAGAAGAGGAAGAGTGGCAAAGAAAAAAAGGTGAGATCCAGGGGAAAAGAACAGCAGGTGGCATGACAGGTCATTCAGTAGCTCAGTTGAAGAGGATGACGACTGGCAAGAGGAGTCCTCTGAGGAGGAATTAGTGTTGATAACATCTTCTGACGAGGAGCACAAGAAAGCTCCAAAGAAAAGAAAGGTCAATGAGAAAGATGTTGAAGGGGGTGACGATTTTGACCCAGGACACATGTTACGCCTTTCCCCCGTTCTCGATGATCGCAAGAACATTAGCTCAGGTGAGGAGGCAGAAAGTCTCTCTGATTCTGATCACGCTGGATTGCAAATGCCAAGCTTAGTTTCCCAATGTACTGGAGTTATCACACTGAAACCCAGTAGGGCTGCCCAGACACACATTCATTGTGCGAGACCCCGGAGGGGACAGCCACCCACTGGTGTAGACAGGCAAACTCAACCTGATCACCTGGGCGATTTCAGGAGACATTGAGTTAGGCCTGGCCTATCGAGCGAGGCTGAGCTCATCATCAACGAATCGTGGGCACCAGAGACCCATAGAGCATACAAAACTGCATGAACAAACTGGTGTAGTTGGGGCATTCAAAGGGACGTTCATCCCGATGGAACAGATGTGGTACACATAGTCAGTTTTCTGGCACAGATGGCAGCGCCAGGGAAAGCGTATAGGACTATAAAAACAGCCCGCTCTGCGATATTGGCGGGCCATCCTAAGTTTGAAGGTGTTCCAATAGGCGAGCACCCCCTGATATGCAGGCTATTAAAAGGGATAAGAATGACTAGACCTCCTAAAAAGAAATACACTCAGCTGTGGGACGTGGACACAGTCTTGAAGATGTTTCTAGCTTGGCTAGAGAATGCAGAACTATCTAGGAAAGCATTATCTGCTAAACTCACCATGCACTTGTGCCTGCTATCGTGCAAGAGAGTATCAGATGTCAGAGCACTAGAACTGAATAGGAAATCTTTATCACCACATAGGGTGATATTCCTCATATCAAGGAGTACGAAAAAAGGTCAAAGATCAATAGCTTACAAGCAATTTTCTAATCAGCCAAAGCTATGTCCAATTAGATGCTTAACAGCATATGAGGAGATTACGAGAGATGTAAAACCGAGTGGGGTATCACAGCTACTGATAGCCTTGTGTAAGCTATATTGCGCAGTTTCACCAGCAACTCTAGCCAGAATAAAATGGGTGATAAGTCAGGCCAGTATCCAAATACATTGTTATGGGCTCACTCAGTGAGGGGAGCTATGGCCACTAAGGCTTTCAAGGTAGGGGCCAGATTGGAAGATATCATGAGATCAGCAGATTGGCTGAAAGAGTCTACTTTCAACACCTTTTATTTCAAGCCAATTGAGAAGATGGCAACATTGGTAAGTAAGCTTTGAACAAGCACCATCCGAGTCTGGGTTCTATGAACTACGTGTTGACAAACCCCCTGATATATGTTTTGTGACTGAAACCTGGCTAAATGATGCATCTGATCCCACTCTTGTGTAAGCTATCCCTCGCGACTATGGTATACTGCGTGTGTATAGAAAAGCTGCCCACCCTGGCGGTGGTTTGGCTGTCATTTTTTCGCAATTCCCTTAATTGTGCTCTAGTCTCACTTCAACACTATGTTCAAATGGAAACTCTATTTTTGCATATCTCAATATCCCCCACTCAAACAGTCTATGTTTTAATAGTCTTGCTCGTTAATTAGTCATGCTGAAGACATCCATGATTTAATCCTGGACAGCCAACTCGACCTTTTGTTTCTCACAGAGACCTGGATTAGAGACAACAGCGGACCATCTATCAATCTGGCTGTCCCACCCGGCTTTTCTATGTTTTGTAAAAACAGAGAACAAGGCTATGGGCGAGGAGTGGCAATCTTAGCAAAATCGGAATTGGGACTTTTTGCTTCTCCCATAGCTTGTCATGGCTCTGAGACCCTCCACATGAAAATGACTCCAACTCACAAAAAAATGCGCGAACTTCATCCTTATATACCGCCCTCCACCGGTTTTACCTAACTTCATTGAGGAAATCTCTCAGATCTTAGGCTCCCTCGAGGGGCAGTATAGAGCCTCTTTTCTCCTAGGTGACTTGAACTACTGGAGGGGTAAGAAACTGACAAAGTAAATATCGAATTGGAGCAAACGCTAAATAACTTGAATTTTCAAGTTATATATACCGACCCTACTACAGCCAAGAACCACGTGCTGCATTGGGTGGTCACTAAAAACATTGCCACCATCATTGATCAAATCTCTCCTTGTATTTGGACAAACCACTACATTCTTAGCTTTCATGTCCAACTACCGGAGGCTGTGGTTAAACCTACTAAGCCCCCCAAGGTTACTATCAACCGTAACTTCAACAGTATAAAGGCTCAGGACATTTCCCTTTGTCTAACAACTATAATGAGTAAAACTAAGAGTGGGGACTCTGTCGAGCATCTAGTTTATTCTTTTTCTGACAGTTTCTTGAAACTGCTCAATGAAAATGCCCCCCTCCAGTCCAAAGTCGTAAGAGACAACCCTGGCCATAAAAAATGGTTCACCCCAAAGCTTAAAATGATGAAAAAGGAGAAACATAAATTGGAATCCCAGTGGTTAAAACATCAAACGGAAGAAAAGAAAATAGCTTGGAAGGATTCTGACAAAACCTACAAAAATAGAATTATTAAAACTAGAAAGAAGTACTACAACATTGAGATAAGTCAGGCCTCCAACCGCCCCCAGAAACTGTTGGAAATTCTAAGGCTCCTGGAGAAGCCAAAGGCCTTCCTTAGCCTGCTCGTTCCTACCTCACTGGACGTAATAACAGTACAAACAGCCTCCAAGGCTAAAATAACAAAGGCTAGGAAGAAAATCAAAGAGGGTTTGCTCAATGCAGCCCCACCTATCGAGAAACAGTTCTTGCAACATAGTGGAGAAGGTATTGAACCTTTTGCCTTCCCAGCTATAGCTGTTCCTGATATGCAGAAGCTTCTCTCATCCATGCACCCCATGTCATGCTCGGAAAATATCCTCCCTCTGAAGTTTATCCTAGAACATAGAGACCTGTTGGCCCCCTTTTTGACTAGATTCATCAATGCCTCGTTTAGAGATGGCAGGATCACCAAGTCAATCAACACCGCTGTGGTCACACCGCTATTAATTTTTTTAAAAAAAAGACCCAAAGGACCCGGGTAATCCCAAACCCATAACAAATTGCCAGTTTCTACATAAGATCTTAGATGAACTTGCCTGTGTGCAATTCCAAGCTTTTGTGGAGAACAGCAACATTCTCCATGATAGACAATAATAGCTTTCGACCTCGGTACAGTACCGAGACAGCCCTAATAGATCAGCAATCACACATGCTAGGAATAACCGATAAGGGCAAAGCGGGTCTGCTGGTCCTTTTGGATCTTTCCACGGCATTCTATCTGGTGGACCACCAACGCCTCTTACACAAGTCATTTGGGATTATGTTCCAAGGGGGTCTTTTGACCGGTTATACTCTTTTTTATCTAGATGCGAATCCAAAATCCATTGGGGTCCAGCAGTTTCACTATCTGCCCCTATCTGGTGTGGAGTCCCTGAAGGGGCTAGTCTATCCCCTGCCTTGTTTAACCTTTACACAAGGTCATGTATTTTTCACCAATTATGCTGATGACACCCAGCTGGTTCTAGAGTCTACAGTGGATTATTTGATTGACAACAAAGTCCTCACTAAAATTTACCAGCAGATTCTGTATGTCGTCCAATTGGCTTTGTCTAAATGGCAATGAAACAGAGGTTTAGAAACCGGAATAATCAGGCGGGAGCCACCTAATTATGTCTGGTGCTCACCGTGAAGGCTGCTAAACTTTGGAATTCCTTGCCACACGAGCTCAGAGTAGACCAACCATACTTACACTTTAGAAAAAACTATATCAACCTGCTCAACTCTACTGACCAGTAGCTTGTACTACTTCCATCTATATTGCCTTAGCTCACCTTGTAAATATACTGTTTTCTTGAACCTAACTTGTCTATAATATGTACACCTGTCTATACTGCTCTCTGTATTCATACTTGTAACTATATTGTATATTCTGTTTTGACTGTAATACTATGACCTACTTGTAACATGTAAGCTGTGTCTCTCCCTACTACTGCGCCCTGTCACCCTCCGGTTTGGTGCGCATTAGAAATAAACAAACAAACAAACAAACAAACATAGCTCTATATGAGCTTATTCCTTTTTTCATTTTGTAAAAAGAAAAGTTTTTCCAAATATAACCAAATGGTTATTTCCTACTTTTCAAAATTAACTTCTTTTTCGGTATGTCTATCTCTTTAATCCAACAACAAAAACGAAATCCTTTGCTGAATAAAAATATTCAACAGTGCTTTATTCACATGGTTTTGAGGCATAAAAAGACCTGCATACTTTTGCATGTTTTTGGGAATATGTTTTGTGGATAGATGGGTGAACATTATCAAATTGTTTGAATGATTTGAATTGAAAATAGTAATCATTTACAGCCCTGTCGATGGTGTTGTACACCGAAATGCATTGCTGAATTGTGTTTCATATAGACCACAGGTCTTTTTTTGCCTCATAACCTTGTGAATAAAACACCGTTCAAAAATTTTATTCAGCAAAGGATCACAAAATGAAAAAAAGGAATAAGCTTATATAGAGCTATCTGTGAGCACCAGACATAATTAGGTGGTTCCCACCTGATTTTTCCGGTTTCTTGTCTATTTTGGTCCTTGTGTCATGGGACCATTTCTATCTGGTAGGTCATAGTACGTTTTGAGTACAATTGGTTACTCAAGAAATATATATACATTAGAATAAAATATTTGAACTTGTTTTACAAAAAGTAGTGCCCACCTTTACTCTCCGTTTTCAATGAAACAGAGTTTCTCTTTTTTGTCTCCAGACAGGCTCGGGCGAAACTGAGCCTGTCCTTTCTGAGTTTTACAATTGGCGATAACATCATACCGGTCCAAACCAAGGTAAAAACTCTGCGGGTCCAGGTGGAGGCCAGCCTGAACTCTGAGGCACGTGTTAATCTGCTAAATCAAAGCTGTAATTACCATCTCCATCTCCTGAGAAATATTCGTCCCTGCATCTCTGAAGGGAACAGTGCTATGATAGCTCGAGCTACTATTATCTCCAGGCTAGACTATGGTAATGCCCTTTAGATTGGAGCTTCAAGCTCTTGCATAAAAAAATGTCAAGTTCTTCAAAGAGATGCAGTATGCATCATTAAAGAAAGTCTCTACGCGTTGTGAGAAACCTGAGGGTATTCTCCCCAGTAGACCTCGATAATCTCTTATCCAGGTGGCCAGGGAAGAACTAGCCGTCTCTTATCCTAACTCTAGAAGTGGCCAGGTAGGGACGGACCACCTGGGTAGAAGGGCTCTGGGTTATGCTTGAGGGACTACCCCAGGTGAGACGCTGTACCATCACAGAGAGGATGGTGAGGGCAACAAAGTCTCTGAACCTTTTTATAAGCTATTCCCGCTCATCATCCCTTCCACCGATTGAACTTCCCTCACCCAAAGGTAAAGCCAACAACTCATTCGCCTCTGGTAAACTTGTAAAGAACCACGCTTCCCAGAATTCCTGTTTCCCTGGTTCCTATCCGAACTCCCGGTCCTCTTTGACCAAACCCTACCATTCCGACAATTTCCCTTCTTTATTTTACAATAAGAATCCTTATCACTCCTGTTTTTTTCATAACCCCTACAAAACCTACCTTTCCAAGTTACCTGACCACCTTCTTTGTTATGACACCATTTCCCCATTCTACTTCGTGGGACACTCAGAAACTCTAACCCCCTCTTTTTCCAATACAAACACTTTTTTTCACTATAATGAAATCCAGACTATGGTTAAAACTGTCTACCTGACATGTCCCAATCCACGGGTCAGGCAGAGTCAGGCAATTAACCCAAATCACACACACCTGACAGACCTTTACTTTCCCCACAGGGATAAAAGGTGGAGCAAGACAGCACAATACGAGCAAGGCAGACCACACGACGTAAGAGCTAACTCAACACGGCAGTTCAAGAGGAGGAGAAAGATGGCGCAGACCGAGAGGGAGACAAGGAGAGATTCGACCTTGCCCTTTCCGACCAAGGCCCCAGGAACCTCCGCAGAGGGAACAATAAGTCCTCAAACAATAGCCAACGTGTATTGCAGTAGATGTGCTTGGTATGCAATACCCTCCTCTGCTGATAACCAAGCCGGGGAGGGACACTGGCCTCAGTGGTGCAAACCTTGACTCCAAGATATCAGGAAGTCAAGCAGTTCATCACAGCCGGTGATTCGAGGTGAGTGTCGATAAGAAACCGAACTGTGTTGAATGAAAAGTAGCGTAAGGATAAATTGAACATTGAAAAGCAAAAGTATACTATTGAGAAAGAGGGGGAAAACCAGATACAGAGGAGACCGGCACCATGTGGGTGTTCACGCAGGAAACTCTGGGCAATTACCCAACGGTAAAAAGATTACCGTAACCAGAAGGCCTTTGGGAGAGGTGAAGAACGGTCAAAGTGGTCATACAGGGGTCTCGTAAAAAAATCATCTGTACCGTCGAAAGTCTTTGACCGACAGAGAACTGTATTTCGTGGAAATTAGCACATGAACTGGGTATCATGGAAATTAGCAAGAGAGAACCCAGGCAAGGGATGCTAATGAAAAGGGGCGGAGTCTAAAAGTTCCATGAGGAATTGTTGGTAAAAGTTGACAAGAGTGAGCCAGGCAGAGGGAAGCCGACAACCAAAAGTAGGTGACAGTGAACCCGGCAGAGGGAAGCCGACAACCAGGGGCAAAGGCCGAAAACCTGGTTAAAATGACATTTAGATTTATGAAAGCGTGAACATTGCAAGACAAGAGAAAAGGAAGTGTCCCCCTTGTCTTCTGGGGTCCGAGCCCGGCCGAGGGAGATCCCGGGACGTCTGAAGGGTCAGCGCTCAGAAGAGGGTACCCACAGGTGAAGCCATCACCCAAAGTATTCTGAAGGGTCAACGCCCAGAAGAGGGGATCCAGGGATGAAACCTCACCCAAAGTGTTCTGAAGGGTCAGCACCTAGAAGAGGGGGACCCAGGGGTGAAACCACACTCAAAGTGTTCTGAAGGGTCAGTGCCCAGAAGAGGGGGACCCAGGGGTGAGAGTACACCCTAAGTGTTCTGAGGGGTCAGCACCCAGAATAGGGGTGAAGCCATCACCCAAAGTTTTCTGAAGGGTCAGCGCCCAGAAGAGGGGGGCTTAGGGGTGAAGCCATCACCCAAAGTGTTCTGAGGGGTCAAAGCCCAGAAGAGGAGGACCCAGGGGTGAAGCTATCACCCAAAGTATTCATAGAAAAGAACTTTGTATTTGTTTGTTGAGAGTATCAGGCCTCGAAGGCAAGAGACTTTTCATTATGAAGAGACTTAACCATCGAAGGACCTGATAGCAGATACAGAACTGTTAGCTTGTGCTGGGACGGCTCGAGCGTGTGCTGTGCTCCAAAGTCCCACCTTGTTCCGTGCTAAAAACATGTGCAAGGGAGACCTTGAGGCAATCACATCCGGACTTAATATTTGTGAAAACTTTCTTCTTTACTTTAATACCCTATCCCACACTCTTTCTGTAATTAGTTGTAAGGAATTGGCAATAGGTTTTTATTAGTATAGGCCCTTTTAATTTGGAAACAACGCCACTAGGACTGCCTTATTTTTCATTTGATGGTCGACTTTTGCTCCCATCTAAGATTTAGGTTTAGTTTAGGCAATTTTCCACCATGCATTTATAGTTCAATAAACACCCTTGAACTGTGATCACTTGTGTCTGTCTTTACTGTTGTCACCATGAGTTCCTTACAGCATGCACACATCTCAGAGCATATATAAAGTCTTCATTGGCTCCCTATCAAGGAAAGGATCTTGTTCAAGACAGGAACCTTGGTGCACAGGTGTATTTTTGGACAAGCACCAACTTACTTAATAACGTCTATTCCACAGTACTGCCTGACCAGAACCCTTCGTTCTTCTAATAAAAAGAAGATTATCTGCCCTGAGTATAAGCGCACCAATGGACAAGGAAGATCCTTCCCATTCAGTGCAGCAATCTTCTGGAACACCCTTCCCTCTACACTGAGATCTGAGGCAGCCTTGACAGTGTTCAGAAAAACCTTGAAATCACACCTCTCTGAGTGACTGCCCCTTCTTTTCCTGCCGCCCCATTATCTTGTCTTTGATGGTTGTCCTTTAGTGTGAATGTCACGGTGCCCCGATGCCTGCAGGTTTTCTGCGCCTAATAAACAAATAAATAAATAGTCTATTGTCCCCCTACATCAGACAGAACATTTTTATCGAGGTTTCTTGATCTGGCCGCTGATCTTAAACTTCGGTATACTGACCTATTGATTTTAGAAGATTTTAATCTGCCATCCTTGCAAACTGCGTCACTCAGGTTGGAGAGTTTTTTGTAGGCTATGATTGATTTACACTTCCCAAAGCAGATTCAGGGTGCAACACACGCCCGAGGTAATCAGTTGGACATTGTGTTTTCTATTTCTTCTCCAACCTCACTCTTACCACGTTATGAGGTACTGTGGTCAGATCATTTTGTCATTCCATTTGACATTAACCGTTCTGTCCACACACTTCATAAAGCTCATCCCCAACCACTATGTCGTACATGGAGGACTGTCGATCCTTCTTATTTGCCAATGAAAATCAGATCATTATGTAACTTAGGAGATATTAATCTACTGCATCTATCCTCAGCTTTTCAAACTACTGCTGACTCCTTAGCTCCGCTGAAGCCTGTTAAACCCCGCTCTCACACTTTGGAGCCTTGGTTCACCTCTCATTTGGCTGAACTACATCTACTTCTCAGACAAGCTGAATGCAAATGGCATATTAATTATTCTCCAGCCTCTAGATCCAACTTTCTGAAGGCCACTATGAATTATAAACAGGCTGTTCTATTAGTTAAACAGAACTATTTTACTGATCGTATTACACAGGCTCTCAATCAACCGAGAGAACATTTTAAAGTGGTTAGGGCTCTGTCTGGTCTGGCACAAGACAGGAATGGGCCTCCCTCTACTCAATCATTTTGCGATTCTTAACCTGGATTTATTTATCGATAAAATTGCCGGCATTCGTCAGAGCATTGATACTTTAGCACCCAGGCTACAGGATAACTACCTCATTGCTAATGTGCCTTCTGTCAATTTCTCTTGGTCTTTGTTCCCTCTGATTGACACAAATGATATTATTTTGGCCACCTTGAAGTTAAAGTCCACCTCCCTTACGGATCCTATCCCGCTATATATTGTGAAACAGCTGATTTCAGAGATTGCACCACTAGTTACTGAGGCAATTAATCATTCCTTCCTCACTGGTTTTATCCCTGCCTCAATGAAGCATGCTTTGGTAATCCCACCTCTGAAAAAGGCCTCTCTTGATCCTCTATTTCCTTCTAATTATCATTCCATCTCTCTCTTGCCATTCCTGATGAAGTTGATGGAAGCTTTAGTTACGCCTAGAAACCTCATATTTCTTTAATCCATTTCAATCAGGTTTTGGACCTGGTACAGGAATTGAGTTTGTCTTGACTTTGGTTATAGACGCTTTTGCTTTGCTTTTGGACCAAGGTGGAAGTGGTATGCTGGTTTTATTGGACATGTCAGCAGCGTTTGATACCATTGCCCACACCACTCTCCTCCACAGGCTGTCCCTAACCAGCATCTCTGGTGGAGTTCTGGACTGGTTTGAATCTTTTATTGTTGATCGCTTTCAGACTCTTTCCTTGTGGCCTTTTAAGTCCACTCCACATACTCTATCCTGTGGCATGCCGCCGGGATCTGCACTTTTGTCTATACTCGTCAACATTTATGTTCAACCACTTGCCTATCTCATTCAGTGCTTCGGGTTGCGCTGCTATACGTATGCGGATGACACTCACATTCTTGTCCTGCTTAAATGTAATGATTCATCTGGAGCTGCCAACCTTAATGGCAGTCTAAAAGCAGTTGGGGACTGGATGAGTTTAAATTGGGTCAAACTTAACGGTGATAAGACTGAGATTCTTCTCATACCTCTGCCTGCTGCAGGAGCTTTGTGGACCCCTGAACATTGGGCAATTTCTCTGGGCCCTTTCCCCCAGCCTGTCTCTAAAGTAAGAAACCTAGGTGTTCACATATAGGACACACTTTCCATAAGGCCAAGGCCAGTGCCGTTTGCCAGCAAGGCCATTATAAACTGAAAATCTTGCAGAAAGATCTTCCCTTTCTTCCCGCCGATTCTCAGGCTCCACTAGTGGTCTCTTTAGTACCGAGTGCCCTTGACTACTGTAATTTTTATTATTTTTTATAATTTTTATTTGGCCTTATTCGGTTTAACAAATTGAAACCCTTAAGCCAATAGCAACACAGCATACATCAAAAACAAAAGTATTCAATGTTTGCTTATCTTAAAACAGAAAAGAGGTAGTACACAGACAGCACCTAATCTTCACAAGGCTTTCCATTTTTTTTGAGTCTTTCAACGTTCTTTATGAAATCAATGCCCCTTTTTAGATATTTCTTCAATTTTCCTAAAAAGGACAATTAACAGTATAACCAGTGCCAAGTTGATGGTTATTTTCTCTCCTTCAAGAAAAACCTGCCACCATATTGCTATTTCTCTATTTGTGGTGGATTTTGCAATTTCGCCCAGACATGTTTCTCGCTCATATCGCAAGCCTTTACATTCTAGAGTTAAATGTTTTAGTGATTCCACTGAGGTGGGGTTAGAGCAGACTCTACAATTAATCATGCCACCTTGCTTTGATCTCCTCTGAAGTACTTCCCCAGTGGGAAAAATGTTGAACCGAAATCTCATTAATTGTGACCTCAAAAACCAATTTGGAAACAGTTTCAAATACCCTGGAAGTATATTCACTTTCCTTGGAGTTGACCAAAACTCTTCATAGCTCTTGTAGGACCTTAGCTCTTCTTGCGTCTGTATCTAGTCTTTCATATATAATTTATTTGTTTGTTTTCGAAGGGTTGTTCAATAGGTCCTCCTTTGTCTCGTTTAATTCTTTCAAGACTGCTTCACACTTCTTTTGCCATTCTTGTAGTCATGGATCACAGTTGTCACTTAATGCCTTATTGTTTGCCTCAAAACCACCTGTTAAGGGCTTATCATGGCATTTTCTGTAGAATGATATAATCTTCCAGTCCACTACTGCTTTCAATGACGTCAGTGTAAACTCTCTCCTTATTGATTGTATTGGCAATGACTATGGTAATTGCAATACTGCTCGCCAGAACATACCCTCCAAAAGTGGCCAGATCTTATCAGGTAAGCCAAATGCTGTTTCTTCTCCGTAAGCTAATATCGGAATAACTTTAATTCTATAAAATCTTATTAGCGGTATCAATGAGAATCTACAGTATCTTTTTAGTTGAATTTTTCCCTGAGCAGACAGATTTTTCACTTTCCTGCACATCAGATCTTTTTTTTGTGCCGCACACTGACTGTTGTTTACACAAACTCCCAGATACATTATAGAGTTTTCTTCCGGTATTTGTTTTCCTTTAAGGAACCAACTGAAATTTGTTTTCTTATTATTTTTTAATTTCAACAGATTCAATATACAAGATTTCTCCGGGTTCATTAATAGTCCATTTGCTTCGACATATGTCTGTAGTGCCTCTAGCTGCCGCTGAAGTCCTATAGGCGTTTGATCTAATAAGACAATGTCGTCCGCATAAAGGAGTTTCCCTATTGGTATTCCTGCAATTTCTTGTGGAAATGCACGTATATGTTGGAAGATTTTGTCTATGTCCAAAGTGTATAAGTTATATAATTGGGACGCAAATTGTCCTGTGGTGGTGTGTATTTGAGTTGTTGTTAACCCTGACCTATCCAGTCTTACTCTCACAGACGTGTTGGTATACAGCTGTTTGATGTAATACAATACTGTTAGAGGGCACTGCCATTATGATATCTTCGCCACAAGTTTTCTCTGTTCACCATATCGAAAGCCTTAGATAGATCCACAAAGGCCACGTATGTTTTAGTTTTAGTTTTCGCTTTTCTATCCTTCAGCAGGTTGATTAGGAAGATGTTAAGGGCAGTTTCTCTCCCTTTTACAAATCCCGACTGCCACGTGTCCCTTCTGCCTGCCTCTGAACTCCAAGTAGAAAGAGACTTCAGCAGGACAGAGGCGAAGATCTTCCGCAATACATCAAGAAGGGCTATAGGCCGATAGTTCTCCGGGTTTGTCCTAAGGCCCTTCCTGAAGATCAGGAGGATCACTGCATCCCTCCAAGAGGTAGGCACCTTCCCTACTGATGTTATATGTTCAATTAAATGATTCAGAAAGGTCGCCCATTCTAATGGATGACTCTTTAACATCAAATTCGCAAGACCGTCCGGTCCGGGGGCCCTCAGGTTTTTGAGTTTCTTAATAATTTCTTCCATAGTGGAGATGGTATAATCCAATTGCATGGCCTCTTCAATTGGACATGTCTTTGATGTTACATCTGGACTCGCTTTCTGTTGTGTTTGAGCATAAAACTTACACTATATTTTTGCTGATATTGGGTTCGACATCAAAGTGTCTTGCGGGGCATTTATTTCATTTATGTGAGGAATAAGGGCTGGAAGCGCACAGGAGTCACACGTTTTGTTTCTTAAACCTCCTAGGCAAGTACAGAGGCATGACTACAATTCCCAGCAAGTCACGGGGGGCTTGTAGTTCAAGTCTCGGCCACAGGTGTATGTCACGTAAGCGTTGCCAGCTGCAGTGATTGTGAGCAGCATAAAGGGCAACGGCGCGTAAATCAGGTGTGGCTTATTAACTATCTGGGTGCGGTTGGTGTGAGGAGCAGGTGGAAGGAGCGCTGCGGAGCCATGGACTGCGAAGCTCTGTCCTTTTGATTACTGCAACGAAGCTTTGCACGACGGACCATTGAAGCTGCCAGCGTTTGCTCGTACAGTGCAGAGCAGGCAGACCGGCTGCGACTCATGGCGTGCTACAAAGACTCTGGGGTGTCCCGAGGGGCCCTCGGAGATCAGATAAGTGCTGAAGCCATTGTGGGGTGGGGGCTCATTATGTACTTGCTTTCACCTGCATTGGATTTGTGCTTGGCAATCACGGAGTTGGTTGCTGATAGTGGGTTTGTTATCATGATGCGAGGACCTCACGGAGTGCTTATGTGGGCATAATCTCGCCTGTTTAAACTTCAAGGACATGAAGTTACGTGTTTGGGCCATGTGTTTTGTCCTTCAGTTATGAAGAAATTCCCCGTTTACTACTACATGTGAATGTTTGCTTCTCTATGTTTTCGTTTAAGTCAAGTGCATACGTATTAAGGTGTGTCTTGGGTTATGCTTCAGAATGTTTAGGTATTAAGGAAACAGGAACCAGACAAGAAGGGTTCTTTCCCAGTGCTTCCCCCTACCTATCCAACTTAGGTTTGCCCTGACCCTTTTTCCGGTTTTCCTAACTTCCCCCACCCCATCCACAACCTCTCCCTAACTCCTCTTCCCCCCACTGGCTGCCACGTGGTATCCTGTGTACTACTTCAGGCACCTGTGCCAACCACGGTGGGAGGGTCAAATTCATTCGTCTTCTGTGGTTCGGGGGAGAGTGTTGAGTCCTCTCCTCCCTCATTATAAGTGTGTTTTGACAATTTATGATGCCCCAAATTTCATTGCTGTTTTTGCTTTTAATTTTTCCTAACATAGAAATAGAGTCTTGGTTTAACATCGTTTTTTTATGGATACGTAGCCAGTTTCGATATTTCTGTTTAGCTTTCCTTTGTCACAGGTTTCCCCCCTTCTCACCTGTCTTTGTTTTTTGCTGGAGTTCTTCGATGGAGTCTTCTTTCGTAGAGTTCGGGTCTTGTATAACCCAGTGTGCAGGTTCTCGGGTTCCAGCGTGCGTTCAGCGTTCCGAGTCCTGGGAACGTTCAGATGTCCGGGAAGTCCGAGGAAATCCAGGAAACAGCGAAGAGTGCCCACGGAAGACGAGTGCACGGAGACCCGGGATGCAAGAGGACAAAAAGGAGGGGGAATGAAGGAGGAGGAATTTAGGGGTACCGGGAACCAGGAATCAAAGGAAAAGCACAAGCAAACTACAGCAGCATACGTCTAGCCACGGCAAGCGGTAGCGTTGAGACGGACATGGCCGCGGGGGCGTGTCCGCTTTATAGAACGTAATGCGTACGGCGCGGAAACTGGTAAACAGTATTCCGCATTCAGCGGCCATGTTGGGAGTGCTGCTGAGTGCAAGCCCCCATGGGTCAGGGACCAGGAATTCCAGAAAGGACGCGTCCGATAGTTCATGAGAGCATGCCTCCTCCGAAGGCCTGTTCCTCCGGGTTTGCCCGGGTGTATAAGGTGGTACCTTTGAAGTAGCCTGTGGGCGTTTAGGTTTCAGACCGGTTCCCAGGTACATTCACTGGGGGGATAGCCTTTCCACTCCACCAGATACTGTAGCTGACCACGTCTGTACCTGGAGTCACATATTCGGGACACTTCGTATTCTAGCTGGTCGTCGACAACCACAGGGGTAGATCTTGGAGCAGTCCGGGAGGTCTGGACGTATGGTTTCATTAGAGATGTGTGAAACACTGGGAGGATCCTCTTCCAGGAGTCTGGTAATTTGAGTCGGAAGGCCACTGGGTTAATGATTTCCTTTATGGAAAAAGAGGCCATAGTACCGAGGAGCCAACTTATTAGGCCGTAAGTGTCGAGGCAGTAGTTTTGAGGATAGCCAGACCTTATCACCCCCTGCATAGGAAGGTCCTGGTCTTCTTTTGGAGTCCACATAGTGCTTGATGTTAGCTCGGGCCCTTTCGAGGTGTTCTTTGGCTTCCGTGTACGTTAAGGAGTGTTTCAATCCAGGAGTCGACTGTAGGAACTGGTGTAGGATGTGGGAGAAGGGATGGTAGAACCGAAGAGTGGAATCCTTGGCTGCAGAAGAAGGGGCTGGTCTTGATAGCCGAGTGATCTGAATTGTTGTAGGCGAATTCAGCCACAGGTATTAAAAGAGACCAATCGTCCTGGACCTTGGTGGTGAGACAACGAAGATACTGCTCCAGGGTTTGGTTCACACGTTCTGTAGCTCCGTTGGTCTGTGGATGATAACCTGAGGAGAGGGCACATTGGATTCCTAGTATACGGCATAAGTGTTTCCAGAATTGAGATATGTATTGAGGACCTCTGTCTGATATGATCTTGGAAGGGAGTCCATGAAGTCGGAATATGTGTTCCAGGAAGATTCCACCGAGTTCTGAGGAAGATGGTAATTTATACAAGGGTGTAAAATGTGCTATGTGAGTGAATAAATCAATGGTAACCATGATAGTTGTGTATCCCCTGGAAGGTGGTAGTTCCACAATAAAGTCTGTAGCAATAAAGTCCCAGGGCCTTGTTGGTAGCGTTGGTTGGAGTAGGAGACCCGCCGGCCTCTTGTTATCACGCTTGTTTTCATTGCAGACTGCACAGGCTTGGATGTACTGCTGGACGTCAACTTTCATTTTTGGCCACCAAAACTGTCTTTGTATTAAACGGAGAGTGTTGGTAATGCCACGATGTCCTGAATGAAAAGTATCATGACAGAAGCTTGTAATCCTTTGTCTCAGTCTCTGTGTGGGAATGACCAGGCCATTGTCCTTGGACAAATAACTGTCCTTGGTTTTAAGATTCCATCGATTCTTACCAGTAAATTCCTTCCAAATCTAAGAGGACTGGGTTTGAATCCGAATGTCTTCCAGGAGAGTGATTGCTTGAGCTACGAAAATTGTATGGGGAAACATCTTTAGGAAGGATCGATCTTCAAGAGTTTCGTAGTCGGGACGTCGGGATAAGGCGTCAGCAATTATGTTGTGTGTTACAGGTACATGATGGATTTGGAACTGGTACTGGGCAAAGAAGAAGGCCCAATGGGCTTGACGACTATTCCTACATTCCATGGATTGTAGGACTTGGAGATTCCGATGATCCGTACGGACCTGAACAGGATGTTTAGCTCCCAGGAGTAGATGACGCCACTCTGTGAAGGCTTGACGGATGGCCAACAATTCCTTTTCCAGAACAGAATAATGGGTCTCGCTAGGAGTTAGGGTTCGCGAGAGATAAGCGATGGGGTGTTCTAACTTGTCCTCGAATTCCTGCTTTAAGACTGCTCCGATGGCATAGTTGGAGGCATCAGTTTCCACTAGGAAAGGTCGATCAATGTCATGGTGAGCCAAGATGGGGGCTTGTGTAAATTCCGACTTCAAACGTTGGAACGCTTCATCTTGGGCTGCGGTCCAGAGGAAGGGAGTATCCTTCTTCAACAATGTAATGATCGGTTGAACTATCTCCGAAAAGAAAGGTATGAATTTCCGGTAGAAGTTGGCAAGCCCCAGGAAGGATTGAATCTGTTTCACAGTAGTTGGAACAGGCCAGGATAGTATGGAATTTACTTTTGAGTGGTCCACTCCAATTCCTTCTGGACTAAGGACAAATCTGAGATAGTGAACAGTAAAGACATGAAAAAGGCATTTCTCGGGTTTAGCCAGGAGCTTATGTTCACGTAGCCATTGTAAGACTGCCTTGACATGCTCTTCATGCTTAAGATGGTTCTTGGAGTATATCAGTATGTCGTCCAGGTAAACTATAACAAAGAGGAACAGGATATCGGAGAACACCCGGTCCATAAAACGTTAGAAGACTGCTGGGGCATTGGCGAGTCTGAAAGGCATGACCAGGTATTCAAAGTGACCAAAGGGTGTTCTAAAGGCTGTTTTCCATTCGTCACCTTCCTTTATACGGATCAGATGGTAGGCACCTCTGAGATCTAATTTTGTGAAGATTACGGCTCCTCTCACCACTTCCAGGATATCCGAGATTAAAGACAATGGGTAGCGGTCCTTGAGGGTGCATTGCTTAAGACCATGATAATCAAGACAAGGCCTAAGCTCCTTAGTATCTTTCTTGGGAACGAAAAACAACGAAGCTCCCGCTGGGGATTTGGATGGTCGTATGGTGCCATTTTCTAGGTTGGTATCCAGGTATTCTCGGAGGGCCCTTTTCTCTGGTTCTGATAGGATGAACATCCTTCCAAAGGGAATCACTGCCAAGGGTTCAGTATCGATAGCGCAGTCTTCAGGTCTGTGAGGGGGTAGGGCTTGAACTATGGCAGTTGAAAACACATCAATGTAGTCCTGATAGGCTCTGGGGATCTGGATAATATTTGAGACCGTGAGTGGGCGTTGCTGGTCTGTTAGCGTACCTTCAGAGGATCTTGACGAGGAATCCAGGGATAGGCAGTGAGACATGCAATGATCGGAGCCAAGAAACAAGGATCCTGCTGCCCAGTTGATGTATGGGTTGTGCTTCTGTAACCAGGGCATACCCAGTACCATTGAATAATGGGCAGACTTTATGATGTCAAACTTGATCATCTCTTGATGATGGTTTATCGAGCGCTGGATCTCTTTGGTTTGCAGGGTTATTGGTCCTGAAGAGAGAGATCGTCCATCGATGGCCTCTACAGGTTGCATGATGTCTAGAGTTTCATATGGAATGTGGTGGGTAGTGACCCAATCCTGATCTATAAAAATCCCCACGGCTCCACAATCCACTAATGCCAGAATGGGGTAAGTTTCTTTCTTGGACGGCGATAGAAAGGCCTGCAAGATCACAAGGTTGATTTGTCCAGGAGAGTTCAAGGGTGGAATAGATGTGGAGCAAACATCTCTCTCCCGAAGCTGTGCTCCATCTAGGATCGGGAGCTGGCATTTCCCGAAAGCCGTGGAGGGGCCAAAGGACATTGTCTCACAAGATGTTTATCTGAGGCACAGTACATACACAGCCCAGTGTGAATCCGTCGCAATATTTCTTGCAGAGATATGGGTCCGCGGAAGGCCCCCAGTTGCATAGGTTCAGGGTCTGTGGTCGGGGCAGGAGTGGGCTCGGGTTTAGAGGGAGATTCTATACAGGTATTTTGTTAAGGCATCTTTGTTTTCTTCTTTTCCGCCTTCCATTCCTGGATTCGAAAGTCTATTTGTAAAGAGAGGTCCATAAGGGCCTTGAAGGAGCCTGGGCGAGCTACCCTGGCTAGCTCGTCTTTTATCTCTTTGTTTAGTCCTCTCCGGAATAGGGTAAAACAGGCCTCCGGGGACCAATCTGCTTCCTTGGCCAGTTGCTTAAAGCGTGTTACATAGGTAAGCATATCCTGGGACCCTTGTTGGAAATCCAATAGACGTTCTTGGGCACTGCAAACCTGTTCTGGGCGGTCAAACATGGTCTTTAGAGCCCGTACAAACCCATCATAATCATCCAGGAGGGCATCTCCAGAATTTCTTTTTAATAAAACATTTTACTGTTTTTCATAACATGGTCGAAACAACCACAATACAAGAAAAAAAATCAAAAGAAAAGGACAGCAAAAGCATTTCAGAACAGCATCTCCAGTCAAAACTCTGCAAATTATTAGTGTCACCGGCCCCCAATGTTCTTCCCCCCAAGCCTGCTCTCCAGCCGACCATACAATGATTACCAGCGTCCGGCCCTCAAAGCCCATATTCTTCCCATTTCCCCCATATTTTAGATGCTTTGGTTGGGCATCCTCTCATACTGTGGATCTGTCGTTCCATCATGGCACATGAGTCCATATCCAGTACCCACTGCTCCAGTGTTGGGGGGTCCGGGACTCCCCACTTTTGTGCGATGTTACATTTCATTAGGGCCGCCACAGTATTCAAAAGCAGTTTTTCCCATTTATTGGAATCAGATTCGTCAGGCACCCTTAGGACTAGAACCCTCGGGTCCAGTTTGATAGAGCGAGTGAGTGCCCTGGACAGTTCTGTACAGCAAGCATTCCAGAAGGCGTGGATCTGGGGGCATGACCAAAGGATATCAAAGAAAGTTCCTTCTTCCTCTCCACATCGGAGACAGTTCGAGTTTGTTGCCCTCTTCCAGCCATATAGAGTGGTCCTGGGGTCGTACACCCTATGCATGATCTTAAGCTGTACCAGCCTCAACCTGGAAGAGATGGCCACCTCCCGTGGGTGCATTAAAACCTGTACCCAGTCTTCTGGATCTATTTCACCCACATCTCTTTCCCATTTGGTCTTTAGTCGCAATAGTTAGGGGGTAGCAAAGGATGTGATGGCGTTATAGAGGATGGACGTACATTTGGCGGGGATGTACGCTGGGTGTATATTACGTTCTATAGGTGTGTAGTCAGGGATTGCCTTCTCCAGAGGTATGTGTGCTCTCAGGGCATGGGTCAATTGTATGAAGTGGTACCGCTCGGTATTTGGCAGTTGGAATTTGTCCTGCAAGTCTTCGAACGAGATTAACTTCCCGTCTCTCAGGATATCTTCTACCCTCAGAATTCCTGCTCTCACCCAACACGGCCATGGTTCAAAATTCTCTATTTCTTTTAGGTTGCTATTATGCCATAGGGGTTGCGCTGAGGTAATCTTGTTCCCCCACCCCACAAACACGTGTACCTGCCTCCAGACGATGGTGGTGTGGGACCCAATTGTCGGGATAGAGGGCCGCTGTGGGGACTGGTATAATAGATGTATTGGATCTGTACCTTGCATGGCATCCATCTCAGCCTTAATGTGAGGCAGTGCCCGGTCACCGTGAAGCAGGTCGTTGACCACTATGGTAACTAAAAACTCCTCCCAACTAGTCCCACCCTCCCCCTCCCCATACTCCACCCCAACACGAAGTACCTGTCGCCCAAACATTGCTGGCAATTAAAAGGGGTAGGGTGCCAGCTTTAGTAGTCCCTACTGTAGTTCTACTAACAAAAAGTTGGGGGGGATGTGAATGCCCCAGGTGCGAGGGTAGCAGCCCTCTGCTTACCGCCATATGGGAATGTGAACGCCTTCCGTCGGCCACAGAGGCCCATATTGGTGTTGTCCATGAGTTGATTGCCTGCAGGCAGGAGGTTGAGCCATCGTCAGGAGTCAAGGCGGGGCCCTGTCTCCCTCGTCCCTCGGCGGGTCCGGTAGTGGCCGCTGATCAGGTTCTCGACACTGCCCCGGCGGCGATCCAGAATTTGTATTCCTTCCTGTTACTTCGAGGATTCGACCAGTCCCCTTCAATGTGCTGTTCCGCCCAGCGCCATGCCTCACTGGGGTCGTCAAAGTGGACCATTGTGCCTTTATGGTATATTTTCAACTGCACAGGAAAGAGCAGGCCGTACTTGACTCCTATTGATTACAGTTGTCTTTTCAGCTTTCCAAACGATTGCCTTGCTTTCTGTACCTCCCTTGTATAGTCTGGGAAAAAGGCCCGCCTGGACCCGTTGAAGGTAGTCGTGCCCTTGGATCGAGCCAGCTGCAAGAGTGTGTCCCGGTCCCGATAGTTCAAGAACTTTGCTATTACAGTTTGCGGAGGAGCGCCTGGCAGTGGCCTACCCGTGGGTATTCGATGTGCTCTTTCTATAGAGAACATTTTTGAAAAAGATTGCAGGTCCAAGAGGTCTGTTAGTAGTTGCTCCAGGAAAAGTTCCATGCAGGGCCCCTCCTCTTTCTCGGGAATGCTGAGTATACGAACGTTATTACGCCTGGACCGTCCCTCACCTTCCTCTACCCTTGCTTCAAAGCGTTTTTAGCTTGGCCGAGACCCCTTTGAGTTGTTGGTGCACATTTTGTAGCCCGTCCTCTGTATTTGAAATGCGCTGCTCTGTTTCTCCAGTGCACGCAGACAGTTTCTGTAGGTCGTGCCTGAGAAGGGATACATCCACGCTTATTTGGTCTATCTTCTGCTCCATAGATGTACGAGTGTCCGCTATGGCGGCCATGACGTCCCTTAGGGAAAGAGCGTGCACGGATTCCATGTCCCCAGAGAGCTGCGGCTGGGGCTCGGCAGATTGCGATAAAGGAACAGTGTATTGTTCGATCCTGTTCTGTATGGTAGGTTTTTTCATTTTTTCCTTGCCCATGGTTGCACCCCGCCCCTGCAGGTGTGATCTTATGTCGGATTCCCACCCAGTGGACTCGCCGAGTACCGCTCGAAGCAGTCTTCCTTCCCCAGTGCAATGTCAAACCATCGGGGTAATCCCAGCGGAGCAGAGGGGGGGGGGGCTGGAGTATCGCTTGCCACTTGTGGTCGGTCCGTGGATGCTTGCGGGTTTTGGGTCAAGCCGCAACCAGCGCCATGCAAGCCAGTGTTTCCTTTATCGCGTGCTTGCCCGCCACTAGAGTTTCGGTATTTCCCAGATGTTTGTCCTCCCAGTGGGCCCCTTTGACGACTTTATTGACCAGGGCGTCTTGAGGGGATGCGCAGTGTGTTGGGTCAGGACCCTTGGTCCGTTTCGTGGTACAGGTAGGGTACGAGTAGTTATTGCCTCGGAGTTGCCCAGCGCCTCACTTGTCCTCGCACCCCACTCCTTATAGCAATGTCACGGATGGTATGTGAGGAGTGGTTGCCATTGATGCTTATGGGGCCTCTTCCTTCCCCCTCCGTGACATCTCCATAGCAGCCTGGTGTGTGTTTCCCGTTGCCCTCCCGGGCGGGTTCAGATCTCTCCTGCAGACCCCAGCTTTACACCCTGTCCAAGGTCCCAGGGGACCAGGCCGGACCACACCATACCTTATGGCTGACGGGCCGCTTCTCCTCTGGGCATCGACCGCTTTGCCCTGCTGGGCCCCCGTCAGTCCGCTCCGGGGAGGCCCCGCTGTGTATTCCTAGTAGGTGCCAAGCAGCCCTCCAACTCCCCGGACAGAGCCTGGGCGCCGCGGGCGGTCCTCTCCAAGACCCCTTCTCCCTCACAGCGCCGTGGTCCCTTTCTCCGTCCTCTCCAGGCAGAGCCAAATGGAGCGATCCGAAGGAGCCGCTGAGCACGGCCGTGGAGCGCACAGTCTGCCCGGTCCTTCAAGGGCTCAACCCCCCAGAGCGGGGATGGGCACCTCACTCCTCTCCCCTGAAGCACCTCGCCGGTCGCGTCGCCGGCCGCTGCACCCTGGACCAACCTGCAGGGTCGCAAGGGCCCATGGATCACCTCCGCCGCTGGTCACAAGAGGGTGATGGCTGCCACCACTGTGCCTTCTCATCGGTGACGCTGCCTGCCTGGGTTCGCTCCTTTCCTTGACCGCCACGGTCAACAACACTGTCCCACTTCCCTGCCGTGTGTGGGAGGGCTTCCTCGGAGCCCCACCGGCCGCGCGAGGTCACTCTCAGTACGTTCTGGACGCTTGAGTCCCAGGCCAGCCACCGTTCACCGGGGGTGGTCTACTTCCCAGCCGCACCTGACCGCTCTGCCGCGGCTGCGTCTCCGGTGCCCCAGCAGCCCGATCTCACAGCCGCCGGGGTGGGTGCGAAAAACCGCCGGCGGTCATCTTGTTTCAGGGGCACAGCTCGCGTCCCCGAACTTCAGGCCGCCGGGGTTCCGTACAGCAGGCATCCACGGTGCTCTAACTTCGCAGAGTTGTGCACAATCAGGTTAGCTTTCTGCAGGTCCCTTTTGGTGCGGATAGGGACCACAAATCAAGCTGTAGTTTCGGGATGTATGAAGCGGCACCGGGAGCTGAAGAGCCTCACGTCTGCATTGCCTCGCAGTTGGCCACCCCCCCGGGCATCTCCAGAATTAACTATGGGCGTAGCGGAGAGATGCGAAATCATAAAGCCCACCTTTGCCCTGGGGATGGAAAAGTAGTAGGGCTTAAAGGTAAAGTGCACTAAACACGAATCAAGGAAGCCACAAAGGTTCTTTGAGGAGCCATCATATTTATCAACTACTCCGCCCAGCAATAGACTTTCCTTGGTCGCGGAATCACGTGACAGGACTAGTTGTTTTAATGCGGCATTCTCAGCTTTGAGATTCTGAACTTCTGTGGTTAACTCTTGCATGCCGTGCATGAGGTTTTGAACTGCAGCCTCCATGTCCATATCTGTATCAGTTTGTTGGCGTCTCAATCTGTCACAGGTTTCCCCCTTTCTCACCTGTCTTTGTTGTTTGTTGGAGTTCTTCGATGGAGTCTTCTTTCGTAGAGTTCGGGTCTTGTATAACCCAGTGTGCAGGTCCTCGGGTTCCAGCGTGCGTTCAGCGTTCCGAGTCCTGGGAACGTTCAGATGTCCGGGAAGTCCGAGGAAATCCAGGAAACAGCGAAGAGTGCACACGGAAGACGAGTGCACGGAGATCCGGGATGCAAGAGGACAAAAAGGAGGGGGAATGAAGGAGGAGGAATTTAGGGGAACGGGGAACCAGGAATCAAAGGAAAAACACAAACGAACTACGGCAGCACACGTCTAGCCACGGCAAGCGGTAGCGTTGAGAGGCGCAGGGCCACGGGGGCGTGTCCGCTTTATAGAACGTAATGCATACGGCGCGGAAACTGGTAAACAGTATTCCGTGTTCGGCGGCCATGTTTAGAGTACTGCTGAGTGCAAGCCCCTATGGGTCAGGGAACAGGAAGTCCAGAAAGGACGCGTCCGATGGTTCATGAAATCCTTATTTTCTCAGCTGTTTCTTGATTTTGTTTTTGGTTAGGTTCCTTATTCTTTTCTTCAAGAGATTTATTTGCTCTACAATCACTTTATCATACACATGATTTTTTGTGCTTGTTGGTTTATTGTCTCCTTCTTTCTGGATAGTTCTAAACTCTTCCAATAGGGGGAGGTAGTCAATACTATTTACATCTTCTTCTCTTCATCTTTTCTTGATCAAAGCCCTCAGGTTTAAATTTAATCCAGGAAGGTTGTCATCTTTTATTCTTAGTCTATTTCTACCAGGATTAACTGAGACTGACAAATCGTTTCCATGGATGGTTATTTTGTTGTTACTCATGTTTTTACATGTCAACTGTAAAATGTTGTGATCACTTGATGAAGTAGTGACTACCTCCAACTTTTCCGTTTTATGTGACAAATTCGAAGAGATATTTATGTAATCCAGGATCTCTGTCGTGAATAGGCCTCCATTCAGGATCAATAAAAGATAATGCTTTATATCTTGCACAACCTGCCTTCCTGCTCGGCCATCTTCAAGTGCTTCAGAATACGGCAGCTAGAGCTGTCTTTGGCATAGCTATCCGTGGTCATATCTTAGACAAAAGGCGTAGTCTGCACTGGCTGCCTGTGGCCCAGAGGATTGAGTTCAAGGCTCTGTGCCTGGTCCATCAGGCAATTCATGGCCTTGGTTCGGACTACCTACAGAAAAAGATCCAGAGATATATTGCAACTCGCTCCCTTGGCTCTTCTGGAGACATAGGTCTCCCAATTCCTAGGTTTTGACGTGCTAGGGTTGGAGGCAGAGCCTTCTCGGTTGTGGCCTCTTTTCTCTAGAACACGTTGCCTGAAAAACTCAAAACTATCACCGACCATCTGGTCTTTCGACTGCAATTAAAAACTGCCTCATTTCAGTGATAACTTTTTTTTCTCACTTGCCTCTCCCATTTCTATCAGCACCATGTTGCCTTTTGGTGTAACCTGCACTTTATAAATTCCTTAACAAGATGCCGCCCGCTGTGTCCCCAAGACAACTCTAAATCTATTTTGCCGTGCCTTTTGCATTATTAACTACTTAGAAGACATCAGAAAATATAAATACAGGCAGGGGAACTGTGGAGTTGAAAAAAATGTAGACACCTTAAATATCAGGCCATGAAACTTAAATGGATCCTTTAGTGCAAATGTGTGCTTGAAACAGCTGAGAGACAGATTTTTGGCACTTCTGCTATTCCCATTACAGAGTTATCCTACAATGAATGCTGAACGGAATTAAAATCCTCTCTTAAAATAATGTTTTTAAAAAACATTATTTATTGCAGTGAAATTGTTCACACAAGAACTTTTTCACAGTACAAACAAAATTGCATAGGCAAATACATATATTGAACTAAAACCAACATATTTATTTAATTACAATGTTTTGTCTGCAATGTCTTAAAATGCATATACAACAATGTAAATCTTTAAAGAAACAATTTTCACTGTGGAAATGTCCTTTGACCACCAACAATTAATTATAAAACATTCAGCCATGGTAACAATTCCTTTAAAAAGCGCTATGCTGGCGTGGCCTGCTGGCAGCTAATGGAGATGTAAGATCCACGAGCTATGTTGTCATTCTGTGTAACAAGCAACTTTTTGGAGGATTCGCTTTCGGAAGCTCTGCTGGGTCGCCTGACTGAGTTTTGGCATAATCACTGGACATCTGTAACCTGTAGGCTGCTACGGCCCGGACACCGATCGAGACCTGCGTTTCATGGCGGTCATGTCTTCCTAGCCGTCTGCTTCTACTTGGATCGGGTAGCCGTACCTGCTGAGGGGTTTCACCTCCGAGCTGCTGCCACATCAGATGAAGTGCTGGGAGCACTTATCGCATCAATATCCTTTTAGTGTGATCAGCCCTAACGTTGCAATGGCTTCTCTGGGGGCCCTGGAGTCCTGTGGCTAGACCACAGCGACGCTGTGGTGATGCATCATGGAGACCACTCGGAGCTGAGCGCAGCCATAGCACAGCCAGAGCGTGGCTCAGTAAGCGGTTTCCAAACTGAGAAGGGCTCATTAGCTGCTGTCCAACAGCAGAGCTGCCCAGCTGACAGAGGTTCCTGGGGGCCCCCTGCGCACAGCAGTGTGGGGCTGTAATGTGTGTGCAAAAATGAGCTAAAACATGGCACCGGTGCGTGGCCATTTTGGACATTCACTTTCAAACGCAATGAAAGTCTACATTTCTGTGAGCTTAGCTTGAAGACAGACATGAATTCTTAAAGGGTTGCGAGATGCAGATGAGCTCATTATGGAGGATAGTTGGTGTATTGTTCAATCAAGGACGCCAGGAAGGGAGTCAGAGTTGTGCAGGTGCAGTGATAAGGGGTGCGGGGAACGAGCACGCAGGAGACAAACTAGGTTTATCCACTATTATTTTTTTAAAACTTTTATTTTTGGTTTGCAAATGACATTACAACTGTTCCACATTATGACTGATTTTAAAGCACACAACATAATAATACATAACCCCTACATTTCATATAACTAGACAGCAATCCGGTACATTTGCACATTTCCAGAGTTTTCCGTAACAAGAGAATTTCAGGGTATCCGGTCTTGGGCAGAGTCTATTCACCATCAGAGTTCTCTTAGTCGGATAGGGTTCTATTCAGGTATGATCTAAACAGAGTCCAAATGTCTTTTGGTCTACTTGTTATAGGCGTCATTCCTATATACATTTCTACGCATTCGTTAACGTATGTTAAACCTTTAAGGAGGTGTTCTATGCAGGGGGCGTGCTTGCTTTTCCATGTTTGAAGAATACATTTCTTCGCTACTACACATGTTACGTTGAACAATTTTCTAGTTTTCTCTGGTACTTTCCCTATATCTCCAAACAGGTATTTTTGGGGGCAGAGCTGCGCCGGGATCTGTGTGATCTCCTCTATTAGTCCCGCAACCTTCCGCCAGAACCCAGCAATCAGGGGACATGCCCAGTACATATGGAATGCATCCGCTCTGGGGCTTCCACATTTCGGACAATCTGCCAACAATGTGTTGTAGAATTTCGCCATTTTAACAGGGGTATAATGGAGCTTATTCAATATTTTAAATTGTATCAGTCTGAGGCCGGCATTCAGTGAGACTTTTTTAGAGAAGAGGCAATATCTTGACCATTTCCCCTCTTCTATGGTAATGCCCATGTCCATCTCCCAAGAGGCTTTGATGTTATTCGAAGATTTTGAGTGTGTTTGAATTATGTTGTATAGCTTCGACACCCCCGTACCAGATTGTGAATAAAGTGAATGGAAACATGCATGTATGGGTGGTTCTTCTGGGTATGTTGGCCATCGCTTCTTGAAAGCTGCTTTCATGCGGTGGTATTAGAGGGTGGCCAATTGGGTTCTCCCCACTGTGTCTGCGAAGTCTTCTGGTGTAACGAATCTACCATTTGGGAACATATCGCTCATTTTGATTTCATATTCCGTAACCCATGTCTTATGTATACTGATATCATATGAGGGTTTGATGCCCGGGAAATTCCATAGCGGGGCCTGCGAGACATAGGGTGTGTCTATTTGCAGTCTTTTACTGATTACGGCCCAGGTTGCGATCGTGGAGGTTGCCGGGTCGAATTTGCATTCATCCCTGTGGGTTTTCGTGAATATTATGGAGCGCAGATCAGTAGGGCGGACCGAATGTCGTTCGATGGGGACATGCAGTGTTCTATCTGTTGGGTCCTGCCAGTATTTAGCGTATTGTGCTTGTGCCACCATCGGGTGCAGCGATGCCTCCCATTTCATAAGGTTCTACCAATTTCTCCCACTTCATTCTGTTAGTACCGCCCTTCCATATGAATGTTGTTGCCGTGGATCGTACGTTTTCAAAAAAGGGCCTCCCTGGCCATATTGGGAGATTGCTGAACACGTACAGGACAGTACCACCATTATGAGTACTGCGATGCGACCGATGAGTGATATAGGGAGTCTAGTCCACATTTGTAATTTAGTGTGGATCGTTTGTAATAGGGATTTATAATTGTCGATGTATATGTCAGTCTAGAAAAATGGATACCTCTACTTTGTGACCGCAAACGCATTTTGGTGGCCGTGGGCCAATCGTCTCATGCACGATATGACAGAATATAGGTTTTCGAGTTTGCCAATGAACGGCCATTTTGATGTAACAAGAATCGCCATTTTGTTTTCTAACCATTGCTCATTGCTTTCTGTTCCTATTGCTTCGCAGTATATTTTCCGCTTACACTGCTCAACTGTAAAACATTGTTGTCTGTATGTGAAAAGGACAAGGCCGGTAGGGTCGAGAGGATAACAAGAGTTCGCTGAAACACAAACTTAGGCAGCGCCAGGAAGAATGCCCGGCTCCCTCCCGAATGTAGCCTTGAAGCGGAGCTGCAGGGCATTTAATCATTTCGCAGCTGCCAGCCAGTCTCGTTATATGGAATAATATGTTAGAATAATACCGCTAAAGGCTTGAATTATGCTTTTCTTACGGCCCCCCTTTGCTGAGCCCGCTAGAGCGTGTCGGCTCCGAGGACACAAATAGCACCTAATAGATAGCAAGGTCCGGAATGCAACTCTTCCACCCGTATGTAGTTCGCTTCCAAGAACAGAAGCGCTGTGTTCTATTCAACAACTGAAAGATGCCTTCGCACTCACAAATTGCAAATTGTTACTAGAATAGATGTTTGAAGGTGTCATAGTAGTCGGAGATGTCCATCATCACACCAAGTTCAAAGAAACCCAATAAAGGGGGGTGTTAAACATGTCATAGCTGATTGTTTGATATGCATTTTGTATATATGTAACTGATGTACGTAATTCACTCTCTTGCGTCCCTTGAGGTCTAGAGATACACGTCGCGGGGCGTGAGACCGAGTTGGCCAACTGAGACTTTTGCTTTGCAATAAACCCTAGCTTTGGGAATACAACCTTGTGTCTGGCGTATCTATCGTGTGTGGTGACTCGCCTTGTTTCCATAGATGTCAGGGTCCCTTAGGGGCCCCTTTCATATAGGGATGTCCTATCTCTAGAGACGAGAATTCCAAGATATCTGATATGGTAAGGGGACCACCTAAGACCATGTGTGTGTGTAGGACAGTTGGTGGCCGGTGTTAATGGGAAAATCTCGGATTTTGTGGTGTTTATTTTGTAGCCCGAGTATACTGTGAATTCTTCTATCACTACCAATATGGGAGCTAGATTTTTCTCTGGTTCGCATATGTATGTATGTACAGTAATGTGTCGTCCGCATATAACGATATAGATTGGAGAATGCCGGCCATCCTTATGCCCCTCTGTTCCTGTTCTAGTCTGACCGCTGCTGCAACTGGTTCTATTGTGGGAGCAAAGAGGATGGGAGAGAAGGGGCATCCTTGCCTGGTTCCCCTATTTAATCTAAAGTGGCTGGACAGAATATGATTTGTGAGGACCCTGTTTTGGGGGAAGTGTAAAGTAGCCTGACACATTGTATGAAGTATGGACCGAATCCAAATTTATCTAGGACCTCAAACAGGTAGGCCCAAGAGACTGAGTCGAACGCTTTCTCGGCATCGAGTGTTACAGCCACTGTCTGACCTCTGGTTTAATCTGCTCCATGACTCTGAACAGTCTGCGTAGGTTGGGGCTATGGATCTTGTTGGAATGAAGCCGCATTGATCGGGGTGTATAAGGGTAGTCATTTTGGGTAGTAATCTGGTTGCAAGCACCTTTGCATGGATCTTGGCGTCTGTATTGATTAATGAGAGGGGCCTATAGGAGGACAGTTCATGGGGAGGGCGCCTGGGTTTTAATAATACTGTGATAATGGCGTCCGTTATTGTGTCCGGGAGGGAGCCAGTTCTCATAGCCTCCTCCCATACAAGTGCTAGTATTGGGGAGAGTATCGCAGAGTACTCTTTGTATAGTTCTGGACTCAATCCATCTGGGCCTGGGGCTTTTCCAGCTGCCAAGGATTTGATCGCTTCAGTGATTTCTTCACTGGTTATCTGTTGTTCCAGGGCCCAGTTGTCTTTTAGCGAGAGCCTAGGGAGTGTGATCTTGCTTCGGTACCCACTGAGGTCTTCCCGAGTACATGTGTCATGGTTTGCATATAGGTCACTATAGAATTTGGTGAATTCGGAATTTATTTCATCTTCCCCATTGACCGCCTCCCCATTTCCCGTTACAATACTTGTGATAGGTGTGTGGTTAAACTCATTCCTTAGTAAGCGTGCTAGTAAGTGTTCTGCCTTATTGCTTTCCCCATATCTGCGTGCCCTGGATGGTATAGCCATGTACTGTTCTTCTTTTGTTGCCAGTTCATTACATTTCTGAAGACGTGCGTTGATTTCGGCTAATGTTTGTTTGTTGTGTGTTGTACTATAGTCATTTTTGAGTGTTTTCAGGTGTGTTTCCATTTCAGTTAGTTCGGTTCTGACGGCCTTAAGCAGACCTGTTGTTTTAGACATTATGTTACCTCTTATCCACACCTTGAATGTTTCCCATATGGTTGACCATTTATCTACTGACCCTTTTGTTTTGTTGGAAGAATTCCTCCATCTCGATGTGTAGTGACTCTACCACATTCGGGTCTTTGAGGATGTTTGGGGGCATTCTCCACCGTCTGGTTGGTGGTCTTATGTTCTGGATCCTCACTTCGAGTATGACTGGGGAATGGTCTGATAGTGTGCGGGGGAGTATGTCACAGTGCTGCACTGAATTAAACAAGTGGGAGGAGATAAACCAGTTGTCTATCCTTGATTCCGTATCGTGTACTGATGAATAGAACGTGTATTGTCTGTCTACCGAGTGTGTCCCTCTCCAGGCGTCTACCAGGGCTAATTCCACTAGGGCTTGACGTAGGACAGTGGCTGATCTATTGAGGTTTCTCTGTTTAGCAGAAGATCTGTCCATAGCGACATCGAGAATGGTGTTGAAGTCACCTCCCTATATCACACATGTGTCCATTGTCGGACCAATTTCAGCCAATACACTAATGTAGAATTCGGGGACGTCTGTATTCGGCCCATACGTATTGACTAGGATCAATTTCTCACCTGTCACGGGGCCCCACACAATCACGTACCTACCCTGGGGGTCAATTTTGCTTTTCTCGGTTACAAACCCCAACGATGGCTGTATCAATGTAAGGACTCCCCTGTTGTGGGATGAATATTCAGTGTAATGTCTGTTGCTCCCCCATTGTCGTAGAATACTATCATTGACCTTTTGTAGTGCATGGGTTTCTTGCAGCATAGCAATGTGTGGGTGGTGTCTATTGATGTATGCCCCTACTTTGCTGTCTTTTGCTCTGTTGTTCAGCCCACGGACGTTCCATGTGAGCAGGTTAAGTGTCAACCCTGCGAGTGGATTTGCATGCTGTGCCATTTCATTAAATGTGGTTGGTATAAGAAAAAGGGGGTCCTTATCTTGGGAAGTTCGGCTTGTGATGAAGTGATTGCAATTTTTGAGCTATTGAAACCAGTTAACTTTAACTTCCAATGCCCAACCGGGGGTCTGTCAGGAAGTGATAACATTCTCAAACACCCAAACAGTTCCTTGCGCCCTGTGCCCTCCTCCACCCACACCATCGGCCCCAACATGATGATGAACCCTTGTTACAAACTTGTGGTTCTTCCCGGGGGGGACGAGTGCAGCAGCGCGGCTCCTATAGTCGAAGCGTGTCTCATCCGGCCCAACTTAAGTTATGGGAGCTGCCTCCCCCTGTCTGCCACAATTACATCCTTAACAGAATAAAGGATATTGTGTAGCTGCCTCAGTCATTGGAATTCCCCGGTTCTTCCCCTGGTTGTTGCAGGTCGTCTTGATCGTGTTCGTTTCTTCCAGGAGGAAGAGGGATTGCTGCTTCTACATAAGCCATTGCCGCTGCAGGGGTGTGGAAGAAATGTGCCCGTCCACTATGTTGTATACGCAGCTTTGCGGGGAACAGTAGGGCATATGGTACTTTCCTCAGCCTGAGTTGGCGTTTGATCATTTCATAGGATTGCCTTTGGGTCTGGACTCCAGCTGAGAAGTCGGGATAGATGTGAATGTTGTTGTTACCGTGTCTCAGGAGTCCAATTTCTCTTGCCAGTCTCAGTGCCGTGTCTCTGTCTCTATAGTTGAGTAATTTAGCGATGACCATTCGAGGGGGGGCACCTGGCTTGGGGGCCGGTGCCAGAGTACGATGCACCCTTTCAACCAAGAACTGTGGAGAGAAGGAGTCTTCGCCGAGCAGGGATTTCAGCAGGTTTTCAATGCAAGATTCCATTGGTCCGTTGCAAAAGGACTCTGAGAGCCCAACAATCCGTATGTTGTTACGGCGCAATCTCGATTCCAAATCTTTGCCCCGGAGCTTTGTCATCTCCCCTTTCAGGAGTGTTATATTGTGGGTATTTTGGTGGATTGAATCTTCATTGGCGCTGATTCTGGTTTCCGTTTCTGTAATTCGGGCACTTTCTTTGTCGACGCAAGCTTTGAGTGAGTCTATTGTTGAGACGATGTCATCTAGTTTGACATTGACTGCTAGGAACATGTTTTGCCCCGTGGTGAGGAGGTGGTCAAATTTCGTGTCGTCTGCTTACGCTGCTGTGGTGGCAACAGATGGGTCCAAGCTACCGGAGGGCCTGTCTTCCTGTTTTTTACAACGTTCTTTCCAGGCATCTCAAGAATGTCTATCCTGCGTGGCCCTGTCCAGTTGGTGTATTTGGTGAGCCAGCCCGAGCTGTACTTGCCTGTACCAGGATCTAGGTCGTCGTGGGTGCGGGCTGCAGGGAACGGTGGTATCGGGAGAAACAGCAGCAAAGCGCCAGACGGCTTTTCTTCCTCCTTCTTTGGGCTGATTCACTGGTGTTAAAACCTCTGTCCCCTGCTGAGCTCAGTGTTGAATCGCTGTACTCAGTTGATTATGGCAGCTGGGCCGGAGTTCGTCAAAGGATGTTGGTGCTATTGAGTGACGGATGTTAGCAGGCTGGGGGCTTAGTTTGTGTGCCCCCTAGTTGTTACCAGGAGTGGACTGTGTCCTCTCACGTATTTGCCTTTCCTTGATCTGCGTTGTCACCAGGGATACTAATGTTTGCGTCTGGGCCCATCTTAGGGCTTATTGATCCTGGTTCCTGCTGGATTCAGAACCGGTATGACCAACTCCAAGCTGGCGTGACTTGCTGGGCTATTGTGGCGGGTAAGTTTACAGCTGGGTCTAGGTGGCCGAGTTGTCAGGCACGTGCGGCGCCTGATGATCTGTGAGGAGCTCGTATCTTGGTGGTCTCCTCGCTGCGTTGGTGGACATCCCTATGTAGCTCGAATGGGGCCTCTGGTCCTTTTATTTATTTTCCCCCTTTTTTGGGTGCTGGTCGGGTGTCTTCTCTGGGCGGCCTTGTGCGGGTTAGCACTGGTGGAGCATGGCTGCCCTGGCCCGCGGTGTACGCTGGGCTCGCCTATGGCATCACCTGATTGATTAGGGGGGGTGGGGGACAGCCCTGGTCCTGCGGGCCCTGTATTCCCACGAGGCCGGGCTGTGTGTGGATCGTGGGCACTGCCGTTAGGTGCCGGAGCGCCGTTGATGCCCATGTGAGCCTGAGGCGGAAGGGGAATGGCAGCGTCCTTACCGGATAGCACTGTTTACTCCCCGGGCTTTCAGGCTCGTCGTACGCTACACCGCTGATGCTCCCCATGCATTCTGCCTGTCCTTTGGCCGGGGACGGTTGGCAACCTGAGGTGGGTGGGAATTTGCTCTCCATAAGAGAAGAGGTATCCGGGTAGTAGAAAAGATTTGGAACCCTGTGTGATGTCTCTGCCTACCTGCCTTGGGACTGGGTAGTGTTGTTGTGGCTGAGATGACGCTTTCTCCTGCAACTACACTAACAGTGATGTAGACTGCCATAATCGTTCTTCTTTGTGTGCATCAGTCCATGTTATGCTCACCTGGCTCCCACAGGGGCGTCGATCGAACCCGGACAGCTGCGACCTCCTCCAATGTGAAGCGTAGAGCAGAGATAACAGACTGGACTGGACCGCCTAATCTCATCTACTTGACCCATATAAATATTCTCCTGCAAGTGGAGAAAGGGATTCAGCCACCCGTGGATTTTAGTAATGGCACCCCACTGTTCTCCCCACTAATCACCACCGATATTCACTTTCTGTAAGCTCACCTTATGTTTGTAAATGATGAGCTCTCCATCCTGCCTGGAATGCAGGGGCGCGTACATACCAGTTACTTCACTGGTTTGAGGGCATTGGAAGAGTTCTGGATGAATATTGACTCAGAGGTTCCAGGCGAAAACCCGTAAGTATAAAGTTCAAAGAGTTCAATATGTCCGATGTTCACTCTTGTACATTCCTTTCTTGTGTTGCAGCTGGATCCAAGGGAAGATTATCTTGTGGCAGCTGATGGTGTTGAGGTAAGAGTCTGTATTACCCAACACTGTCCGGCAAAAGATGCGTGTGTTTAAATTGCTGGTTTCTCTCTCCTTACAGGTGCGGCGTAAGAAGTTGCGGTTTGTTACGGAATAATGCCTCCGGTTGTTAATCAGGTAAGTCTATGGTGGAGAGGTTGTATTTGTTGGCTCTCTCGGCTCACCTTATGTTTCTTTTGTCCCCTAGATGGTGGAATTCGGCGGAGAAAATGATGGAGGCTGCACCGGATAGAAAAATGCTGTGAGGACTGGTGAGTATGGCGCGGCGCTGCAGCTTGCTATGCGACGCGTGTAGAATAATGTCCTTTTCCAGTTCGAAGACGTGATGGATTCGGAATTCAGGTAAGGATTGAAATAATATCTGTTTTCTAACCTTTCCTTCTTCTTTCTTCTATTGCTGGGAGCTCTGGATTCGAGACGGGCGTGGCTGAAGACTGGATGCTGACTGCAGGCACGGTGAGCGTAACGCTGCTGGATGCAGAATAACACGAAGCATGTGCTGCTGTTCAGGCGTTGTTTAAATAGCCTCCAAAGTAGTTCCAGCTAAGACGCCCCTAGAACCACAGCCAAGTAAAAAATAGTCCCTGTAGAAAAATAGTCCCATCCAGGCCTCACGTTGGCTTGGATTCATTTGCAGCATGGTCTGCATGAGGTAAGTAAAGTCTATGAGCCTGGCGCCTATGGCGCCAGGACTGATTTCTATTATGAGCCGGGCGCCTAAGGCATCAGGACTGAACCCAGACAGCCCCCAGCCGGGGCTGCTGGGGTTTTATTAAATACCTGGATGCCTGCTCCCGGGGCTGCTGGGCTTGATCCGGATGCCCGGGGGTAGGCATCATGACAGAACTCCCCCCCAAGGCCCCTGCTAAAGTTGCTCTTCCCCTTGGTCCTGGTTTGTCTGGGAAGTTCCGATGGAATTTCTTCACCAACCGAGGTGCATGAACGTGGTCACTAGGTTCCCATGACCTTTCTTGTGGTCCGTAACCCTTCCAGTCGATTAAATAAAAAAGTCTTGATTTAACCATCTTAGAGTCCAGGATATTCTTTACCTCAAATTCAGGTTCTCCATCTATTAGGATGGGGTCAGGTGGTTTGGTTAATCTTGTCCCAGGTTGAACTGGTTTTAGAAGTGAAACATGAAAGACAGGATGAATCCGCAAATTAGAGGATAATTCCAATTTGACGGCCACCGGGTTGATAATGGCCTTAATGGTGTAAGGTCCCAAATATCTAGGATTGAAAGTTCGAGTTCCCTTTAGAGGTATGTGTTTTGTAGCCAGCCAAACTTGATCTCCAATCTGGTATTGTGGAGTTTCACTTCTATGTCGATCAGCATTATTCTTGTATTTCTCCTTTGCTTGTTTCAAGTGTTCTATTGCTTCCTTAAAGGCTTCTGTAATAGTAGAGTGCAGATGAGTCACTGCAGGCATTTCTAAGTGTTGAGGCAAATCGAGTTCTGAGGTTTGAGGATGATGTCCATATATGGTATAAAAGGGGCTTTGTCCGGTTCCTGAATGTACGGAGTTATTGTATGCGTATTCGGAAATCCATAAAATATCTTTCCAATTGCTTTCGGTTTGGTGTAGCATACAACGTAGGTATTGTTCAAGAGTCTGGTTGGTCCTCTCCGTCTGACCATCAGTTTGGGGGGGGGTGATTGGTTGATAACCTTATGTCGATTTGCGCCAATTGACAGCATTTCTTCCAAAATTGTGAAATGAATTGACTACCTCGGTCAGAGACCAATACGGAAGGAAATCCATGGATTCGAACAATGTTTTCGAGAAATTCCTTGGCCAAAATCAAAGCGGAAGGTATTCCTTTTAAAGGAATAAAGTGGGCCAATTTGGAAAAAAGATCCACAATAACTAGAATGGTGTTAAATCCATTAAATCCATTACACAGAGGTAGATCTGTAATTAAGTCTAAAGACAAGGTGTGCCATGGTGTAGGTGGAATATCCAAAGGTTGTAAAAGGCCAGCAGTTTTTTTCTTCTGGGCGCAGATACCACAAGACATAACAAATGACTTTACGTCCTTTCGCCAGGTGGGCCACCAGAATTGTCTTTTAATTTTAGCTTCAGTTTTTGCGATACTATCAGAAATGTCTGACACGGTGGGTGTATCAGCAGAGTTGCCCGCGATGTGGTCCACCCCACTCAAATCCTGAGAGTCTTTTAATTCCCCTTCCTCCTCACCTGATGAAGACGAGAAGTCCAACTTCCTTCCACGAGGTCGATGAGTAAATGTTCTCCTCTCCTTGTGTAGATAGGGTCTGCCTCGGGAGGAAGCCACCGCGACCCCTTGGGAATGAATTCGCGGGGACTCCCCCCCCGCGACAGACAAGTACGGCAAGGGGAAAAGCCTAACGGCACAAAAACCCCTTTGGAGTGTAGGTATCCGATGGTGCGGAACGAAGGAAAATCCAAAGCCAGCTGAAATGCGGGATACTGGCAAACTGATGGTAGGGAAGCACTAAAGGCAAGGGGGGGGGGGTGACCAGAGAGAGAAACGGCAAACAAGTAAGGTAAGAGAAAAGAGGTGGAGAGCAACCGTGCCCGCGAAACAAGAAGGAGCACCGGTAAGGGAGAGAGGGCAACAGGAGGAAATATAGGATAGGAGCGGAACTCCGCTAAGCGAGAGAACTGAGGAGCGCAAGCAACGAAGAGGAAATCAGTAGTTGCAACGCGCCGAACTGCCGAGCGCGAACAGAGAAGTACACACAGCGGCGGCCATGTTGGAAAAGACTAGAATGTAAACAGCGCTAGTGAGCACAACGTGGCGGCACAGTCGGACGACCGCCATGTTTCCACCTCTTCCATAACCGCCAGAACCCAGCGGTTGTGACAGTATGCCCCCTTCGAAGTCGGGTTCCCCCCGGCTTGTCGGGATGTAATCTGTGAAACCGACGCAACAAGAGGGGAGCATGTATATGGATTCGAGGTTCCCATGTATCTTCCGAGGAAGGATACCCCTTCCAATGAATAAGATATTCAAGGCGACCTCTGTGATAACGTGAATCCCGGATATGGGAGACCTCGTATTCTTCAGAGGTGGGAGCAGGCAAAGTAGGGAGACTGGGGGTATTCTGTTTCCTGTTCCCTGATTTGAAGGGACGTAATTGAGAGGCATGAAAGGTCGGATGTATGCGACTAAGATTGTTAGGCAGTTTGAGGCGATAAGCCACCGGATTGATCCTGGATAGAACCTCGAAGGGACCAATAAATCGGGGGGATAGTTTAGATGGGTGTACCCAGCGGGGTAGAAACTTAGTGGACAGCATGACTTTAGATCCTCTTTTCCACTCCGGGACAGGTCTCCGGTGTTTATCCGCTTGTAGTTTGTTACGGGTATTAGCCTTTAAAAGACTCTGGTTGGCGGTATTATGGGCTTCCTTTAACCTAGACAAAGAGTTTTCCAAGGATGGTATGGGAGTCTCAGTCCAGGAGGAAGGTACTATGGATGTAGGATGGTACCCATACGTACAAAAGAAAGGGCTGATTTCCAGTGCGCTGTGTACTGAATTGTTATAAGAAAATTCAGCTGTTGGTAAGAGGGACACCCAGTTGTCCTGTTGTTGGTTGATGAAACACCTCAAATACTGCTCAAGAGTACCGTTTAGCCTTTCTGTCTGCCCGTTGGTCTGTGGGTGAAACCCAGAAGACAGAGCCCTTTCGATACCCAGCAGACTGCACAAGGCTGTCCAGAACTTAGAGGTGTATTGGCTCCCACGGTCAGACACGATCTTGTTGGGGAGACCGTGTAATCTGAAGATATCTTTCATAAAGACTTCCGCCATAAGGGAGGCCGAAGGTATCTTGGACAGGGGGGAAAAATGAGCCAACTTTGAGAAGGAATCCACAGTTACCATAATGCAGGTACATTCTTGGGAATTTGGTAGGTCTACGATGAAGTCTGTAGATATGTGTTTCCAGGGGCCTGGAGGAATCGGGTCTTGTTGAAGCAGGCCAAGGGGACTTTGTGTGGAATGCTTGTTTTGCATACAGGTAAAACAGGTCTGGATGTAAGCCTGAGTGTCGGCTCGTATACTGGGCCAGTAAAATGATCTCTGCAGTAATTCCAGGGTCCCTCGTAGTCCTCTATGCCCGGCTACCCTTGAGTCGTGGCACCACTGGAGGGCTTGTATTCTGAGGTCTGGTGAAGGAAGGATAAGCCTTCCTCGAGAGAAGTACAGACCGTCCCTCAGTTCCACCGGAGTCCCCCCCACTTGCAGGAGTGTTTCTTCAGGGGAAAGAAAACTTTCTCTCACTTTTTCCAGGAAAGACGATACGGCGGAAATGATCCTGATATGGGGAAACATGAGTACTTTCTCGTATCCCAGAGAGGCCTCATCTCTGCGAGATAACGCGTCCGCAACCTGGTTTTGAGTTCCGGGTATGTATGTTATGAGAAAATGGAATTGGGCAAAGAAATGTGCCCATCGGGCTTGTCTGGTGTTATAGCACTCTTGTTGGCGTAGGATCTGTAGATTCTTGTGATCAGTCCGTATCAGGAACGGGTGTAGGCTTCCTTGGAGAAGGTGTCTCCATTCAAGACAAGCCAATTTCATGGCTAGCAGTTCTTTTTCTATTACGGAGTAGTTCTGTTGACTAGGGTTGAGGGTCTTTGAGTAATAGGCGATGGGATGTTCTCGACCTTGATTTGTTTGCAGAAGAACGGCGCCAACCGCACCCGCAGAGGCGTCAGTCTCTAGAATAAAGGGGAGCAGTTGGTCCGGCTGTCTCAGTATAGGTGCTGAGCAAAACCTCTTTTTCAGGCAGAGGAAACTCTCTTCGGCTTCCCTGGACCATTGGAATGGCCCGGAGGCTTTCTTCAGTAAGGAGGTGATGGGCAGGGTGAGTCGGGAGAATTCAGGAATGAACTTCCGGTAAAAGTTGGCCAGACCCAAGAATCTTTGGATCTCTTTGACCGATGAAGGGGAGGGCCAGTCTAGTATGGCTTCGACCTTCTTTGGATCCATGGCGATTCCCTCGCTGGACAGGATGAAGCCCAAATAGGAGACAGAGGACTTAGCGAAAGCACACTTTTCCGGCTTGACTAGTAAATGATGATGTTGCAGCCTGCGCAATACTTCCTTCACATGACGGGTATGTTCTTCGGGTTGACGGGAGTAAATCAGAATATCGTCTAAATAGACAACGGTATTTTGATCCAAGAGATCAGAAAATATACGGTCCATAAACCTTTGAAAGACTGAGGGAGCGTTGACCAAGCCGAACGGCATAACTTGATATTCGAACAGTCCATAGGGAGTGCGGAAAGCCGTCTTCCACTCGTCACCGGTTCTTATGCGGAGCAGATGATAGGCATTCCGTAGGTCGAGTTTTGAAAACATTACCGAACCTTGGACGGCCTCCAGGATCTCAGTGATGATGGGCATGGGGTATCGGTCCTTGATGGTAAGTTGGTTGAGCCCTCGATAATCGATACAAGGTCTTAGGTCTTTGGAGTCCCTCTTTGGAATGAAGAATAAAGATGCTCCTGCTGGTGATCTGGACGGTCGAATAAGCCCATTGGCTAGGTTGTCGTCTAAGTAACGTCTAAGGACTACTTTTTCCGACAATGAAAGGGGATACATCCTACAAAACGGAACCAGAGCCTGAGGGACTAAGTCTATCCTACAGTCCTCCGGTCTGTGAGGAGGAAGTTCCATCGGTTGTTGGTCTTGGAACACTGTGGCGTACTCCTGGAAACTGTTTGGGATACAGTGGCTCGTGCTCCTCTCAGGGGCACACCCCATCATGACACTTTCGAACAAGGGTCCTGGAAGACACTTCTCCAGACAGAAGGTCGAATGAAAACTCAGGAGATTTGCCGACCAATCGATGGTAGGGTTGTGTCGTCGGAGCCATCCGATCCCCAAAATGACTGGGAAGTGAGCTGCTCGGATTATGTCGAAGTTCAGTACTTCAGTGTGTTGTTGTATGGATACTCGTACTTCCTCAGTGGTATGGGTAATGAGGCCGGAGCACAGAGGGGTACCATCTACACCCTCTACCTTCTGGTCTACCTTCTTGGCTATCCTACGAAGGCCTATCTTGTCGGCCCATAGGGTGTCCAGAAAGTTACCGGCTGCACCACAGTCCAGCAGGGCCAGGGTCTCAATCTCCTTTCCTCTGAACTGAAGCTGAACGGATAACACCATAAGACGTTGGTCTTCCGAGGGTTGAGCAGAAGTAACGGAAAGTGTTACATAGGAACTGAGAAATGTCCCTCGGTAGTCCGTCCTACCAACTACCGAGGGCGTTCGTTTCCCGAACGTCTGGGAGGTACATCTGGGCAGTCTCTCAAGAGATGAGTGGAGGAGCCACAGTATAGACACAGGTTGCCTTCTCTTCTCCTTTTCTTTTCTTCAGCAGTCAAGGGCGATCTGGTTGTTCCTATCTTCATAGGTTCTTCCCGGGTGGATGCACGAGCGGCAGGTGAGGAGGTCGAAGGGTGAGTCTCTGGGTAGGAACAGACATTACGGTTCTTCCTCTTTTCATTTCTCCTTTCAGACAAGCGAAAGTCTATTCGTACCACTGCCTTTATGAGATCGGAGAAAGAATCAGGGCGAGGGGTTCTAGCGAGCTCGTCCTTTAGCTCTTCGCGCAATCCTCTCCTGAAGATGGTGTATTGAGCCTCTTCTTGCCAGCCGGCTTCAGCAGCTAGTCTTTTGAAGGAGGATATGTAAGTGAGTAAATCAGAACCACCCTGACGTACATCCAACAGGTCTTCACTGGCCTGGTGAGCGCTTTCAGTGCGAAGAAATGTCTGCTTGAGAAGCTCTTTGAACGCTACAAAGTCCTGTAATACTGGGTCGGACCGGGACACCAGAGGGGTAGCCCAAGCTAGGGCATTTCCAGTCATGTGAGTGATCATAAACCCCACTTTGGCATGATCAGAGGAAAAGGTGTTCTGTCTGAATGTAAAATGAATATTACAAGCCTCCAAGAATTCTTTGACTTTCTTCTCGGATCCGTCAAATTTTCCTGACACTAGAGGCAAAGGCGGTAAATCAGTGCCTTGCTGTTCTCTGGCGGTGACTCTCTGTTGGAGAGCGGTATTTGCCGTTTGAAGTGCTTGAACTTCCAGGTTTAAGTTTTGTACCGCCGCAACCAATTCTTGAAGTTGCTGGGGAGTTGCCATGTCTGTATCTAGGCGTTGCAAGCTATCAGAAATGTCTGACACGGTGGGTGTATCAGCAGGGTTGCCCGCGATGTGGTCCACCCCACTCAAATCCTGAGAGTCTTTTAATTCCCCTTCCTCCTCACCTGATGAAGACGAGAAGTCCAACTTCCTTCCACGAGGTCGATGAGTAAATGTTCTCCTCTCCTTGTGTAGATAGGGTCTGCCTCGGGAGGAAGCCACCGCGACCCCTTGGGAATGAATTCGCGGGGACTCCCCCCCCCCGCGACAGACAAGTACGGCAAGGGGAAAAGCCTAACGGCACAAAAACCCCTTTGGAGTGTAGGTATCCGATGGTGCGGAACGAAGGAAAATCCAAAGCCAGCTGAAATGCGGGATACTGGCAAACTGATGGTAGGGAAGCACTAAAGGCAAGGGGGGGGGGTGACCAGAGAGAGAAACGGCAAACAAGTAAGGTAAGAGAAAAGAGGTGGAGAGCAACCGTGTCTGCGAAACAAGAAGGAGCACCGGTAAGGGAGAGAGGGCAACAGGAGGAAATATAGGATAGGAGCGGAACTCCGCTAAGCGAAAGAACTGAGGAGCGCAAGCAACAAAGAGGAAATCAGTAGTTGCAACGCGCCGAACTGCCGAGCGCGAACAGAGAAGTACACACAGCGGCGGCCATGTTGGAAAAGACTAGAATGTAAACAGCGCTAGTGAGCACAACGTGGCGGCACAGTCGGACGACCGCCATGTTTCCACCTCTTCCATAACCGCCAGAACCCAGCGGTTGTGACAGATACCTGGGTGTCCTTCCATAAGGGCTTCATGATAATTGGAGATGACTAGTTTTTGTAGTTCCTTGTGTGGTACAAACAGACGTCCTTGATAGTAAGGCAGGTCATTGATGACTGAATAATCTTGGCCTTTCTTTACCCAGTCCTGCAGGGTGGTGGATCGAAAAGTTGTTGAATTTTTAAATGAATGTCTTCTAGAGTCTGTAGAGTAGTTATGCCAAGAATTATTTGTTCTGAAATTATAGGCACCGGTTCCCGGTTTGAATATACTTCTCCCATCCCTATTCGGGATAGGGCATCTGCCTTGCCGTTTTTACAACCTGGTCGATAAGTGATCACGAAATCGAATTCGGCAAAGAATAATGCCCACCGAAGTTGACGCGATGATTGGGCCTTGGCTGTTTTCAAATACTGCAGATTCCTGTGATCGGTGATTACAGTGATGGTATGCCTGGCACCGAGAAGATAATGCCGCCAAGCATTGAAGGCGGACTTGATGGCTAATAACTCCTTATCATTAACCGCATAGTTTAATTCGGGTGCTGAGAACTTTCTTGACCAGAATGCTACTGGATGAAGTTGACCCGTTTCAGGATCCTTCTGGGACAGGACAGCTCCCATGGCTAAACTGGATGCATCGGTTTCAACTATGTATGGAAGCTCAGGGCGTGGATGCTTTAAGACAGGTGCAGACGTGAATTTCGATTTTAGCTCTTGGAAGGCTCTTTCAGCCTCTTCAGTCCACAAAAAACATTTGTTTTTTCGCAAAAGTGCTGTGATGGGGTGTACAATATGTGAATATTCAGGAATAAATCTGCGATAGAAATTAGCAAATCCAAGCATGCTTTGTACCGCTTTAACAGAACTGGGTGATGGCCACTTAAGGATTGCTTCCACCTTTCGAGTGTCCATTCAAACTCCTTTTGGAGTCAGGATAAATCCCAGGAATTCAACTTCTGTAGAATGAAAAACACATTTCTCCAATTTTGCCTATAACTTGTGCTGGCGTAGTTTCTCTAGGACTGCACAAACGTGCTTCACATGGTCTGATTCTGAGGAGGAGTACACTAGAATATCGTCTATGTATACGACAACACAGACGTCAATGAGTTCACGAAGGGCATCGTTCATAAAATACTGGAAGGCTGCTGGTGCATTGCACAACCCGGAGGGCATCACCTGGTATTGGAATAACCCGTACTTGGTGCGAAAGGAAGTCTTCCATTCATCGCCTTTCTTTACACGTACCAGATGATATGCACCTCTGAGGTCTAACTTAGTGTAGATACAAGCATCCTTTACTTGGTCTAGTAATTCAGGGATCACAGGCAATGGGTATCGGTTTTTTACTGTAATCTGATTTAATGCACGGTAGTCTATGCACGTTCTAAGGCAGAGGCCTTCAATCTGTGGGGCGCGCCCCCCTTGGGGGGCGCCCCACCATGCCTGGGGGGGGCGCGTGATGCCTTCCAGAAGAAAAGAAAAGAAAAGAAAAAGAGTAATGCTTTTTTTTTTTTTCTGCCGCACTGAACTGAGCATGTGCAATGGGGAGCCACTGGCTCCCATGCACATGCTCAGCCAGTGCGATGTGCTGGGGGCGTGGCCATGAAACAGGAAATAAACGCAGCCTGGATGCGCGCTTTCCTGCATTTGGATCGCGCGTCCAGGCTGCGTTGTGGTGTCCTGTGTTCCCTGTTGTTGCTGCTGCTGCCGACGTGTGCGAGTGCGAGGTAAGTCACCCGTTCCGGCTTTATTTTTAACACGGCTCCCCCATGGCAATCTGCCACGGGGGAGCCGCGTTGTTAATGCAGCACCGGTCCCCCTGCGCCCCTCTCTCCCTGCATCCCCCACATTGGGGGGCATGCATGGAGGAGAGGAGGCGAGCGGGGGACCGGAACTGCTCTGCCGGTGTTTTTTTACAACGCGGCTCCCCCATGGCAGATTGCTGGAGCCCAGCAATCTGCCATGGGGGAGCTGCGTTATTAATGCAGCACTGGTGCCCCTACACCCCTCTCTCCCTGCATCCCCCACATTGGGGGGCATGCATGGAGGAGAGGAGGCGAGCGGGGGACCGGAACTGCTCTGCCGATGTTTTTTTACAACGCGGCTCCCCCATGGCAGATTGCTGGAGCCCAGCAATCTGCCATGGGGGAGCTTCTTTATTAATGCAGCACTGGTCCCCCTGCACCCCTCTCTCCCTGCATCCCCCACATTGGGGGGCATGCATGGAGGAGAGGAGGCGAGCGGGGGACGGGAACTGCTCTGCCGGTGTTTTTTTACAACGCGGCTCCCCCATGGCAGATTGCTGGAGCCCAGCAATCTGCCATGGGGGAGCTGCGTTATTAATGCAGCACCGGTCCCCCTGCGCCCCTCTCTCACTGCATCCCCCACATTGGGGGGCATGCATGGAGGAGAGGAGGCGAGCGGGGGACCGGAACTGCTCTGCCGGTGTTTTTTTACAACGCGGCTCCCCCATGGCAGATTGCTGGAGCCCAGCTTCCATACATAGTTGGAGCCCAGCAATCTGCCATGGGGGAGCTGCATTATTAATGCAGCACCGGTCCCCCTGCGCCCCTCTCTCCCTGCATCCCCCACATTGGGGGGCATGCATGGAGGAGAGGAGACGATCGGGGGACCGGAACTGCTCTGCCGGTGTTTTTTTACAACGCGGCTCCCCCATGGCAGATTGCTGGAGTTTGGCATGCACTCCTTCGTTGGAGGCACCATTGTACTCCAGCGCGCGATAACCGTTCGCAACCGAGTACAATTTTGGAGTACATGTGTATAGGGGGGCCTGGGCCGGAGAAATTTTTCTTAGGGGGTGCTCGGGGTCAAAAAGTTTGAAGACCACTGTTCTAAGGTACCTTCCTTTTTAGGCACGAAGAATAGAGCTGAGGATGCAGGAGATTTGGATGGACGAATGAAGCCATTAGCAAGGTATTGGTCCAGATTTGTCGTAGGTGAAGATTTTCAGGTTCCGTAAGGGCGTAGATTCTACTGCATGGAGGTTGTGCACCGGGTACTAGGTCAATTTGACAATCGTATGATCTGTGAGGTGGTAAGGTATTTGCCTGTTCTTTTTGAAAATCATCTGGAAATTCTTGATATTCCTGAGGTAACTGCACAACTGGATTAGTAACGGTGGCCAGGCTTTTGTTCAAGGTTTTTTCCAGGTAACAGGTGTGTGCACAATCTGGGAAGGTCACTCTCTTCTCTCGCCAATCAATACAAGGATTATGTGTTTCCAACCATGGCATTGCCAGAATTATTTGGAATTGCGGGGCCTTGATTAAATCAAACACAATAGTTTCTTGATGCCCATCTTGACCCAACAGTGTCAGCTCAGTAGTGGAATGAGTTACAGGCCCAAAAGCAATTTCAGTTCCATCGACTGTGGTGATGACATCCGAAGCGGTCTTTTTGCAAAGGGGTAGATTCATCCTTGAAGCCAATTCGTGGTCCATGTAGTTTCCTACGGCCCCGCTATCAATGTATGCCCTTACTGCGTGCATACGTGATGGCTGCCTTGGATCAATTAGGACCATTGGTATAATTAGGTGGGAGGTCTGAGTGTCCTTCTTTAAGCTCGGCAAGCGGACCTCTACGCTTGTCGGGCGTGGTCGTTTCTCGAATCAGGCTCTATTTGACTTTTGTCAGCAACTCCTACTACTTTCTTGGGTGGTTTGATAGGGCAATCCCGTAGAAAATGTCCTGCGGTTCCATAGTACAGACACAATTGCATCTGCTGTCTCTTTTCTCTTTCCTTTTGAGTTAAGGGACCTTTAACCCCCCCCCCGATCTGCATAGGTTCTGATGTATCTGTTCCTTTGGGGGTGACATTGGGTTTAACCCATACCCGACTCTCGAACTTAGCTCGCTCAGCCTTTCTATTCTGAAGTCGGTGGTCTAACTGGACCACTAAGTCTATATATTCTGCGCAATCCTGAGGTGGGTTCACAACTTGAGCCAAAACATCTTTGAGTTCTCCCCGAAGCCCACGATGAAATAATGTAATTCGTTTCTCCCCAGGCCATCCGGTTTCCACCACCAACCTATTGAAGGTTGCGATATAGGTTAGCAGATCCTAATTACCCTGTCGAAGGGATAAAAGTTTGCTATCCAGGGCCTGTCCCTGTGAATGTCTGGCGAATAGTCTTTCCATGCTTCTTTGAAAACCCTGAAAATCCCGAAGAAGAGGATCATCCTGGTTGACTAGTGGAATTGACCAGTCAGCTGCGCTGCCACTAAGATATGATAGTACAAAGGCTACTTTGGCTTGGTCATTTGGAAAAGCTCCAGGTCTGCATAAAAAGTGTAAGCGGCATTGAGTCATAAACACTGCGAACCTTTTTGGGTCCCCAGCAAAGCGTTCGGGTGGAGCTAAAGGAATAGCCCCTGGTAGGATTACTTGCACAGGATTGCTCGATGAAACAGGAGCTGGGTTTTCCCCGAGTCCAGGTAGGGGTGTTTGCCCAGCTTGATTTTGCAGCAGTTGTCTAGCAAGATCATCTGTGCGTTCCTTTGACACAATCAGTTCTCTCCTGCGGGCATTAGTCCCTTGGCGTGCAGAGTGCACTTCCGCCCTAAGTTCCCCTAATAATTGGGCTAGTTGGTCTGTTTTGGAGGTTTCCATAACGGCCGGGTGGGAATTTGTAGATAGGCTTCATGTTCTGTTACGCTCACCTGGCTCCCACAGGGGCGTCGATCGGACCCGGACAGCTGCGACCTCCTCCAACGTGAAGCGTAGTGCAGAGATAACAGACTGGACTGGACCGCCTAATCTCATCTGCTTGACCCGTAGAAATATTCTCCTGCAAGTGGAGAAAGGGATTCAGCCACCCATGGATTTTAGTAATGGCACCCCACTGTTCTCCCCACTAATCACCACCGATATTCATTTTCTGTAAGCTCACCTTATGTTTGTAAATGATGAGCTCTCCATCCTGCGTGGAATGCAGGGGTGCGTAGATACCAGTTACTTCACTGGTTTGAGGGCGTTGGAAGAGTTCCGGATGAATATTGACTCTGAGGTTCCAGGCAAGAACCCGTAAGTATAAAGTTCAAAGAGTTCAATATGTCCGATGTTCACTCTTGTACATTCCTTTCTTGTGTTGCAGCTGGGTCCAAGGGAAGATTGTCTTGTGGCAGCTGATGGTGTTGAGGTAAGAGTCTGTATTACCCAACACTGTCCGGCAAAAGATGCGTGTGTTTAAATTGCTGGTTTCTCTCTCCTTACAGGTGCGGCGTAAGAAGTTGCGGTTTGTTACAGAATAATGCCTCCGGTTGTTAATCAGGTAAGTCTATGGTGGAGAGGTTGTATTTGTTGGCTCTCTCGGCTCACCTTATGTTTCTTTTGTCCCCTAGATGGTGGAATTCGGCGGAGAAAATGATGGAGGCTGCGCCGGATCAAAAAATGCTGTGAGGACTGGTGAGTATGGCGTGGCGCTGCAGCTGGCGATGCAACACGTGTAGAATAATGTCCTTTTCAAGTTTGAAGACGTGATGGATCCAGAATTCAGGTAAGGATTGAAATAATATCTGTTTTCTAACCTTTCCTTCTTCTTTCTTCTATTGCTAGTAGCTCTGGATTCGAGATGGGCGTGGCTGAAGACTGGATGCTGACTGCAGGCACGGTGAGCGTTACGCTGCTGGATGCAGAATAACACGAAGCATGTGCTGCTGTTCGGGTGTGGTTTAAATAGCCTCCAAAGTAGTTCCAGGTAAGAAGTCCCTAGAACCACAGCCGAGTAAAAAATAGTCCCTGTAGAAAAATAGTCGCATCCAGGCCTCACGTTGGCTTGGATTCATTTGCAGCATGGTCTGCATGAGGTAAGTAAAGTCTATGAGCCTGGCGCTATGGCGCCAGGACTGATTTCTATTATGATCCTGGCGCCTAAGGCACCAAGACTGAACCCAGACAGCCCCCAGCCGGGGATGCTGGGATTTTATTAAATACCTGGATGCCTGCTCCCGGGGCTGATGGGCTTGATCCGGAAGCCCGGGGGTAGGCATCATGACAGTCCATGTTTAACCTATTATCTTTTATTTCACTGTCTAGCTGTATATCTGTGAAGTGTGAATAAATGGCCTGAAAAGAGCCAATTATATTCTAAACTGCGAGTCTAAGGGCCTGATTCATGGAACGTTTTCCTATGGGATTGCACCATTATAAAACACTTCCATGAATAAGGCCTTAAGTGTATATTAATGCCTCCCTGAGTCCAAGAACCTTTGGTCTGCGTAATCTGGTAAGTGGTTCCTAGGGCTATTACACATGACTGGAAAGCAAAACATTTTGGCGCTGTGACCAGGGTCTTTGTGCTGGTATTGATGCTAAAGAACCAGACGAATCTGGAACTTGGAGTCGAAAAGGCAATTTTCTTTGTGTGTTTTGGAAGACAGTGGGTGTGTTTTGAGGTATTGGTGATAGGAACGTGAAACATTAATTGTCACCATGAGTTCCATCTTTAGGAAAAAAGGAAGCTCCATAGGCATAGACTGTCCTGAGGTGGCGATCCCAGGCTGGACAAAGAGTCCATATGATAAGTTGGCACAGACTTGGGCGTATGAAGCATGTTTGAGTGAGACCTGGGATACGGGTATAGGAGAGGCGGGTCTGGCAGAAGTGGCGGGCTGCCTGCAACATGTACCCATGGAAAAGGGGAAGGAGTGCTCCGCCTTAGGTAGACGAGGGTGGATTTTGTTGCATGTGTTTAGAAGGATAAACCAACAGAATGTAGAATTGCAGGCGCATGTGTTAAGATTGGAAAAGGAACTGGCTGCAGAGAAACAGATTGCATTAATGCAGCAGCTTCAAATGAAGTTATATCATGACAATGCTGATTATCAAGCAGTAGTCGAGTGAGCTGCTGTGAGAGTCGCCCGATATAAATATCAAAAGAGAAGAGGGAGGGTGAACACTCGAAAGGTGGCAACAGTAATTGCCTCTGCAGGGGTTGATTGGGACACTGATCAATGGGATGGTGATGTTTTTGATAGTACCAGCTCACAGAGTGGGTTGGAAAGGGAAGTGCCGTCCAAACTAGAGCCTGGTCAGAAAGAAGTGACGGTTAAACCAGTCATGCGTGGGTGAGCTGGGCCAAATCCAAATAATCAGCAGGTGGGTTAGTGTATTTGACAACATTAGAGGATTACTCTCAGCAGGAGGTTGGGGAAATAATCACCCAATTGAAACAGAGGGCTGGTGAGCCTCTGTTGACATGGATGGTCCGATTTTTTGATGGAGGTGCGGCGTGTCTTCTTGTGCACGCGGCAGACGCTGCAAGGTTTCTGCTATTGTCACAGGAAACACATATTCAGGAGGTCTTTCATGCGGGACCACCTCATGATCAGGATGAGAGAGAACTGTAAGTGTTGTTATTACAGTTAGCTGTACAAGGGTGTAATCGCAAGTATCTGATCACCTCTGACTGGCCTAGTGAGGAGAAGAAATGGTACACATTGGGAGAGGTGATTCAGAAGCTTAGAGAACATGCTATGAAAGAGGCCATCTATGTTGAGACTCCCGAACATATGGGGGTAGTAGCGTTATCGGTCTCAGTCCGAAAAACCATTATTCGAACTGCTCCTCCGGCATACCAAAATGTCATTATGACTTTGCTGGTGACAATGACTGGTAAGATAATGGATGAGGTGGTGGATGCTATCAGACAGTTGCCCAACCTAGGGGAATGAGACAAGACTGAAGAAAGACACCGTGAGAGAGAGAGAGAGGGGCGCAGTGACAGGCAAACCCCTGGAAGGAGGTTTGATAGCCGAGATTCCCGCATATCCAGAAAGCATATGTTCTTGGCACTACTAAAAAGATGGAGTCACACCAGAAGGCATGGAATCGAAACCTGAGAAATGTATCAGCTCTATAAAAAGAGAAGGCTAGAAGGAAAGGACCGGTACAATCAAGTGAAAAGGCAAGATGTGAATACGTCCAATTGTGGCAAGGTTCCCTCTGCACCGCCCGACGAGGAAGCGGATGGGGAGTGCATGGGGACGCCTTTATCCTATCAGCTGACCTATGCTGAATTAAGGAAAGTTGAGAGCGCAATGTTGGAGACAGAGACCCAATACGCACATTCAAAATACAAACAGGATTGTGGTCAAACTGTGGTAGCAGATGCCCGACTTAAGGTAGACAGACGGCCTCATGTGAATGTGAAGTTATTTTGGCAATCAGGAAATACAAAAGAGGTTTGCGCCTTAATTGATACCGGGGTGGAGGCCAAATTGATTCGCAGGAATCCTTCAAGGTTTAATGACAAGCATTTTACCATTGCTGAATTGGGAGGAAAAGAGACTCCCACTGTCCAAACCAGAGTTGACATGAAAATTGTTAATCTGAAAAGGAACAAATACCAAGTGTTGATTGTTCCCATACTAGAATACATTATTGGCTTTGATATTCTGGAGGGGTTGACCATAGGGTTGGAAGGTAAAACCTATCAATTTGGGGTCAGTGGTTTGACGTGTACTCCTGTTCTGGTAGGAAAATTGAAAATGCCCCTGTACAGGTTCCCTTAGCTACAAAACAAGTATCTGTGAAACAATATCATATTCCTGGGTGGCAGAAGAAGCTTTCAGACACCATTAAAGAATATGTTGAAGCAGGCATGCTACGACCTGTCACCACGGCTTGGAACAATCCAGTCTGGCCGGTTAAGAAGCCGGACGGAAGCTATAGGATGACTGTAGATGATCATGAGTTGAATAAGTACACTCCTCCGTTAATACCTGCAGTCCCAGATGCGGATACCTTGATTGAGAATGTGCAAAAGTTCGAAGGAACCTGGTATGCAGTAATCGATTTGACAAATGCATTTTTCACAGTACTGATTGCGGAAGAATGTCAAGAGCAGTTTGCGTTCTCTTGGAATGGAAGGCAGTATACGTTTCAACGTTTGCCCATGGTGTACATGCAAAGCCCGACCATCTGTCACCGGCTGGTGGCAGAACATTTGGATAAAATTCAGTGCAAACCTGGTGTGCAGATCTCGCACTATGTTGATAATATTTTGATACAGGGAAAGGATGAGCAGAGCGTGTTGATGCACCTAGACCTCATTATGTAGGGACTGAGAAAGGAAGGATGGGAAATGAATGAGACAAAAACCTAAGGTCCTGCAGAGACTGATTTTTCTGGGTTTTCAGTGACATACTGGGCATCATGAAATGGTGTCAAAGGCTAAACAAAAGATCCATGAATTCTCCACACCTATGAATAAGAAGCAAGCTCAACAGTTCATAGGTTTGTTTGGGTTCTGGAGACAGCATTTACCACATTTGTGGAAGATTCCGGTGCCCCTTTACAAAGTAACCCAAAAGAAGTCCAATTTTGAATAGGGAGAGGAACAAGAGAAAGCATTTCAATTAGCAAAAGATACCATACAGGTAGTGCTGGATTTATGGCACTTGAGGGCAGGAGAAGTGGAGTTAAATGTGTCAGTACAGGAAAACTATGCAAATTGGAGTTTGTGGCAGAACAGGACCGAAAGCGTGTTCCTTTGGGATTCTCGAGTCGTACATTATCAGACGCCGGTGACCGTTACACTCCTTTTGAAAAGCAGTTATTGGCATGTTATTGGGTTTTTGTGGATACAGAGCAAATGACCATGGGTTACAATGGGCCTCATCACGAGTTTGGCGGTAACCCTTAAATCCGGCGGTCGCGCTATTACCGCTGGATTTAAGGGTCTGCCAAATCAGGGCTTCGGCGGATTTCGCCCCAGCTCTGAGCTGGGGGAAATCTGCCGAAAATTCGCGTTATTATCCGCTGACAGTAAGAGCGCGAAAATTCCCCATTGAGCCCAATGGGGAATGGGGCATTCCCGAATGGGCTCAGTGAGGAATGGGGAATTCCATTACCGCCAAACCCGTGATCCGGTGCTAATAGCGCCGGGGGTTTGGTGGTAGGGCTAATACCGCCGGTGGTAATACCGCCAGCGTTACCGCCCAACTCGTGATGAGGCCCAATGTATTGATCCGACTTGAAATTCCGATCATGCAGTGGGTACTTTGCTCTCCTAAGACACATTGAATAGGACATGCACAAGAGGCAAGCATCATTAAATGGAAGTGGTACATTCAAGAACGTGCCAAAACGGCAAAGGGGGGAAATTGCAAAATTGCATGAGCAAGTGGCTGGTGTTCCATTGGTTGATTTGGAACCTATGGAGGAGGCTGAGGTGAGGTAGTCTCCTGTAAAATGGGGAGTCCCGTATGGAGAGTTGGCGAGTGAACAAACTGAACATGCATGGTTCACTGATGGTTGCTCCAAATATGTGAGGACTGAGCGACACTGGAAAGCTGTGGCATATACTCATATTGACCACATCAGGGAAAGGGAAGATTAGTCAATTTGCAGAATTTTATGTATTGTATCAGGCATTGAAGCAGGAGGCGCCAGGTTGCTGTTATGTGTACACTGACTCCTGGTCAGTGGCGAATGTGCTAGCTGTTTGGCTGCCAACTTGGCAGAAGAATGGATGTAAGATGCATGCTAAAGAGGTGTGGGGGAAAGAGTTGTGGCAAGATATTGCTAAGATGTTGATGCATAGTATAGTAACTCTGTATCATGTAGTTGCACATTGCGCAACCGACTCATTGGAACGTTGGTTCAATTCCGTTGCAGATGAACATGTCAAGATTTCAGTCATGGACACGAGATCTGCGGAAGATGATCTGGAAGGGCTTGCTAAGTGGGCACACCAGAAAAGTGGGCATCTCTGAGAAAAGGCTGCTATCAGATGGGCACAGAATGGAGAAATTAGCCTTCCGTTAGGGATTGTGAAAACTGTGATTTTACAATGCCCAGTGTGCCAACATCACAAATAGAGGTCTATGCTGCATATCATTCGGGTACATTGAAACGAGGTAAATAACCTGGACAAACAGGGCAGATCGATTATATCGGTCCAATGCCAATTAGCAGAGGATGTCAATATGCGTGCACAATTGTGGACACATATTCCAGATATTTGATGGTAATGCCATGCAAGAGAGCTACCCAATTGAATAGAATAAAATTGTTAGATCAAGTGGCATTGTACTATGGAATCCATTTACAGATTCAAAGTGACAGTGGGTCACATTTCAAAGGAAAATTGATTCAAGACTATTGTCAAGAAAAGGGGGTTGAATGGATTTTGCACGTCCCCTATCATCCTGAGGCTTCGGGATTGATTGAGAGAATGAATGGTTTGTTGAAAGAACAGTCGCGGAAACCCGGTGAAGGCAGCCTGAAAGGGTGGTGTTAACGAGTGTTGGATGCAGTGCAAGGGTTGAATAACAGACCAGTTCCCAATGGGAGATTCCTTTGATGCGTATGTTAATGCCAGCTTTACAAATGAAACCGAATAGGGTCATTGAAACCCTGATGTACTGGGAAATGTCACCTGGAGTGCTAGCTCCTTATCGAGCCACACCAGAGTCTGCAGGGGTGGATTTACATGCAAGGGAAGAGATTTGGCTTGAACCCAGAGGAACCAGTGTTATTGACACCGGAATTGGAGTACACATTCCAACAGAACATATGGGATTAATTTCTCCTAGATCTGGATTAGCATTGAGGGGAATCAAAGTCTTGGGAGGGATTGTGGATGCAGACTACCAAGGAGAAATAAAGGAAATCCTCACTAATAGTGGAGAAAACATGTTACCTATCCATAAGGGTGATAGGGTGGCGCAATTAATCATTGTACCTGTAAAATTGTCTATGGTGAAAAAGGGAGAGCCAGCCATTGTGATAACTACACATGGAGACAAAGGTTTCGGCTCATCAGACAAAATGGTTCCGGGAGCGAAAGTCTGGGATAAGAAACCTAATGGTCCGCCGGTTCCGGCAGATGTAATTTCAGCAGGAGAGGACCACGTTGTTCTTGTAATGGAACTTGGGAAGAGGAAATGGAGTCATGTTCCTGCTCACACGTTATTTACGCGAGTGATGTACTCCACTGATATCTTGTTTTTTTGACATTTTGTTTTCAGACCCTGTTTGTGGCGTTTGCGCTTGTGGGTGTGTGTGTAGTCCATTCGGGCGAGTCCGGAGACATGCAAGAAACAGTGGCAAGTGTCTCCAAGTTACAGCTGAATTCAACAATCTGGATGACGAATTACTATTTTGATGCTTGTTAAGATGGATTTCTGAACTCTGTCCTGGAGGGAAGAGGTTCAGAAGGCCAGCCTAGTTTCTTGGAACCGGGTAACCTCTGGACAAGCCAGACCAATCAGGATAGCTATGGCAGGCGGTCAAGACTAGGTCTCAGGAGGGGTGAGGGTGACTGAAGGACAGACAGGTGTTATATCAAAAATATAGACACATTTATTACAAGGCCTTTGTAACATAGACCATAGCAAGAGAATCACAGTAACACTAAGTAAACCAACACAACACTATCAATACAATGTATATACAAGACCATTGGGGCCTAAAGTGGTTAAATGCACGAAATATGTCGACAACCTAGATGGGAAGGAAACAGGCAGTGCAGATAATATTTAGGCCCCTTTGACATCGACAACACACCTAACGGAGGCAGTCCAAGCCCTAAGAAGAGAGGAGCCTTGTGCTCAATAGTACATGCAATGCAAGCGCACGCGGTTGTTCCAATGGGCAAAAGAGGGTCTTTTTAGGGGTCTCTAGCAGCTCGGGAAGGTGGATGAGGCGTTGAAGAACAAGTTCCCACTATTCAGGGAGGACCTCCACTTGAAGGCAGAGGCAGTTCCAGAGTACGGGATGGAGTTGCTAGTTCGCACTAGCAGTGGAAAGGAGAGGGGCTCCCAGGGTCCACTTGTGCGTAAAAGCGGCCCCTGGTGCCAGGGGCCACCAGTTAGTGTTGCAAGTACTCACCGGTCCCAGGCGCACTTGGAGCCAAACTTTGCCCGTTCAGTCCATTCGGGTTGCAGGTTCGAATGCGGCAAAAATGACGTCTCTGTGGTTTCAGTTCCTGAGATAAAGCGATGATTCCCAAACGGGACAGTGGCGATATCTCCGCTCCGGGTGGATGAATCGACCCAGTTTCACTGCAGCAGGCTTCAGGGGCAAGAGGGTCACAAATGCAGCATACTTGCAAAAGACGATGCCGCGGCAGGGTAACACAGTAACCGCGTTTACTCCGGTCCTGACGCACTCGTCTCACTTCAGACCTGGGAATGCCAAGTGTACGAAATTCGGTGGGAGGGTGCCGGGGACACAGAGCTAGCAGTATACCAAGTTTGAGGGCCTCCTCGAAACGACGGCAGAGACAGAGCAAAGGTCCTGCATAAGCTGGTCAGCCCACTGGTTGGCCCAGGGACACTTCTGAGAAAGCTTACGTGCAGGTTTTGGTGAAAGTGCTGAGAATAGTTGGTCCCACTATACCGATGGGTCGAAGCGTCTTCGCAGACCTTCTAGGACGACCAGATGCAAAGGGGTCCCACAGGACGACAGCGGGCTCAGGGTGCCAAACCTTCCAGCGGGTCACCAGCGGTTCCTTGACTTGGCTTCGTAGTTGCAGGATACTTACCTTGTACTGCACTTCCCCCTCCCCCCCTTGCACTTCCCACCTCCCCCCTTGCACTTCTTCCCTTCCCCCTACCCCTGCACTTGCGCGATCTGAATGACACCTGGCCTAGTAGGATCGTTGTCTTTCTTCCCCCTGTTCCCCCCTCCCTGCCTCGTCGCGCCTTGAAACACTTGTGTATAGGCGCGTTACAAATGCCATATCATATCATATCATACTTGGATCCTATCCTTTGTTCCGTGAGAACTCAGGAGATCGACACGTTAGGGGTATTTTTGGCCTCCTCTTATCCAAAGTTCCCTTCACGCCAAAACCAAGAGGACCCAATGGGAGATCTGCTCACAAACACACACTCCATACATGGACCAATCACGGACCACGGTGGTCCCAATCATTCAGGGCACTCCAGACTCTCTGGCACCCAGGATGTGTATTGGACTAAGACGTTCCAGCCCACATCCTGGAGGCACACACACAAGGCATGCAGAAGCCTGTGAAACCATTGAGTTTCGCAGGAAAGTGCATGACCAAATAAGGACTGACCTGGGTAGACTCGACCTGGGGAAGGTGATGGGGCAAAATGGCCAAAGGACGGGACAAAGAACCTTGTGGCATGGCCATTTTGGAGCCAGGCCACCTATTTGTGCCAAATGCGGTTAACGTGGTTAACATGGCAGGAAAGGTTTAAAAAGAATGCGAAAAGATAGCCTCCACCAGTCCTGTCCATGACACACCTGCACAGTTCATAAAAGGTCCAACAAGAGTATCTATTGCCTTTGGAAAATGACTATAGACCCAAGTGTGCTGTATGGTAAGATACATTGCACACTTGTTACATGTTGCACAAAAGTTGCAACATGGGAAAAGCACTAAGGGAAACAAAATCTCCCAGTACTGACTGTCCAAGGGCATGCCAGTTTCCCCATAAAAGTGAGTGAAAGCCCAGAGGAGTGCAGCTGAGGGCTGTGCTTCTCTGGCAAAGTCAGTCAATTGTGTCTAAACAGCAGCAAACAGTTTGGGGGTGTACACATGCAGGGAAAATTACATACACTTATAAAATCTTTCCTAACAATGCTATCACGCCGCCTGCTGCCAATTCCACTGCATGGTATTGTGGCTCCTGGAGAAAATGTCGTGGGTATGATGTTTTTCCCCCTTCTGCAGTTTCCATGCCTTTTATTCGACATAGCTATGCTGCGATTGTGGATCAACCTGAGAATAAAGGGGTCGTCCTGGCTGGTCGAGTGCTGAACATCTCACATTTCTGTTTGACCGATGTTCATGATGCTGCGAATTTAATTTCACCGTGCCTTGTGGCTGTGCCTACACCGGGCCCGGTGTTGCGGCACATTTTTGGAGTACTGCATAATGATTCCCTCGTGGAGGATTGAGATGTCAGACGTTATTTATCCCTTTATGAGTACTGCCGATTTTGTACTGACGCTGATCGCTAATGGAGAAATATGGCTTGCATTATTACTTACAATATTGCTCCTGCTGATGTGTGCTATCTACTGACTTGTGATTCGCAGCGCATCGGCAAGTGTCAACAACTAGACCTGACTAATGCTCAGAGCGGCACTGACTTTGAAAAACATTTATGTGCCCGATCTATATCTGTGTGTACTGATGTGGCTAATAACATGTTCTGCAATTTTACTGTTTTGTCAGCCAGTCACATTCGACGTGTTCAGCTCCCTACTGGTTGGCTATTTTCCTGTAGTAATAGTACCTACTCTTATATTCCTGCTAACATTTCTGGTGGCCCTTGTGCTTTGACACGCCTTAGCTTAATGATGTTCCCTTCACAGCTTGCTATTCGCCGCTCTATGTGTGCTGTTCACCATATTGGTTTAGCTCCTGTTTGTGATGCTAATGTGCGATGAATGCCTGAGGCTGAAGTGTTAGCGCTGGCCTTTTCTTTAGTGGGGGTTTTTGATTTAGTTGCTGGGGGCTATACATCCTTAATTAAGTTGGCTTGTGTGGTGGTGAAAGGACTTAATCAGACCTCTCAAGCTTTAACTGAGCTCCTATTAGACAACAGAAATTTTAGAAAAAGCTATATTACAGAACAGGGCTGCTATTGATTATTTGATTTTAAAACATAATTTAGGTTGCAATGCAGTTGAAGGGATGGTTTGTTTTAATTTGGAGGATCGTTCCCGTTCCATTGAGAAGCACATTGGTGGTTTACATGACCTGATTTCCGAAGTCACCAAGGACCGGGGCGGAGCTGGTGGGATCAAATATTTTCATGGATTCCGGAGGCATTGCATTATACATTTGTTTGGATTTTTGTGTGGTGATAGTTTTAGTTGTTTGCTGTTGTTTCATTTCTTGCATTCCAAATGTGATGGGGATGTGTCGTTGGTTTAGAGAAACATCATTTCATCCATCGGGTTATGGCAGTTGATTGTCCAAAGGGTGTAGTGTAATGCGTGTGTGCGAAAATGAGCTAAAACATGGCGCCAGTGCGTGGTCATTTTGGACATTCATTCCAAAACCGCAATGAAAGTCTACGTTTCTGTGAGCTCAGCTAGGAGGCAGACATGAATTCTGCAAAGGTTGCGAGATGCAGATGAGCTCATTATGGAGGATAGTTGGCGTATTGTTCCAATAAGGGTGCGCCAGGAAGGAAGTCAGAGCTGTGCAGGTGCAGTGATAAGGGGTGCTGGGAAAGAGCGTGCGGGAGACAAACTGGGTTTTTCCACTATTAACTGGATTTTTCTGCTCTATGATCCCCATGCTTGTTGTCTGTCCTTCGGCCGGGCACGGTTGGCAACCTGAGGTGGGCGGGGATTTACTCCCCATAAGAGAAGAGGTATCCAGGTAGCAGAATACATTTGGAACCCCAGGGTGATGAAGTCTCGCTGAGAGGGAGGACGCTCCGCTCCAGACCCCGTTAACATGTGTGATCTCTCTGCCTACCTGCCTTGGGACTGGGTAGTGTTGTTGTGGCTGAGATGACGTTTTCTCCTGCAACTACACTAACGGTGATGTAGACTACCATAATCGTTCTTCTTTGTGTGCATATGTCTATGTATAACCTATTATCTTTTATTTCACTGTCTAGCTGTATATCTGTGAAGTGTGAATAAACGACTTGTAAAGAGCCAATTATATTCTAACCTGCAAGTCTAAGGGCCTGATCACGACTTTGGCGGTAACTCCGGCAGTATTTCCCCCCAGTCAAGAGCTGGGGCGAAATCCGCCGAAGTCCTGATTTGGTAGACCCTTAAATCTGGCGGTAATAGCGCGACCGCCGGATTTAAGGGTTACCGCCAAAGTCGTGATGAGGCCCTAAGTGTATATTATTGCCTCCCTGAGTCCAAGAACTTTTGGTCTGTGTAATCTGGTAAGTGGTTCCTAGGGTAATTACACATGACTGGAAAGCAAAATAGGGGCGCAGCGCAGTCGAGACTCACCCCTCTATTAGAGCTTTCATGGACTTTGTGGCTGGAGAGCGTCTCTGAGTTCGGCTGTGCAGTGAATAAGCCACACCCCTGCGCCTGCTCCAGAGGTACCGGGTGAATATATCTCTACTGGCTTGTAGGCAGTCAGGGGCTTGCAGGGTCCTTTTAAATCCCCATGACTGTGCCCTGCACAACTGTTCTTCGAGTTGGAGGCTGGGGCATTGTCAGCCTTTTTATTTTTCTTCCTTGGCACTGTGCTGTTGGCCTCTCACTGACTGGAGACACCAACTACAAGACTTTCTCTGCAAGCTGGTCGGCATTGTGCTCCACCCTCCCCTGCTTGGTGGTGCAATTAGCATTTCATTGGGGGCACGTCTTGGAGGTAAGGATTTACTTTTCTACTGAGTGCTCCCAACATTGAGGTACAGCTACTCACCTGTCTTGGTGTTACACTCCCGGCCTGTCCTTGTGGTCTCCTTCCTTCTGGTAAGCGGTCTGCACACCCTTGGCCTGTGCTGGAAAGGGATGGAATACCTTGCCATTAAGACCAGTAAATCTAAAGAAAAGTCTGCAACTTCCATTAAAGACTTGTTGCAATCCTCCAAATCAGCCCGTCTGTGTCAGCAGGCATGGACCTTATACCTGCACTAGACTATAATTTGCAACAAGCTATGAAAAGTGATGTTGCACAACTGCTCCAATCAATACAAAAAGAAATGGCATCCTCCCTTCAAGAACTGAAAGGCTCTTTTCAGGAGCTAACTCACAATGTGCAACAAGCAGAACATCGGTTGGGTGACTTGGAAACCGGTTTCTGCGATCAGGCCAAATGCTACGACCAGCTTGAACAGAGAGTGGCTGCGTTGGAGATGCATAAAGCGGCTACAGACGAGTGGATGGAAGATAGCGAGAAACCCTCTAGAAGAAATAACATCTGGATTCATGGAATCCCCCAGGAGGTCTTGGATCGGGACTTGGAGGCATATGTGCGTGATCTTTTTCGCAGCATACTGGGGGAAGACGATCAAGTGGATCTCACATTAGATCACACGCACAGAGTTTTTATAACTTTATACAATGCCAAAACCTCCTCACAGATATGCTATCCAGGATCCACTTCTTCCAGACCAAGAAACTTATCTTTCAGAAAACTAGAGCGCAGCGCAACATATCATTCAGAGGAAATAAATTGCAGATATTCCAGGATTTGGCACAGGGGACTATACAGGAGTGCCATCAGATGGTTGGCACACAATGGTTGGCAAAGAAGGATATCCAATACAGATGGGGGTATCCATTCCGCATCATGTTCAAGTATGAAGGTGTTCAACACCAATTTGTGAGCCTTGCAGCAGCACTAGAAGTGCAAAAAAATTCCTCATGCTGTTTGTCAATTGCCAGAGGGCTTCGAGCGGAATGTCCCTAAAATGGATTGGTCTAAAGTGCGCTCTAGAAAAAGCAGGCATAGGGATCAAAGAAGGCCTTCTATAGACAGGCGAGAGAGAAGTGGGGACTCAGAAGGGCCTGCATGACCATTGTGGTTGTTTTAAATGTACTAAATTCCACTGGTCTGAAGTGCAGCTCTGGCTGAGTGATGCCTTTGCAGCTGTTGTTGTAATGCTGATTTAGTTTTGCGACATTCACGAAGTTGCTCTATGATTTTGATTCCAAGGTTATGTAGGCAGGGTGCAGGAGCACCCACTCTCATTGGGTTTCTTGGTGACCTAATGCTTGTCCCACATGGGATGGTATTTTGTTTTCCTTTTTTATTCACTTTATGCGAAACACTTGTGTTTTTGATCTATGGATGGTTTACGGATATCTGGATTTCTCATTAAGCAGTATTTGGCACAAGATGGGATTCCCTCTGTATTGTTTGGCCTGAGACATGGTGGGCGGTTTAGGCTGGGGGATTAACTTGATATGGGACTGATGCCTAAACGGGGGATCTTCAGTTTAATTCATTGAATGTACAAGGGCTTAACTCCCCGAGGAAAAGGAAGTGTGTGTTGTCCAAGCTGACTGAGCTGAAAGACGACATTGTTGTACTGCAGGAGATGTACTTATTGAAGGCTGTTTGGCCCAGACTCTGGTCTAAAGGTACTTGGGCCGTCACATGCGTCTTGAGGATGCTGATCTCACTCTATTCTCGATCTATGGCTCGAAACAATCCCAAGATGGTTTTTACGCTGAAACACTACCACACATTGCTCATTTGCAGGTGGCAGAGCTCATAATTGGGGGGAATTTTAATGTGGTTATAGGTGGAGGGTTGGACAGGTCTACCTCGGCAGGAGCACTTGATGTATTTGTATTTGTATTTTATTGAATTTATATAGCGTTTTAATCCAAAACGCTTTACAAGAGGAACAAAACAAGATAGGAACAAACATTAGAAACATCAAGCATTAGGTAACAAATTGAATCAAACCAGAAAACAGTACAAGAAACAATTTACATTATAGATGAGTATTGGTGAGAGAGAAGAAGGAATAAGGCATGACAGGGAAAAAGAGGAATGAGTAGTGGTAAAAGCAGAAGTAAAGAGGAAGGAGGCAGTGAAAGGGAGAAGGATGGATGAGATAAGAATTAGAGATGCTGGAAGAAGGGTAGAGAGAGTAGAGTGGAAGGGTTAGGGAGGTGAATGGAGGAGATAAGATTTTAGAGAGGTACGGAAGATAGGGTAGGAGGGAATGGAGCGGATAGAAAGGGGGAGGCGGTTCCAAAGGAAGGGAGCGAGCAATTTGAAAGAGCGGAAGCGGAAAGAGGCGTGGGGGGAGGAGGAGGAGAGAGAAGGAAGAGATCAGCAGATCACAGAGAACGAGAAGGAGTGTGGAAAGTAAGGAGGGAGGATAGGTGGGGGGGCAAGACCATAGAGGGATTTGAAGACTAGGCAGAGGAAGTTGATTTTGAGCAGAGAATGGAAAGGGAGGCAGCCAAGTGAGGTGAGAGAGGAAGAGATAGAGTCAAGAGGTGAGAGGAGGCAGAGGGAGCGAATAGCAGAGTGGTAGACAGATTTGAGTGGGGAGAGATGAGAGGAGGGGAGACCAAAGAAAAGAGTAGGGCAGTAGAAAAGTCTAGAGAAGATGAGGGAGGAGATTAAGAGTTTACTAGAATGAAAGGTTAGGAAGGTTCGAATTTTACGGATGTTGTAGAGGTGAAACCGGCAAGATCTGGCAGTAAGAGAAATGTGGTGAGATAGAGAGAGGTGAGGGTCAATGTAAAGACCAAGGCTACGTGCGTGGGGGGAGAAGGAGAGATGGGAGGGGGGAAGAGAATCAAAGAGGGGGAGGAGGGAGAGTGTTGGCAGGGAAGAATAGGACTTCAGTTTTGTCAGCATCCAGAGTAAGGAAGTGAGAGGACATCCAGGATTTAATAGCGGAGAGACAGGAAGAAAGCTTATGGTGGATGTCGGGAGAGAAGGAGGAGAAGGAGAGGAAGAGCTGAGTATCATTGGCATAGAAATGGTGTGAGACACCAAAGGAGGAGTTGATAGGGGCAAGGAAGGAAGTGTAGAGTGAGAAGAGAAAGGGGCCGAGGACAGAACCTTAGGGAACACTATGGTTAAGAGGGAGGGTGGGAGAGGTGGAGCCACCCCAGGAAACAGCAAAAGTGCGGTTGGAAAGATAAGAGGAGAACCAGTTAAGGACAGAGTCTTTCAGGCCAAAAGAGGAGAGAGAGTTAAGAAGAAAAGGATGGTCCACAGTGTCGAAAGCAGCAGAGAGGTCAAGGAGAATAAGAATAGAGGAATGTTTCGAGTAGCGTGCAGAAAGGAGAGAGTTGAGAAAAGAGATGAGGGCAGTTTCAGTGGAGTGTAGAGGACGGAAACCAGATTGGGTAGAGGAAAGAAGAGAATGGGAAGAGTTGAAGGAAGAAAGTTGAGAATAGACAATACATTCGAGAAGTTTAGTGAGGAAAGGGAGGAGAGAGATGGGGCGATAGCTGGAAGCAAGGAGGGGATTAGCAGAAGATTTTTTGAGAATGGGAATGATAGATGCATGCTTGAATGGAGTAGGAAAGGTGGAAGATGAAAGACAGGTGTTGAAAAAGAAGGTGAGGTAGGGTATGAGAAGGGGTAGATTTTAGGAATGAGGGGGTAGGAATGGGGTCGGTGGGAGTAGCTGTAGGATGAGGTTTAGAAAGAAGGATGGCAACATCAGATTGGGTGGCATGAGTAAATGAGGACATGGAGAAAGGAGGGGGAGGATGAGGAGGTGGAGGAGGAGAGGATAGTTTGGCGGAGATTGAGGACTTTGTTAGAAAAGAAGGGTGTTTGAACCCGAGTCGTTCAAAGGCGCCTGAGGAGGCGGCGCATTGAGGAGAGATGAGAAGAAAGTCAGGGTTGAGCAGGTCGACAGGAAGGGCGGAACGAGGAGAGAGGGTAAAGAAGATCAAGAGTGGAAGAGAGAGAGGAGGATAAGGTGCAAGAGGCTTCAGTAGCAGAAAGAGAAGAGAAATGGGAGGGGGGAAGAGGAGCAGGATGCAAGGAATAAAGAGGGGTTGAAATTGCGTAAATTACACTGGGAGAAGTGGGTGGAGGATTTGGGGGAGGGAGCAGAGGGGGAGGACAGTGAGGGAAAGAGAGAGTAAGGAGTGGTCGGAAAGATAGTTGGGTAGGATAAAAATAGGAGAAGCAGTGAAAGAGGAGTTAAAGATCAGGTCAATAGTAGAGCCAGACTGATGAGTAGGAGGGGAAGGGAGGGGAGAGAGAAGGTAGGAGTCAAGGATGGATAAAAGAGGAGAGGTGGGAGAGATGGAGATTGAAGTCACCAAGTACAAGTTGTGGAGTAGGGCAAGGAGTAATGAGACTGAGGAGATGGTCAATGTCCTCATAGAAGGAGCCTAGAGGGACAGGGGAGTGATAGATGATGAGGAAAGAGATAGCATGGGGAGAATTAAATATTTTGAACATGAATTCAAAGGAAGGGTGAGTGGGTAGCGGAGTAGGAGAGGGAGAGGAGGTAAAGTGAGGGCATAAAAGAAGGCCCAAGCCACCACCGCGGCCTGAGGAATGAGGGACATGTTCAAAAGAGGATGAGGATGAAGTGAGGGAAGCAGGAACGGAGGTGTTGTGAGGAGGGATCCAGGTTTCAGTAATGCAGAGAAAATGGAGGTTGGGACTTAGAAAAAGGTCAAGAACAGCCGTAGTTTCTTAGCCAGGTCCGAATCCCTTAAACAAGCGATGATAGGCTTACAATTGTTGGATGCTTGGAGACTATAGCACCCTATAGAGGGATTAACCTACTTCTCACATGTGCACCATAGTTACTCCCGGCTTCATTTCTTGCTGTTTTCCCATTCCCTGGTCCCGAAGGTCGCTTAAACTACTATAGGGTTGGCAGGGATTCAGATCATGCTCCACTTTTACTCTGGGTAGATACATATGCTTTGTGGGCCAGGAAAACTGCTTTGTGGAAAATAAATGACTCTTTACTTACTAACATAGCTTATAGTACTGCCATTTCGGAGCAGATTGCTTTTTACTTCGAAGAAAGCTTCACAGAGAATACACTGATTGCGACTGTCTGGGATGCCCTTAAGCCTACATTGCATGGTGGGTTTATTAGTCTGGCCTCCACAAGGAGACATATGCTGACGACCCAGAGGGAGGAAGCTACAATATAAGAGAGGAGGTGCACATAGGGTTTATAGGCAGCGTCTGTCAACTCCTGGACCCTCCCGCTCTTCAAAACCCCCTTCCTCCTCACCTGAGTCGTCTGTGGAAGATTTCTTTCTTCTTTCCTTCTTCTTGAGAGTCTTTTTCTTTGAGAAGAGAAATGGTCGTCCCCGGAAAGAAGCCACCCTGGGACCCTAAAAACACAGGGGAACAGGAGACCCCCTTCCGGGAAATGCCGGTAGAGAGGAAAAAAGCAGTGCTTAAAAAAAACCTCTCGGAGCGTTGACTGGCAGATTGGAATGGAAGATTTCTTGCTCATTTTCTGAAGATTGCAAAGTTCGTTACGTAAGCAGAACAGGTAAGTGAAGGCTTCCGATAATCGGATCAATAATAGTCAGAGACGTGGAGCTGGAGGATTATCCACAGTAAACAGCAGAATCCCGGTAGCAGAGCGGAACATCCACAAGACTCCGCCACCGGAAGAACGGGGGAGAAAACAAGAGGTACGCGAGAGCCCAAAGACTGAAGAGGAATCCAAGGAAAGAGGTAAGAAAAGAAACAGAGGAAAAGCAACAGCAATAAAGATAGGGAAGCAAAACCACAGCGAGAGAGAAACAAAGAATGGTCAGCACCGCTCATGCCGCGATAATGAAACCCAAGCGGCGAGCGAACGGCGGGAAGAAAACAGAGGGAAAAGGGGAAACAAAGGGAAGGGCAGAAGGAAGAGGAACAGCTGGAGAAACTACAGAGAAGACGCCTTAGCACAACGCTAAAGAGGACAAAAGAGCGACAGCACCCGGAGCAGAAAGGGAAGGGATGCAACGCACCGGACAGACCGATGGGCGTGGCTAAGTACTGGAAGAAAACAAAGGAGGAAAAGACTAGACCAGAAAACGAGGAAGTGTAAAACTCCTAATGGGAAGTTTCAATGGCGGCAGAGCTTCCATTTACTCCATACCTGCACGGGGGAGGGCGCAGACAGCGCATGACAGTATGCCGCCTCTTCATGGAAAGCCCCCCCGGTTTCCCTGGGTGAGCCCGATGGTACAGTTTGAGCAATCTGGGAGCATGTAAGTGGGAAATGGGTTCCCAAGAATCCTCAGAGTGTGGATACCCCTTCCAATGTACCAAATATTCTAAGTGTCCACTTCTGTATCTGGAGTCAAGGATTCCAGCAACTTCGTACTCATCAGGGTCCTGATCTTCCGCAATAGGCAAAGTAGAGGATTTACGTTTTTAAGGATCTTCTTGAAATTCATTTAACTGAGAGGAGTGAAAAACAGGATGTATACGTCTCATTTGCCTAGGTAGTTGTAGACGGTAAGAAACTGGATTGATCCGATCCAAGATTAAGAAAGGACCCAGATAACGTGGAGAAAACTTAGAAGGGTGCAACCAACGAGGCAGGTACTTGGTAGACAACCATACCTTAGTACTGGTATTCCAGGCTGGGGACGGCAAACGTTAAGGGTTCTTTTCTTGCCGATAACGTTGTTGACTGAAAAGTAAACTGTTGGTGGCAGTTCGATGAGCTTCTGCAATGTTGAATAAAATGGCATCAACTGAAGGTATGGCTGATGAGTGCAGGCTCAACTCGGGAATGAACCGGGGATGATAGCCATAAGAGCAATAGAAGGGGCTGAGAGTGGTGGCACTATGTCGGCATTGTTATATGCAAACTCGGCCAAAGGTAAAAATGACACCCAGTCGTCTTGTTGGTCATCAACAAAACAGCGCAGATATTGTTCCAATGATGCATTGGTCCTTTCTGTTTGGCCGTTAGTCCGCAGATGAAACCCAGAGTTTAGTTTAGTTTAGTTTATTCATTTGTATTGCACACCAGACCTGAGGGTATGAGGGCGCATGAGCAGCATGGTTATTCAAAGCTTGGTTACAGGTTGCTTATACATTACAGTGTTCCAGTATGACAATGGAGGAAATAAAAATGTACAGGTTTACAAAAAGGCAGATATTTTACAAATTTACAATTAAACATACTTTACAGGATTGCAGCAGTGTGGTGGGTTAGAAGTATTAGTGGTCCTTGTTCTTTATCCACGGGATATAGTTGCGTCTAAAGTGTGTATAGGTTTGGGGTATCCTGAGGGATGATGGTAGGGCGTTCCAGTGTTGGGATGCTTTCACCTGGAAGCTGTTGCCACCCATTTTGGTATGTTTGAACCTGGGAACTATGAGCAGGTTTGCGTTGGAAGTTCTGGTAGGTCTGGTGGGGGTGTATTTGCATATTCTGTCTACTAGGTAACATGGGGCAGCGTTGTTCAGGCATTTGTGAGTTAGAGAGGCTACTTTAAGCAGGATTTTGTCTGAGGTTTTGAGCCAGTTATGGGATTTCCTGATGTTGGAGATGTGTTCTCTCCTGGGAATGCTGAGCGCTGCTCTGAGAGCGTTGTTTTGTAGCATCTGAATTTTGAGAGGACATGGCTCTCTCGATACCTAAGGTGTAACATAATGCTTTCCAAAATCGAGAGGCATATTGTGATCCCCTATCAGAGATAATCTTCCTGGGTAGGCCGTGAAGATGAAAAATGTCCCTAGTGAACACCATCTCTGCCGCTGTTGGAAGACCTGGTAATGGAGAAAAATGTACCATTTTAGTAAAGCAATCCACTGTTATCATGATGCATGAGCACCCTTCTGAGGGTGGTAAATCAACAATGAAGTCTGTGGATATGGAACTCCAGGGTCCGTCGGACAGAGGTTCCTGTTGAAGATATCCCACAGGCTTCTGTGTATTGTACTTCACTCGATTGCAGACTGGACAGGACTTGACGTACTTTGAAGTATCGTTAACCAAACCAGGCCACCAGAACTGCCTCCTTAAGAGATCGGATGTGACTGTAGTCCCTCTATGACCTGCCACAGGGTCATCATGACACCATCGTAGAGCCCTCTGGTGAGAATTCAGGTCAGGTAGGTACAGTTGCTGATTGACAAAATACAGGCCATCGGACTAGCGTAACATGTCTGAAGGTTTGATTCTTGGTGCAGATGATAATTCTCTGGACGCCTTACGAACCTCTTCTAGAAATGTAGAGACCACAACAATTACACTCTGTTGGGGTAGTATTAAATTAGGAAGATCTACATGAGAAACCCTCGGCCAAGGAATCTGTGAAAGAGCTTCTGCCAGAATGTTCTTGGAACCTGGGATGTAGGTTAATTTGAAGTCATATTGAGAAAAAAAATGCGCCCACCGGGCCTGCCGTGAATTAACAGATTCCATCTGCTAGATGGCTTTGAGGTTCTTGTGATCTGTGCGGAGTTCAAAAGGAAAGGATGCCCCCTGTAACAAATGACGCCACTCCTCACACGCCACCCTAATTGCTAATAATTCCTTCTCTATCACAGAATAATGGACCTGACTAGGAGTTAATGTCTTAGACACATAAGCGATGGGGAATTCAACCCCTTGATGTTCCTGTAACAAGGCCGCTCGTATGGCCGCAGCAGAGGCCTCGGATTCAACGATAAAGGGTCTCTTTTGGTCTGGTTGATGAAGTACAGGAGCAAAACAAAAAGCCTTCTTCAATCGCAAGAATGCCTCATATGCCTCTGTGGACCATTGAAAAGGAGTAGATGTCTTCTTTAACAAACTAGTGATGGGTACCACCACTTCCGAAAATCCATAAATACATTTTCGGTAAAAGTTGGCTAGACCGAGAAATCTCTGAATATCTTTCACGAAGGCTATTCCAGAATAGCTGTAACCTTACGGGGGTCCATCTTGATGCCTTCGGCAGAAAGTATAAATCCCAAGTAGGGGATGCTAGATACCTGAAAGACACATTTTTCTGGGTTGACAAGTAAGTGATTGTCTTTGAGCCTTTGCAAAACTTCCTGGAGATGACGGATATGGAGGTGTTTGTTAGGAGAGTACACCAATATATCATCCAAATAGATGATGGTACTATGAAACAAGCGATCTGAGAATAGGTGATCCATGAATCTCTGGAAGATGGAGGGAGTGTTCACCAAACCGAAGAGCATTTCCCTATACTCAAAGTGACCAAATGGAGTTCGAAAAGCTGTCTTCCATTCATCACCTGAGCGGATTCGCAGCAGATGATAAGCTCTCCTCAAATCAAGTTCGGAAAAGATGACTGCCCCTTGGATTGCTTCCAAAATATCCTTTATGAGAGGCATTGGGTAATGGTCTCTGATGGTCACTTGATTCAACCCGCGGTAGTCTATACAGGGTGTCAGCTCATCAGTGTCTTTCTTGGGTATGAAAAACAGTGAGGCCCCTGCCAGGGAATGTGAAGGTTGTATCAGCCCATTGTGAAGGTTGGCATCCAAATATTCTCTTAAGACTTTTATCTCCTTCAAGAATAACGAAAACATCTGCCCATAAGGCACTATGGCATCAGGAATTACTTCTATGGCGCAGTCCTCAGGTCGGTGTGGCGGTAATTCAAGGGGCACTCTGTTGAGAAAAACTTCTTTATACTGACATAGTTCAGTGGGGATGTGATTGATTTCTGCGGTGGCTGGAGACTGGATCTTCTAGGGTTTGGATTGTGGTATAATGGGATTCAGTCAAACATGTCTTGAGACAAAAGTGTGAGGAGAAAGACATCTGATTCTTTCCCCAATCAATTGTAGGGTTATGCTTGCGCAACCATGAGATTCCTAGGATGACGGGAAAATGAGCAGCTCTGATGAGATCGAACTGGATCTTCTCCGTTTGTTGAAGCACCTTCATGGTAAAAGATAGAGTGGTGTGCGTGATAAGACCAGAGCTAAGAGGTTTTCCATCCACACCTACCACCCTTTGGTCTACCTCCTTCTCTAGTCTTTCTATACCAGCCTTATGGGCCCAGACATTATCCATGAAACATCCGGTGGCACCACAATCAATAAGGGCCAAGACATCGAATTTTGTTTGCTGAAGTTTCAGTTGGATGGCTACCACCATTAAACGACTGTCGTCTGACGGGGTAACTGATGTAACTGACATGGACACGTAGGGACTCGCTGTTTCCCCTCGGTAACCTGTCCCTATTGGTTCCGAGGACGGCCATTTCCCGGCCTTCTTGGAGGCACATCTGGACAGTCACGTAGCATGTGTTGCTCAGAACCACAGTACATGCAGAGATTATTATCTCTCCTTCTCTTCCTCTCTTCTGGGGTGAGTGGACCTCGGGTAGTACCGATCTGCATGGGTTCTTCCTTTAAGTGCATAGGGGAGGAGGGAGAGGGGGTAGGCATCTAAGGTACGTTTGGCAAGGGATGTCCTCTTCGTCTTTTAGAGCTTCTCTCAGATAATCGAAAGTCTAACTGTAATACGGTAGACCACAAGTCTGACAGAGTGGCTGGACGTGGTAAACTAGCAAGTTTGTCTTTTAGTCCTTCTCGAAGTCCACGCCGCAATATGGTGTGTTGAGCGGCTTCAGGCCAGCCAGTCTCTGCAGCAATACGCTTGAAGATAGATATATAAGACAGTAGATCGCTATTGCCCTGGCGAATGTCCAACAGTTGTTCACTTTCCACTTGCACAGTTTCTTTTCTTTCAAAGGATTCCTTGAATTGTGCTGTGAAACCACTGTAATCCTGTAGTAGAGGACTTGCGCTTGTTATCAGTGGTGTGGCCCAAGCTAGAGCATTTCCGGTAAGATTGGAAATAAGGAACCCTATGAGCGCCTGGTCAGAGGCAAAAGTCTGGGTTCTAAAGGTGAAATGGATGATACAAGCTTCCATAAATTCTTTGAACTTACGAGGTGATCCATCAAATTTTCCTGAGGTAAGAGGCAGGGAAGATAATTCGGTCTGCATTCTCTCATGGTTATCTATCCTCTGCCTGAGAGTGGAATTTTCAGCTTTCACTGCTTGAAGTTCTTGAGATAGCCCTTGTACTGCAGTCAGTAACTCTTGGATCTGTTCTGCCGAGGCCATGTTTGTAGAAATTTGCTGTGAACTCCTGGACCCTCCCGCTCTTCAAAACCCCTTCATCCTCACCTGAGTTTTCTGTGGAAGATTTCTTTCTTCTTTCCTTCTCCTTGGGTGTCTTTTTCTTTGAGAAGAGAAATGGTCATCCCTGGAAAGAAGCCACCCTGGGACCCTAAGAACACAGGGGAACAGGGGACCCCTTCTGGGAAATGCCTGTAGAGAGGAAAAAAGCAGTGCTTAAAAAAATACCTCTCGGAGTGTTGACTGGCAGATTGGAATGGAAGATGCCTTGCTCGTTCTCTGAAGATTGCAAAGTTCGTCAGGTAAGCAGAACAGGTAAGTGAAGGCTTCTGATAATCGGATCAATAATAGTCGGAGACGTGGAGCTGGAGAATTATCCACAGTAAACAGCAGAAACCCAGAATCTGAGTGGAAGATCCACAAGACTCCGCCACCGGAAGAACGGGGGAGAAAACAAGAGGTAAGCGAGAGCCCAAAGACTGAAGAGGAATCCAAGGAAAGAGGTAAGAAAAGAAACAGAGGAAAAGCAACAGCAATAAAGATAGGGAAGCAAAACCACAGCGAGAGAGAAACAAAGAAAAGGCAGCGCTGCTCGTGCCGCGATAATGAAACCCAAGCGGCGAGCGAACGGCGGGAAGAAAACAGAGGGAAAAGGGGAAACAAAGGGAAGGGCAGAAGGAAGAGGAACAGCTGGAGAAACTACAGAGAAGACGCCTTGGCACAACACTAAAGAGGACGAAAGAGCGACAGCACCCGGAGCAGAAAGCGAAGGGTTGCAACGCACCGGACAGACCGGTGGGCGTGGCTAAGTACCGGAAGAAAACAAAGGAGGAAAAGACTAGACCAGAAAACGAGGAAGTGTAAAACTCCTAATGGGAAGTTTCAATGGCGGCAGAGCTTCCATCTACTCCATACCTGCCACGGGGGAGGGCGCAGACAGCGCATGACAGCGTCAAATAACTAGATATTAACTTAAAGTGCTCTGGGTATCCGATGTTTCCCATAAATTACTCCAAACTAATCAATTCTACTTTAGCACCCCCAATAAAGCCTTGAGCATCCTGGCCTATAAATTGAAGACTCAGAAAACTAAAAATCCTATCACTAAATTACGGGAACACAGCAGAAAGCTGTGGGAGGATGAAGCCTCCAAAATGCACATCCTGATGGGGTATTACACAACCTTATTTAGCACTGATAGTTGGGATATATCGGCTCGGAAGGAATTCATTAGGGAAGCGAAACTACCCACCATTCCAGCAGAGGACCGACAGAGACTTGACGGCCCAATTACAATTGAAGAGGTCACTCGAGGGGGCGCTGTTGAGCATCTGGCTCATGAGCACAGTAGGGGTAGGAGCCGAATATGGCATGTGACAGGTGCCAGTGACACGGACAGGTGTCATATGCCATGCCAAACAATGACATCATTGGAGAAAAAAACCTCAGATGTGCATGTCACTACATGCCAAGCAATGTAACAACAGAAAAAACAACCTCCGATGTGTAGTTTTAAAATGCATATGAAATACAGTAAACGGGATGTGGGGGGGGGTTGGATCGGAAGCCTTCCTGAACTCGTACCTATCGCCTTAACCTTTATACCACCATGCTATTTGTTAGGCAGAAACCTGTGCAGTTCCCTCTGGGACCACTGCAAAAGATTTAGGACTACAGGTGTTTGGCTGTAAACCCACTTGGTGGCAGTCTGTACCACACAGATTCACTTGGTAGCTGTGGCTGAGCAGTCAGACTTCCCTCAAGAAGAGTTAGGCAGTATACAGAGTATTCACAATAGGTCAAGAGAACACAGTAGAACAAGTAAACGCTGACCAGGGCTTGGTGTAAAAGAGATATAATTATTTATTTAAAACCACATCTAGAAAAACACACAGGCACTAATAGTAAGCAATTCAAAAACGTGGTCACTAAAAGATATACACTCCCTTAAAAGAATATTAGACAAGTCTTAAGTAAAGCCCCACTTATTTTCAGACAGCGGTGAGCGCTTAACGTAGATGGCACTCTAATAGTTCGTTTTAAAAAGGGAGAGAAGAGCAGAGAACAAGTTGAAACAGACCCCAACACTTTTACCAGAACATAACCAGCGAGGAAGGCAAAGTAAAACCGTGAAGTTAGAGTTAAGAGGCCGGATCCACTTTCAGAGGCTCCAAACGAAATGTGTCCAAGGTCACACGGTTGCAGTGCACAAAAGTCTTGTAAAGGTTCAAAAAGGAGTTGGACCAAAGAAAGGGACCAGTTAGGGGGTCAAGGCGGCCAGCCCAGTCCAGAGGGTTAAGGGGTTATTATTGCCTTGTAGCAATCTTTAGAAAGGGAGGCCTGGCGGACACAGTACCTTAAAGTGGTGAGAACGCTCCTGCGGGGCCAGTTGTTCCTGGCAGCGGGTGCAAGTCGGTGCTTCGTCCGGGGGAAGAGGGGATCTCGTCGTGGAGAAAGACAGGAGTCCGTTGCACTGCCAGGGAAGAAACCAGCCGCAGAGTTTCTCAGGTACAAGGAGCGGTCCGGTGATTCGCGGTTCAGTGGTGAGTGGCTATCCGGCCGCCGGGGTGCTTGGCACGGGCAGTTCGACCACAAACCGGGCTGGGGTGCGAAGAAAGGAAGGTAAACTGGTTGTGCCCACCAGTCAGGGGAAGAAGCCTCTCCAGCCAGGAGATCTTCTCTGTCGTCAGGAAGTGGTGAGTCGGTTCTGCAGGGCTCCACCGGTGGTGTCGTCGTGGTGGTCGGCTCAGCTTCTCCCTCGTTAGATTCTCAGGTCCGGTGGCGACCTCTGAAGTTCCAGTCCCCAAAGCCCTGCTTTTATGCAGAAAACCCCCATTCACTCAGCCTAGCTGTCACCCAAACATGCTAAGTGGTGAGCCGGCCGGCTCACCACTTGGGCCAATCACACAAGAGTGCGACTTGAGTTATCAAGGTAACTCAGTCCAGGGTGCCTAAACCCCCTCCCACACCCCCTGTGGTACCCAGACAGAGTGGCACCACTTTTGGAGGCTTCTGTGGAGAAGCCTGCCAAAAAGTGGAACAAAGGGCTCGACTTGGGTTGGAGTCACAGAAGAGAACACAAACGCCATTTTAGAATCGAGTCTTGGCAAAAGATACCAACCGGCGAGTTAATAGTAATTAAATAAACCGGCGGTATGTTCGAGGCTATGAGAATTAAATAATTAAAGTTGGTAACCTCGAACAATGGGAAAATCCCATAGGAAAATATTCGCAGTCGAATATAAAAAGTAGTTTCCACTGCCACCAGCCAAAACTCGATCAGGGGGGACGGAGACGTGCCCCCTCGACTAACAGACCCCGGGGCAATCGGATTGCCCCGACCAGTACGTCCACAATATGATGGTTTGTACTGGTTTCTGTTAATAATTTGGGACTAGTAAAGCCAATGGTGACTTTACATGGCCTGGGAGACAGTAGTCAGTCCCAGGGTATGGAGTCTATGGTGGGGTGTCACTATGACACCCCTGTGTTACGGCACGGAGGGTGCTGTGTAACACACATAGGAAAAACACATGAGACCCTATGGAGTAAGGGACCCCATAGCCCATAAAACACATTACCAGTCAAAGGAATACCATAAATCATGTCCAAGAGTGGGAGAAAAAGAGTCTCATTCTTGGCAGGAGGAAAAAAAAACAACTCCAGAAATCCAGCAAAGCTGCTGGGGGACTCACTAGGTTAGGAAATTCAGCCTAAAGAGAGAATTTTCCCTAACACTATTGAACCAGAGCATCATTCAATTTCCTTAAAACCCACTTTTATTGTGCAGTACTGTGCTTCAACATTTCTCCTTTTGAGTTTTAAGTCAAATTTTAAAACTAACTGCAGTGCGATTCGGAACATTTACATGAAACAAACATTTTACTGTATTTGCATGTTATGCATGTTATATTTTTTGTATAATAGTACATTTAAAGAACAGTTTCATACTGTAGTGTCCCCACTCTATACCCATGGCACTACAGGACACAGGGGACAGGCCCCTTGTTCTTCTTCTTGCCGATAGATTTTTATCCATCAGCGGTGATTTTTGGATACCGCGGCTTGAGCCTCATTACTCCATCTTCTCGGGTTGAGTATGTAGTCGTGGGTTTGTATTCTTCTTGGCGGGGGACAGGCTCATCCCTGTGCCCTTTTTATTGGTGTTGTGGGTTGCAGCCCACCCCTGCCAGGAAGAGGCGGGATTACCGCTCTTTGCGGCAGTTCGTTAGTTGTAATTAAGCAAGGTAGAACTACGCTCCCGGCTCCTGGTTTTATTTACTACAACACTGTGCGTAACTGCTTGCATTGTATCTGCAAGTGCGCAATTGACATTGGCAATTGACATTGGCGACGAGGGCGGGGAATCCATTGCCTGCCCATGGGAGGAGGACCGGAGCGCATTGGGACCCTCTCCTGCTCCCTCTCATGCTGCTCCAGAGGCCCGACGGCCTGCAGCCCGCCGTCGAAGGACAGCATCCACATTACGAGGCACCCTGCCTCACTTCTGCACGGTGCCCGACATTCTGCAAACCCACAAGCTGCATGTTGGCAGAACCGATATTCCATGCCCATATCTCCACCGCTGCAGAGGAAATATGCTTTATTTCGGGTGCTGCTTGTGACTTCATACATGTGCACTGCCACAGAGGAACAGTAAAACAGTGTTACAATTACAAGCATTTCAGTGCATCACCAGAGGAAATCAAACAGCTCATACCAAAGCAGCAAGGGAGGAGAGCACATGCTCTGACAGACTCTGGATTCCCTGGCCTACAGGAACAGTGCTGCATACTGCAACAAGCCCCTGGCCTACCCACAACGTTCTCAAGGTGAGATTTACCCTACAATCTTGTGCTAGAACCTCAACATCATGTCAGACAATAAAGTGGGCAGCAGCTCATATAGCCCATCAGTGAGCTCATCACCTTACAACCCTGCGCCTAGGGAGTAGGGAGGCCATGAATCCTTACAACTTCAGGTCAAACAACCATTTGACATTTCAGATACAAGTAGTTTGGCACCAAGGTGGAACAGGTGGCTCAAGGAATTTAATATTTACATTGATGCAATGGGTGTCAGGGAAGAACGCCGCCTCAGAAGCAGACTGCTGCACTCGCTAGGCCCCATTGTAAGAGACATCGGGCCTCATTATGAGAATCGTGGAAAAAACGCAGTAATTACCGGCATGGTGGTATTAGCGCGTCCGTGCACCCTTGACGCCGCTAATAGCGGCTGATTGCGAGAGCGCGAGCATGCGCAAACCCCCATGCCGGTAATGGCTGCACTGCCATGCCGCTAAAGGCCCCCCAACCACCCGATAGCACCATCACAGGATCCGCCGATACCGCCTCCGCCCAGGAGCAACCCCTTATAACAGACCCGGCAATACCATCATGCAAATACCGGGTTCGTAATACCGGACCCAGAAGTAACGTCATCGCGCCTGAACGGGAAATGTGCCGGGGGCCATCTTAAAAAAACACAATCCATTGCAATCCTCTTTACACAGCAGTGCTACAGAGTGGAGAGCAGGCCCAATCAACCCATCATATCAAAGGCAACTCGGAAGTCCCCCCCTCGGTTGCGCAAGAAGCGCTTCTCCGACAAGGAGCTCAACATGCTGGCGGATACGATGGCAGGCCATGCGGATGAGGTGTTTGCCAATGACTTGAAACGCGAAGCCCAACTGCGAAAAAAACAAATATGGGAGGAGGTGGCACGGAAGGTGACAGCAGTTGGCACCACCCCCCGCACGATAAAAGACTGCAAAAATTGGTGGGACGATCTACGTCTCCGGGTGCGAAACATACTATCAGCAAACTGCAGGGAGGCCATGGTTACAGGCGGCGGGGACCACTCACCCACCAAATTGATGCGATGGGAGGAGACGTGCAGCACCATGATCAACATGGAATCGATCAAGGGCATTGGAGAAATGGAGGCAGGTGTGCCGTCATCGGGAGATGGAGGTGAATGTCCCCACAAACCCGAGAGAACCAAAGCCTGACGTAGCACAACAGATGTGAAAGTGTACCAAGCCAATGCATGGGCCATCATACACACATATACAGATCCATGTCCAGATGGTGGCCCAAACCCTGGCACAATGAAATGCATGCTGCGTGCCAATCCCATTACCGACAGACACCCAACACACAGGGATCAATCACATGTCACACATCACACAAACTGCAATACAACGGTATGCCACCTAGTACACATCAGAATGGAGAGCCCACGGTGTATGCCAATATGGCTCCCCCCCATTGAAAGTATCCTGTGTGTCACACCTACAAGAATGCAATGCATGAAACATGAAATACTGAACAGCACCAAATCATGCATCTTGCATGTAACACCATCACTGATTTCCTGCATCTCTTGTTCCCCCACAGGCACAGACGCAGAAAGTGAAGGCCAGGTCCCTGCCCCAAGAGCCTCGACATCCTCAAAGGGATCCAGGGCCAGACAAGAAGGCACTGGGCACTTGTCCACCTCCAGGGCAGCACCAACGCCCAGAGTGCAACCCAGGGCAGCAGTACAGCCCAGGCCAGCAGAGGAGGATACTACACCAGCCGACGACACCGCCACTACAGAGTCTGCAACACTTGCAGAGGCAGAGGGTGATGGAACGCAGTCCGCTGCCACCAGTTCCATAGGTGAGGCAGCAACCACAGCCCCCCTCAGCAATGTGGAGGTCCACGCCGAGGAATTCCTGGACATGAACAACAACATCCATGTTGTATTTCCCCATACCCTGAGCCCCCAGCCCACCCCCAGCACTCCACACAGGGCACACCAGTATGCCCCATGCAGGTACATGCGGTTGTACTGGGGAGTCCGCATCTGTCCACCACATCAGAGGGCAGTCCAGCAATGGGCCACCCTGCCACAGCACCGTCCACCTCCACAGCCCCCACTGACATGGAGGCACGCCTGACGAGGGTTGAGGCCCACCAGGACTGTATGATTGAACTGGTCCGCCAGTATGTGGCGGAGGGGGAACAGACACGCCGTGAGATACGGGAGACAAATGTGGCTTCCATAATGGCCATGAACTCAAACACCATTGTCATCCGAGACAGTTTAGCCGTGGTGACACAGGTCCTTGGCAGGATTCTAGACCATATGCAGCAGCAACAACCTGCGCCAGCGGTCGCACATCCATCCACCTCCACCCCATCAACCACACCTGCCAGCTCGACTCCCTCAAGCCCTGTGCGCATGACGAGGCGCAGCGCATGCCACACGGACATGCTATATCCAGACCCCGAAGAGAGGCCGGAATTAGCCGGTCCACCCTGCATGTACTAACTGCCACCTTGGGATGATCATGATTGGCACATCGTGTGTGGGATGACAATGGGTGAGGGGGAGGTGGTGTTGGTGATGTTTGGGGGGTGTTGGGGTGTTTTTTGGGGGTATGGGGTATTGGGGGGTATGGGGTGTTTGGGGGGTATGGGGCGGGGTGTTGGGGGGAGGAGGGAGGTCGTGAGTGGTGGAGGGATGAAGCACAATATTGTTAATTTTTCCAATACACCCGTTGTGTTCAAAATCATATCATGACTGGACATTGTTCATTTTGTGTGTGTTTATTCAATTCATGACAGCGCACAGTGCCCAACTCCCCACACACCCTGTGTCCATGTCCACACGATCCCAGGGCCCAGTGTAGTACTAACACATAACCATCAACATCCCTGTGGTTCAGAAGTAATCGTCAATCAGTGATTGGCGTACAGCACAGCCATCTTGTGCATCGCGAATTGCCAGGGGTGCGTGCTGCTTCTCCTCCATCATCATCCTCATCATCCTCCCCCGGTGCATGCAGGTCAATGTCAGGTGCCAGTGGTACGTTTCTCCGGATGCACATGTTGTGCAGCATGACACAGACCATGGTGATCTTTCCCACCTTCTCAGGCCCGTAAAGGAGTGCTCCACCAGACCTGCTGAGGCAGCGGAACCATGCCTTCAACAGGCCAAAGGTCTGCTCAATCACAACACGGGTACGGGTATGAACCCGATTGTACTCCTCTTCATGACTGTTCTGCGGGTTCCGTACAGGGGTAAGTAGCCACGGCTTCAAGGGATAGCCACCATCACTTGCATGGGAGCACAATGAGGTATGTGTAAGTCAATATCTGACCTGACACCACTTGGAATCACTGCCATGGCTGCAGCTATTTGGAGTAGACATGCCCATGTCCCTGGATGTATGCACACAGGTTCATTTGATGCATTGTGTACTGTACTATGGTCTGCTGGTGTGGATTGCCTTGTACAGATGATGCAGGGTGTTCACTTGCATGCTGATGCAGATTTACTGTGGATGCGGAACAATCTCTTGCCACCCATATTGGCGGTGTATGGTACTCTGTATGTATTCCCACTAGCGGCATTGCCACAGGTGTAATCATGTTTTGTCATCCATCGCTTGACATACCCATGGTGGCCTGCTTGTGCGTCTGGCATATTGTCATTGCTGTGCAGCATTGGTTTTATGTATGGTATTGATGTGTCATGTTCAGTTTGGGATGTTCAGGGCAACAGTGTTTAGCTGTATGTGCATTGTCCACTCACCGCCCAATCTCACCCAGGTGGAGTATGCACCCCCCCCCCAATCTCACCCAGGTGGAGTATGCATCCCCGCCCCCCAATCTCACCCAGGTGGAGTATACATCCCCCCAATGTCACCCAGGTAGATTATGCATCGCCCCAATCTCACCCAGGTGGCGTATGCACCCCCCCCCCAATCTCACCCAGGTGGAGTATGCATCCCCCCCATCTCACACCCCCACTGCACTGCCATGGCCCAGTCAGGCAACTTACCGAGCAGCCAGGCACGTCGTCCAGCATGTCGCTCCATGTAGCGGGGTAGCGAGGCGTTACGCAGCACCATGGCATCATGTGTAGATCCTGGATATCGGGTGCAACAATGTGTGATCATCTTGCTGGAGTCACATACCATCTGCACATTGATGGAGTGGAATTGCTTGCGATTGCGGTACACCACCTCATTGGCATGAAGGACCACCAATTCTACATGGGTGCAGTCGAGGGCACCAACGCAATTGGGCATGCCTTCCAGTGCATGGAAGCCTACTTTAGTGTCAGCGAGCTCCTGGCCAGTCCGTGCTAGGGATATGTGGATGCTTGCATGCTTCAGGAGGGCATCCAGCACTTGGGTCAGCATGCGTGAAAAGAGAGGTTGTGATATGCCATGCAGCTGGCCCACTGTGTCCTGGTAGGTGCCTGTGGCCAGGAACTGGAACACAGACACCACCTTCAGTAGAGGGGGGTGGCAGTGCGGATTTCTATCAGGCTGACGATGTCGTCGTGTATCATGTCCACTATGATGGTGATAGTGTCCCAGGCCAAATGGTACAGGGTGTGGTTAGGTTGAATGGACTGGCTCTGATGCAAGGTATTGGTGGCTGCCTACGCCGTACCACTGGCTGCACTAGTGGGACTTGCTGGGCCTGTCTCACCCTCCTCCTCCTGCGTCTCCTCTGGGCTGCCTGTTGTTGTTGTTGCTGGTGTAGCAGTGCAGGCATGTCCTCCAGCCCCAGGATTGCTACAGCAAGTGGGATCATTTTGGTGTTGGAAGGGGTGTGGTGTGTGGGTGTGCTCCTTTTGTGCTGGGACAGGCTCCATTGGCTCCACCTGTGGTGATTGTGTGAACCTGTGGCAGTTGGCTACACTGCAGGTTGCTATTTACGGGTGGCTCGCGATGCCTGTAATTCCGCCATCGTGCAGGCCCCATTTATCGCCTTCGGGATGCCGTTAAGTGCATGCCCGCGTGACTTGTGATGTCCCCCTGTTAGCGGCATCCCGGTATTGCTGCTGCAAATGGGCGCGTGTACGCGCGCATGCCGTTAAGAAGGGGCACGGTACGGGCGGGGGTAGCATTAACTGGTTGTCAGCTCGTAATGGCCCGGAATGGTAATCGATGCCGGTAATACCATTCCGCCTTCCTTTTTTCATCACCTCCATGCTCGTAATTGTATTTGAGATGCCAGAAAATCCAACGGACACTTTCCAGGGCATAATTGACTCTCTGAATAATTATTTTGCCCCGCTAAAGAACGTAGATTATGAGCGCCACATTTTACACACATCTATGCAAGATAATGGGGAATGCATGGACAATTTCGTCATGAGACAGAGGAAAAGGGCAACATATTGTGATTTCGACCGCTACTCCACAGAGGAGGCTCTAAAATTGCAAGCAATTGCAGGATGTGAGTCACCCCATTTTAGAACGAAATTATTGCAAAAAGGCAGGACTCTTGAGGAAATTCTCGCCTGGGCTGACTGCATCGTCCCTACAAACAGAATCATTGAGCAACATTAAAATCACACAGACCACCTCCGGTCCCTGTCCAGCCATAGGCCAAACCTGCGACATACACAGAGGTGAAAACCATTTACAATCGGTGTGCAAAAACATCAAGTTCTTTCAGAAAGCCAACAGCAACGAGACAGCCGTTGAGGGCTTTCTCATCTCGGGCGAGACAGCCATCGCCCGAGATGAGAAAGCCCTCGACCAAGAACATGGTGATCACCAGCGCCCAGCAGGCACAACTCACACACCAGGACAAGGGATTCGGCCCACAGGGACAAGCAACATGAAGAGAGAAGAGGAGACGCAGTCAGTCGAGATATAAGAGTGACTGACAGAGAGGAGTGCCACAACAGAAATAAGATACTTGGAAGCGTCACCGAGATGATGGCATGAGTCTGATTCATCATCATCGAGCGGTGACCGGAAAAGAGGCTAGGTTAATGCCATAGGAAACGTCAAAGCAACCCAATACAGCCCGACTCTGCTACTGCGAATAAATGGTCACAGTCGTGAATTTTTCATAGAGATCGGAGCCACGGTAAATGTCATCAACAAAGAGACCTACTAGTCGCTCAAATACAAGAAAGAATTCAAAAAGGTAGACATTGACATATATCCCTGTGGCACGAACTCACTGCTTGACTGCAAAGAAATGTTCAAGGCTACGTGCACATACAAGGACAAGAGCTTAAAGGTCACGATATATGCAGTAAACGGTGTAGTTCCAGGAAGGGGCATCCTTAGTTTCCGTTCTGCCATCCAGGTGGGTCTGGTGCATTTGATGTATCAGATCATGTCCGCATATATGACCAGCCCAAAAGAGATGGTGACAAAAATGTTCCCGACACTGTTCAAAGGTCTCAGAAAATTAAAAGGGAAACAAATCAAGCTGCATATTAACACCCACGTTCAACCAGTAGCACAACATTGCAGTGGAATACCCCTCAACATTTAGAAGCACGTGGAGGACGAGATACAGTCACTCTTAGATCGGGACATCATTGGACCTGCATTCGGGAACCAACCCCTGGGTGTCTCCCATTGTGCCAGTCGCAAAAAAGGAAAACAACATGAGCATCCGCATCTGCGTGGACATGAGGGCATCCAGTGTTGCGATAGAAAGAGAGCGGCACTTGGCACCCCGGATGACCGATATAATGCACGTGTTGCATGGAGCAAAAGTATTTTCTAAGCTAGACCTAAATAAAGGATATCATCAGCTCGAACTACATCCGGACTCTCACCACAAGACTACTTTCTCTACACATTTAGGGCTCTTCAGGTACAAATGTCTTAGGTTTGGGGTATCCTCCGCTGCAGAGTTTTTTCAAAATGAAATATATCAGGTCATCAAACACATTCCCCATTGTTTGAACTACAGCAATGATATTCTATTTTTTGGAGCAACACAAGAAGCACATGACAACATGCTCAGGAGGATGTGCATGGCACTAGAAGATGCAAACTTAAACTTAAATGCTGACAAGTGTGAACTGAACAAATCGACGCTCAAAGGACAAGATTTCTCGTGGTCAACTGACTGTGAGCAGGCATTCCAAGAAATTAAAAAACGCATTGCCGCCGCCTCGTGCATGGCATACTACGACCCAGAATTAGAAAATGAACTGACAATTGATGCCAGCCTCGTTGGTCTTGGGGCGATCTTAGCACAAATAAAACCAGGTGTGTCACCAAAATTGGCAAGACGTGTAGTGGCATATGCAAATCGCAACTGATCGCCGGCCGAGTGCGCATATTCACAGCCGAAGAAAGAGAGCCTTGCTGTTGTATGGGCATGTGAACATTATCATTTGTTCTTATATGTGCGACCGTTCACCATCATTACGGACCACCAAGCCCTCACAACCATATATGGCAAACCAACGGCCAAGATGCCACCTCGCATCTCAAGATGGGTGCATCGTTTACAAGAATATCTGTTCACCGTTATACATCGCCCGGGTAAGGACAACAATCCCGCTGACTTCCTGTCCAGATACCCTTTACCCGCCAAAGGTGAGAGACAGTGGGCCTCATTCCGAGTACGGCGCTAACCAATGGCGCTATTAACGCCTTGGTTGACGCCGTTCCCGGACCGGCAGCGCCTTGGTGGATGGCGGAATTACCGCCCCATTCCAAGGTTGGCGGGGCGGTAATTCCCCAATCCCCATTTACCCTTCCCCATTCCCATTCTTGCCCCATAGGGCATAATGGGAGTGGGGAAGGCGTCAATTACGCCACCGTAAATTACGGTGGCGTAATTAACATCAAGGTCCCTTAGCGCCATGGTTTTTAACACCTGCTAAAAGCAGGTGTTAAAACCACCATGGCGCAAAGGGAACTCGGAGTATGGCGGTAAGGGATTACCGCCACCGCTCTCGTTAGCGGTGGCCGCTATCCCTTACCGCCATACTCGGAATGAGGCCCAGTCTATCAAGGCCAACCAATACTTACATTACCTTGTGAGCAACGCGCTGCCAAAATCAATCACATTACTGCAATTACTGGAGGATAAAAAGCAAGATCAGCTACTCACGATCGTAAAACAATGCATAACGACTGGCAAGTGGCATCATGCAAACACGACAAGCCTCTGTTGGCTGCAGAAGAGAAACAACTCCAGACATTCCGCCTCATAAGGAACACTCTATCTGTCTCCCCTGAAGTACTAATATTAAAGGAAAACAGGATTGTTATCCATGCGAGTTTATAAGACCAGGTACTTGGCCTGACACACACGGGGTACTGTGGCATTGTGTGCACGAAGAGACAGCTCAGAACAAAAGTATGGTTCCCGCAGATGGATGACAGAGTTGAACAGACACTAGGGAAATGTCTAGCGTGCAAGACAGTCGCCCCACGCACATTTCCTGAACCGCTCAAAATGACAACGATGCCACAGAAGGTGTGGGACAAGGTCGCCGTCGACATGTTTGGTCCGCTTGCCAACAGCAAATACGTACTGGTAATAATGGACGAGATGTCCAGATTTCCCGAAATTCACCTAATCCATTCCACGAGTGCTCAGTCAGTCATTCTAGCGCTAGACAAAACCTTTGTTGACTATGGAATCCCCACCACCGTGAAGTCAGATAATGGACCCCTGTTCAGTGGACATGATTTTGCTATGTTTGTGGAACACCTTGGCTTTCAACATAGCAAAACTACACGTCTTTGGCCTCAAGCCAATGCAACAGTAGAGATATTTATGGCCAATCTAAAACGCACTCTCCAAATATGCTCGATCACGAAGGGATCGTTCATGCAGGCCATCTGCACACTACTCCGGGATTACAGGAATATGCCACATAGTTCCACGGGAGTATGTCCATCAGCACTCCTGTTTGGCCGCGTGGTGAGAACCACTCTTCCCCACAATCCCAACAGTGTGGGTTGCAGCCCACCCATGCCAGGAAGAGGGGGGGTTACCGCTCTTTGCAGCAGTTCGTTAGTTGTAATTAAAGAAGGTAGAACTACCATCCCGGCTCCTGGTTTCATTTACTACGACACTGTGGGCCTCATCACGAGTTGGGCGGTAATGCCGGCGCTATTACCGCCAGCGCTATTAGCCCCACCGCCAAACCCCCGGCGCTATTAGCGCCGGATCATGGGTTTGGCGGAACGGTTAGTGCCCATTCCCCATTGGGCCCATTCGGGAATTCCTCATTCCCCATTGGGCCCAATGGGGAAAATTCGCGCTGTTACCGATGGCGGATTTCCTGCCGGCGGTAATAGCGCTGAAAATCAGCAAATTTGCTGCAGATTTCCCCCAGCTCAGAGCTGGGGGGAAATCCGCCAAGGCCATGCTGCTATGTACTAGCCCCTTCGATTTGGGACTCCTAGTGAACTCTCTTAGTAAACTTGTGGGGGTCCAAGCTCTTTGAGCAAGAACATGGCTTCACAAACTAATGATTCTTTTTGCCTACATGCTGGAACTGGAACATATAAGCTGGATACGGCCTGTCAATTCAATCCTCAAAAAAGCTATTAGATAAGGCCTCGCAATCGGACCATTGTGTTAAGGTAGTTCAGACACCACTCAGTGCTCCGATAAATAAAAGTAGCGCTACTACAAAGTCCCTCATCGTCTCTCCGCTTGTGGAACCAGCTGCTGCTTTTTCAGCAGTGGCACAGAAATTGGGTCAAGAAGCCCACAATCAACCGAATGCTCCTCTGATTATGGGCTCCTCCCAGAACCTGCGTATGAGAAAATGCCGGATGCCTAGGATAGAAGATACGAACATTCAGGTTTTTGTTTCAGACCCGAGAAACTTGATCATCACCAATATTAGCAAGGTTGAGGGGCATGAACCCAAAGAAGCCTTACGTCTTAAAGTCTTAGCCTGGCTCAGACAAAGAACAGGGCCAAGTGTAGTCAGGCTATCAGATCTTAAAATCCTCCGTAGGTTGGACTTGAGAGACTGGAATACAGATGACAATAAAGATTGTGTCTTGGTGGGGTGTGGGTCCAGCTCTCTACCGGACTTCCTAAGACTATGTAAATATATGCCTAGGGGATCCACTGGTTGTAACTTGATTATTTGATCATTTATGCGGTTTTAGCTGGTTCTCTATGTTATGTCTTTCTGTTGCTTGTTTTTGTAATATGTTTACGATATATTTCCCTTTTGCCCAGTCTTGTTCCTGTTCTAAGAGTTGTTTGTATTGTGTGCTTTTTGTTTGTATGCGCCCTTAAGCCCTTGGGTACCTGGTGCGCAATAGAAATAATAAACATAAACATAAGCATGATCTGGTGGACCTTTGAATGCTGCGGTAATGGCGCTACCGCCGCATTTAAGGGTTACCGCCAGACTCGTGATGAGGCCCTGTGTGTAATTGCTTGCATTGTATCTGCAAGTGCAGAATTGACACATTCAAAATCTGTTACTGTGTAATGCTTAAAATGTCAATTGCAATTACATGTTTTCCAAAACAGTATGGCAACAATATTTAAGTATGTGTGCGTTTGTGTGTGTTTGTAGATTAATTAATACTTTTCACACTTGACTGTATGAAGTGTGATAAATGCAGTACAATTTTACCAATAACATTTATAACTTATATTGCAAAGTATATGCATATTCATGAAAACGTTTTCATTTACAAATGTTGCAACATCTTCAGATTTAGGTTAAACAGCACTTGCATATAATACATTCAGACTTGCCCTACGAAAGTTTTCAGAAGCTCTGCAAGGCCATGTAATGTAAGGTAATTTTTCATTTGTATAACGCCTTTTCCCATTAGTATGACCTCAAAGTGCTGTAGGTGAGCGCTGTGGTGTCACCATTGTTTATTTGTTCAGAGGTTGAGTCCTCTGTTTGTTGCCATTAATTAGTGGGCTGCGACCCACGTGTGCGAAGGGGCGGGGCTACCGCCAAAGAGGCAATTCGAAGCTGATACGCATTATGTAAAGAGGTGTTGCACCCCAGCTCCTGTGTCGGTGTATCCTTGTGTGCATGAGGGTGACTGACTGGCAGCGTGAGGCGGTCCACTCACGAGATACTGCATTGGCGACGAGGCGGACACGTGTCTTCCACCGTGCCCGCCACCTCAGGTCCAAAGCGCTCGTGGTGTGCAGTGAGGCACCACTGGAGCCGCGGGACTTCTTCCGGTCGAGGACTCTCGGAGACAGCGGGTCGGAGCGAGAAGGCTTCACACCGTCAAAACGAACCCCTGCGCAAGCTCCGTTAAGGCTCCAACGGGCACATTTTACGCGGGTGGAGCAGCTGCAGCAGCTCCCCGCGTAACATCCATCCGGGCGGGAAGGGAGGGAAAACTTCTCCCGCCAACGACGACGACGCCAGTAGGCGCATCCAATCACCTGCAGGTGGAGCAGCTGCTCCCTGCTCACATCTTCGGGCGGTTGAGGAGCACTGGCCTCCCACCGACAGCAACGGCTGAAAAGCAACTCCAAGAGGAGCGGCAGAGACACGGCCCTCCTGCTTTTTTCCACAAGGAAAATAAGGGTAAGATCACAAACCCCAACGCGCGCAAAGGGAATTTGGACTCCCACGCCACAAGGCCTCAGGCCGTGCCACCAAAGCAAGGCCCCACAGGCCCGTCAACACATGGCACAGCCCCCCCCCCTGGCGTCCAAGAACTGCTGCACACAGGACAGTAGGTCTCTCGAGCCACACACAGCTATTGCAGCGCCCTCACCAGACACAAAGGCCTCGCCACGCCAAGGACAAGGAAAGCCCATCTCAGCACGACAAAGCGACAGGAGGAGCAGATAAGATCAGTCCATAAGTGGATCCATGAGTGGATCGGAAGGGGAGTCACTGACAATCCCAGTGACTCCAGACAGACCAGAGCACAGAAAGATGAGAGACAGCCTCCTAGCCCAATTGCCAGCAAACTTTGACCTCACTGACACCGGCACCCTCGGATCAAGATGGAAAAGGTGGCTGAGGGATTTCAAAGTATGCCTAAAAGTGGCCGGACCACTAGAGGATGAACAAAAACTAAACCTCCTAAACCATGCCGTAGGATCTAACGTGCGAGACATCCTTGACGTAATACCGGAAACCACCATAGACACGCCAAATTAAAGACAACGCTCCCGGAATACTTCACACCCCACACAAATGTGGACGATGAACGGCATGTATTCCACACCACCAAGCAGAACAGAGGAGAAACCATAGATGCATTTGTCATGAGATTACGATAAAAAATGAAATACTGTGATTTCAACAATTACTCCAATGAGGAGGCCCTTAGGTCGCAAATCATAGTGGGGTGCAAAAGCGCTGACTTTCGCAAACGACTACTACAACAGCCGAGAAACCTAGAGTAAATCACAATCAGATGCTGCCCTCGCGGCGCAAGTAGAGGGCCTGGATGAAATAAAAATCACGCACGGTAAGCACGAAAGTCTCAACAAGTTAGAAGGAACAGCGAGAACCAACAGTGATCCTTTCTGTTACCAGTGTAGACACGAGTACCCCCATGAAGGAACGTGCCCCGCTATGAGCCAGAAATGCTCCGTGTGTGGTGGTGACAACCACTACAAGGCTGTGTGCTTGATATTCCGCAGCAAGATAAGAGGGGCAGGAAGAAGTGGGAAGCCCGCAACAGAACTGGAGCAAAACCCGCCCATGTAACACGACCGGGTAGCGCACCAACCCCACGAACAAGGGCGTCACAGACACTACGCCGAACAACCGGAAAGAAGACAAGAATAAAAGGGCTGAAGGGAGAGCAAAACCACCCCATCCAAGACAAGGAGAAGACCCAGGAGATATGTACGGTGCCTCATTGAACAGTCGCAATCGGACAGTGTGTCAAGTGCATCATCAGAAGAGAGAGCCCGCAGACCGGAGAAACACCAAGAAACACTGCGGAAAAAGGGATATCTATACGCCCTTGGAAACAACACGGCAAAAGAACACAGCCCAATATTAAGAATACAAATCAATCAAACTGCTGCCAAGTTCTTGATAGACACGGGGGCAACCGTGAACGTAATCAGTGAGGAAGTCTACGAAAGCATACCAAACGCCCCTCACCTACAGCCAGCACGAGCCCTCATCTATTAATACGGCTCAAAAACACCCCTGGCATGCAAGGGATTCTTCATGGTATCATGCCGATACAAGGAACACGAGAAAAACATCCCCATGCATGTGCTAGAGGCTGCCACTGAGAGCGGGTGCATACTAAGCTATCAGGCAGCCATAGAGATGGGACCTATTCACATACTATACCGCCTCATGGTACATAAATACTTAGACCCGACGGCAAGCATTGACCAAGTTTTCCCATCATTATTCAAAGGCCTTGGAAAACTGAAGGACAGACAGATCGAACTCCACATCAACGCCAGCATCCCACCAGTAGCACAACACTACAGGGGTATCCCCATCAACATTCAAAAGCAAGTCGAGAATGAACTGACCAAATTGCTCGAGGCAGACATCATTGAGTCAGCAGAAGGCCCGACACCATGGGTCTCCCCCATAGTACCGGTGCCCAAAAGAGACTCCCCCGACATCCGGATATGTGTAGACGTGAGGAGACCAAACAAGGCCATCCTGAGAGAACGACATCAAGCTCCTCGAATAACAGACATGGTACATCTATTAAATGGAGCGACAGTATTCTCCAAGTTGGACCTAGACAAAGGCTACCACCAGTTGGAACTCTGCAAGAGCTCCCGCTACATAACAACTTTTGCCACCCACCTAGGTTTGTTCCGTTACAAACGGTTCAGCTTTGGGGTATCCTCCGTGGCGGAAATCTTCCAAGCAGAAATCCACAATGTCATCAAACACGTGCCCAACTGCTCGAACTATAGCAACGACATCTTGGTCTTCGGCCAAACTCAAGAGCAACATGATGACACGGTAATGAGAGTCTGCATGGCCCTAGAAGAAGCCCGGCTCACCCTAAACAAGGAGAAGTGTGAGTTTCGCAAAAAGACACTCTGATTCTTTGGACACATATTTTCAGAGAAGGGCATGACGCCAGATCCGGAGAAAGTTAGCGCACTCCCAGAAGCTGAGCCACCCACCACCACCTCAGACCTCAGATCCTTCCTAGGACTTGCAAGCTATTGCACAAGATACATACAAGACTTCGCGTCCATCAGCGAACCTCTCAGAGCCCTCACCAAGCTTAACACTGAGTTTGTCTGGTCACCCAAATGCCAAGAGGCATTCCAAATCATTAAGGACTGCATCTCCGACGCCCGAAACATGGCATACTTTGACCCAATGAAAACCACGGAATTCATTGTTGACGCCAGTCCCGTCGGCCTAGGTGCCATTCTCACGCAACTGGACGACAGAGAAGGGAGTGGAAAGCACATAGTATCCTACGCCAGTCGAAGCCTCTCTAAAACTGAGCAAGCCTACTCTCAAGCAGAGAAGGAAGGACTAGCGGTCGTCTGGGCCTGCAAGCACTTTCACCTCTTCCTATATGGAAAGCCTTTCGTAGTAGTAACAGACCACCAGGCACTCATATTCATTTATGGCAACCCCCAGGCAAAAATGCCACCAAGAATAGCCAGGTGGGCACTTCGACTACAAGACTACCAGTTCACCATCACACACAGGGCAGGGAAAGAACAAAACCCTGCGGATTTTCTCTCCCGTCATCCAAGAGAAAAGTGCGGACCAGAACCGTCCATAGCTGATCAGTATATAAGATACGTCATCCACAGCAGCACACCACAGGGGCTTGACATGGAGCAGATAACGCGTGAATCTAATACAAACCAAGGAATACAAATCATACTAAGATGCCTAGAAACAGGGCGATGGAAACATGCAAAGCAGATCCGCGAAACAATGAATGATGACACGAAACAAGATGTCACATGCCTTCTGGCCGTAAGAGAAGAACTCACAAAGTTGGAAGAAGGACTACTACTAAAGGGGACCAAGCTCGTAATCCCGCGAAGTCTGCGACAGAAAGTGCTACAACTAGCACACGAAGGACACAGGGGCATTGTATCCACTAAAAGGATGCTAAGACAAAGACTATGGTTCCCCCAACTAGACACATCAGTGGAAGAACTACTGCAGAACTGTTCCACGTGTGCAATTGTGAAGCCGCACACATCACCTGAACCCCTGAGCATGACAGCGCTGCCCGAAGGAACATGGGAGGAAATAGCCATCGACCATTTTGGGCCCATGGAAGGGGGTGAGTACATACTGGTAGCTGTGGACGAATATTCAAGATACCCCGACCTGCAGATAGTCCCGTCCACCTCAGCACATCACACCATCCCAGCCCTAGATCGGATGTTTGCAACCTACGGAATACCTAAGGTAGTCAAGTCCGACAACGGACCTCCATTCACTGGACAAGATTTCCAAAGGTTCACTGAATATATGGGTTTCGCCACAGAAAGGTGACACCCCTGTTGCCACAGGCAAACGGAACAGTAGAACGATTCATGAGTAACATCAAACGCATGACACAAATTGCGCACCTCACAGGAGAACCTGTTGAAAAACTGCTATACCAACTCATGCGAGACTACAGAAACACCCCACACAGCACCACAGGGAAGTCACCATCCGAGGTGATGTTTGGGCGAACGATCAGAACGCGGCTACCACATGTGGCAGCTGATGAAGATCAATATGAGAAAGACACTGAAAAGAGAAAGAAAGATACGCTCATGAAAGAGAACATGAAGAGAGCTGCTGATGCCACTCACAGGGCCAAGGGAGGTGACCTGGCACCACGGGACCTGGTAGTGGTCTGACAACCTCAACAGCGCAAAAACGCAGCTCCATTCAGTGAAGAACCACTCATCATTGTCAAGAAAAAGGGATCACTCATCACCGCGGAAGGAGACCGCAGGGTCATAACAAGAAACTCATCTCACTTCAGACAGATGCCTGGTACCCCATCCTCAGGTGACACAAACATGAATGACACTCTCTCTCAATGGGAGGCTCCATATGAAGGAGACAGAGAAGACTCCGATGGCGACACGGCACCAGAAACATGGACGGATCCATAGGCAAGAGTGGATTGACGACCACAGAGAACAAGAAAGAAACCCCATCGCCTCATTGAAGAAATTAACTGAGAGCACGACTAAATGTTTAGTAACAGGAGGGTGTGGTGTCACCATTGTTTATTTGTTCAGAGGATGAATCCTCTGTTGCCATTAATTAGTGGGCTGCGACCCACGTGTGCGAAGTGGCGGCGCTACCGCCAAAGAGGCAGTTCGAAGCTGATACGCATTAAGTAAAGAGGTGTTGCACCCCAGCTCCTGTGTCGATGTATCCTTGTGTGCATGAGGGTGACTGACTGCCAGCGTGAGGTGGTCCACTCACAAGATACTACAAGCTCCCTTGGGGGTATCGGAGTCCAAGGTATGAGAAATTCATCAGATGAGTTTATAATTCATGTGTGTATTATGGTCAATACGAAGGAAGGTAGGGGTGGTGAAGTTCCTACTAGCTAATGAGCTGGCATGTGGATGGGTGCTGTAAGATCGTCTGGATAGTATGCACGTGCAGGACACTCATTATGGCAGAGGTGTTGTGTGATGTGTCTTAAGAGTGGTGTGTTATGGCAGATGCGTGTGGGTGGGTGGCCTTGCCATTGTTTATTTGCCAGGAGCATGGAGTGTGATACCTGCCCGTGTGTTCTTGGTTTCGTAGATGAGGCGTACATTCTGTCCTGTTGTCTGCTGGAGTTCATTTTCTCTTTCGCTCAGTACATTTTATTTCCAGATTCATTGCTGTCCTCAGCCTACCTGAGAGGTGATAAATAATCCAATGTGAGGCATGGGTTTGGTGCCTGATCTTAGGTTTTGGGTGGGTTGGTAATAGTTTCTGTGGGAGGTATTCTGGGCCTGTCTTGTGAAGGGAATGGTGGGTGATGGCTTTGAAAGTAGCCCGTCACCCGACAGGTGGGCGGGTGTTATTGCTCTCTGGGGCCAGGGGCCAAGGTCCAGGAGGAGCCTAGCTGCAGTGATTTTGACATGTGGAGTTTCCTGAGTTGGGATGCCTGGGCACCCAGGTAAAGGGAGTTGGCATTATCTAGGCGGGAGAAGACGATGGCCTTGGTTGCAGTGACTCTGTGAGGGTATTGCAATTAAGGTATAACAGCCATGATGAGAGGTTGTGGCATTAAGGTGTAGCAGCCCTGCTGGGAAGTGTAACAGTTCTGACGAGTAGTGCTGACATTGTCCCACTGAATTGCAATTGACTATTTATAACGCCCTTAATACCCATTGGTTTCTAAGCGCGGACCAGGGGATCGAACCAGTTTTGCTCTGTGTCGTCTTGGTAGGAGAGGTAAAGAAAAATACATCTGCGAATGGAGAGGTGTACATAGCAAGATTTGGACACAGAGTTAATGTGGTGAGAGAGTGTCAGATCAGTGTCCATTGTTCATCCCAGCGCTTTGCTGCATTGGATGCGGCAGGGGGAGGATGGCCAAGGGGTGGGTTGGGGGAAGAGAGCCATCTTCCCGCAGATCATGATTTCTGTTTTTCCGGGATTGAGGAGGAGGTAGTTGCAGGGAGGTCTGTAGATGAGTAAGAAGCTGTGGGTAACAGAGTTGATGAGAAATTTCACTAGGAGGGATTTGCAGTCTGCATTGCAGACTTATTCCTCGGAGTGTGAGAATGAGAGGTGTGATTTGTGGAGCATGACGATCCCACCTGCTCTTCAAGTTCTGTTATGGGCGATAAGTGTGCAGCCTGGGGGAATGCCTCGATGGGTTGGAAGTCCTCAGATTACGAGGTTTCTGTGATGTAAGGGATGTCTGGGCTTTCTGTGGAATTGAGGTTGTATATGTTGTGTTGCTTTTGGTGGCAGATCTGGTGTTAATGTGGATGCAGGGGCAGTTGTTTGCCCCGGAGTTGCGGGCAGCAGAGGGCCTGTGAGGGTGGTGTGAAGGGCAGGGTAGGGGATCCCGTGGTGGTGCTCCATGGGGGTGTTCAGTATGATTAAGGGAGAGGGTATGGAGTGTGTGGAGGGGGAATCCATCCTTCTGGAACCATTGTATCACTTATTGTATAGTGGAAGCATGTCACACTCTTGTGTGCAAGTCTTTTCATGGCATTCTTGTGAGTGTGGCACTTCCTCTAGCAGTCTGCAGGCCACAGTCAGGTTATTTGTATGTTTAAAATGTTACGCAATGGGGTAACACAGACTATGGTAGAAGCGAAGGTGGTAGTGTTTGGGAAACCGAACAAAGACTTGATGAATTGTGGATCCTACCAACCCATCGCACTGATCAACAAAGATGCTAAAATCTACACGGGCATCCTGTTGGTGAGACTTGCACCATTGCTTCCGAAACTGATGATTTCAGATCAATTGGGATTCATAAGGGGCCGGCATATGTGGGGCAATGCAAGACGAATAGCAAACCTGGTGGAAAAGGCCACAATACAATCGATTCTGTCGGTGCTGATATCACTAGATGCTGAGAAGGCATTTGACCGTGTGGAGTGGCCTTTCCTTTTTACAGCTATGGAATATATGGGTGTGGGAGATATATTTGTGCGGAGGGTAAAAGCAAACTACCGAGAGTCCATGATGCGCCTGTCAATTAACAACCACCCGTCCGTCCCTCAACACCAATATCCGTCGCAGCACTAGGCAGGAGTGTCCTCTATCTCTGCTTCTATATGCAATTTATCTAGAGCCGTTCTCAATCACACAGACAAAACACAACAACACAGGGCATGCCATTCGGGTGGGGGTAAGAGGGGTCACAAGGTAACCGCCTTTGCGGATGATGTGATGATGACCCTCACACACCCGGTGTCACACCCCGGGAGTATCTCACAACTCCTTTCTGACCACAGAAGCCAAATGTAGTTGACCCCTCCAACCTTGGTTGGCACAGGCTCCTGATTCCTGTTAACAGGTAACCTCAAGGCAGCCAATGGGGGAAGAGGGTTATGGAGAGGTTGTGGATAGGAAAGGGGGTGTTAGGGTAACCGGATAGAGGTTTAGGGTTTGCATAATTGGATGGTTAGTGGGGGTTGAAAGGGAAAGACACATACAACACTAATCATGAGAAAACCGCAATAGCCCTCTTGCTTCCTTGGTTTTTCATACTCCTGCATACACTCTCCTATTCAACAGGGCACATTCCTTCTTAATTAGGAATATGCTCTCATGGAATGCGTACATTCAATAACTCACACCTTAGCTTGTAAGCGACTAACAGAAGCACATAGCCTTGACAAGCAGTAGCACAACATAAAACAAGAACATCAGCTTAACTTTAACATATGAGTGCTTGTTGAACAACATGGATGAATGACCTGGTAAATGTGCTTGCCAGAAGAGTCATTTCCAGAGTTCAATACCCTTCTGACAACACAGCACCCTTCCTGGCTGCTCCACATATGTATGCCTTAGCAAGCAGCAACAAACAAACATTCCGTGCCTCATGACACATGTCCTCCCACATGGCTCCTCCACTAGCGTTCATATGCCTTCAGCTGGGTTTCCCCAGTAACGTTTCATGTGCCAGAAGAAACCTTCCTTCTCAGCGGCGTTCATGCGTCTCTCACTCCTCCTCTGCCCACCTCCTGTGCATTTACTCTCCGTAACAACAAGAAAATGTGGCACTTAACTAAGGCCTGGGGAGGCTAGGATGGCACCTCCCCAGGCAAGGATGAACATGCGTTGAAAGCGGGTGGACCACGCGGTCGTAACAATGCTTGCCACTCACGCCGCAAAGAGGGTTTGTCGGTGCCTCCTCTTGTCCCTCATTCCTTGCAGCATCTCCACACTCCAACCTCCTTCCTCTAAGCTCGACTTCATGCTCCTCGCCCTGCTCTCCTCCAGCCCGTGCCTGCAACCACCAAAATCACCAACATGCAGCATGGGCCAACGAAGGGCTTTATACGAAATTCATTGTGCGCACATGGGAAATTTATACTTTTGGCCCTAGCAGCCCGTAAATGGAGTTTCCACATACCTGCAGCACCATGACAACCGCCCACTCCCCATTTTCTCACATTACCCCCTCCCCCAGGTCCCCTTCTAGGACCCAGCTTGCCCAGATGAGCATGATGAAAATCCCTTACCAAACGGGGAGCGTGGACTGCCACCGAAGGTTCCCAAAAGTCATCCTCCGGACCATAACCTACCCAGGAAATCCAGAGTTTCTTGCAATGCCACTTTGAGTCCAAAATGCAATGCACCTCGAATTCTTCTTGACCATCCTGCATCACCCCAGGAGACTTCTGTGTAGCTACACCAGTTGCTGTGGGTTTAACCAAAGAAACATGAAAAACAGGGTGTATCCTCATATGAGCTGGAAGCCGTAAACGAACAGCTGTTTTAGCAATACATTTCACAATGACATAAGGACCAATACATCGAGGTAGAAATTTACGAGAATCAAACAGCTTGATATGTTGAGTGGACAGCCAGACACAATCCCCTACAGCAAATATAGGACTCTCCCATCTACTCCGATCTGCTTGTTTCTTATAAGCCCCTTTGCCTTGTCTAGATGTTGGCGTGCCCTCTTTCTGAAGTCCAAAAGCTCCTGCGTATGCTCAGTAACAGCAAGAATTCTATCCTTCACCGGAAACTCCTACGGCAGCATCTTCCAGTCACGCCCATACAAGCAGAAATGTGGAGACATTCCTAAAGAATCATGCTTAGTATTGTAACAGGATTCTGCCAGCCACAAGGCCCGGACCCATGATGACTTGCCATCTGCCCTGAAACACAGCAAGCACTTCTCCATAGTTTGATTAACTCTCTCGGTCTGCCCTTCCATCTGAGGATGGTAACTTATGGACAAGGCACAGGAGATTCCGAGCATCTTGCAGAAGGCATGCCAAAACCGAGATGTAAACTGAGATCCTCGATCAGACACTATGGCCCTTGGTAACCCACGGAACCTCACCACATTTTGAAAAAACAATCCTGCCAACATCCCTGCACTGGGAATTCCTTGACAGAAAATGAAATGCGCCTCTTTAGTCAAATAGTCTACAACCACCAAGATTCTGATGAACTTCCCATCCTTGGGCAATATTGTCACAAAATCCATAGACAAACATGTCCAGGACTCTTCCGGGGTGGGTAGAGGTTGCAACAACCCTGCCTTTTTCGAATGCTCTGACTTGGATCTCACACAGGTTTCACATTGTGCTGCATAATCATGAACATCAGCAGTTAATCCATCCCACCAAAAATAATGCTGCACCATGTCTTGAGTCTTTCTTACCCCTGCATGGCTTGCCAGTGGAGACTTGTGGCAACAAAACAAGGCCTTCCTTTGGAGAGTATCCATGGGGAGAAACAATTTCCCCTCCTGATAGGGCAACCCATCCCGAATGCTCCTCACCTTGTTTCCCCTCACCCATCTCTGCCTTCCTAGGGAACCCCTTGCGCACTTCATAGAGCATATCATTCATTACTGCCCCCACAATCTTTTCCACAGGTATGCTGCTTTGCTCAACCTGATACTGACCTCCGGTATTCTGTCTGGACAGTGCATCTGCCTTTCCATTGCTCCTACCAGGACGGCATGTGACCACAAAGTCAAATTCTTCAAAGAATTGGGACCATCATAATTGCCGGGGACTCAAGGTTTTGGCCGATATTAGATATTGTAAATTCTTGTGGTCTCTAATATCCACCACAGACTGTCGTGCCCCCATCAAATAGTGTCACCATTCCTGGAAGGCAGCTCGGATGGCAAGGAGCTCCATGATATGATATGATATGGCATTTATAAAGCGCCTATGCACAAGTGATTCATTATATCTATAATAGCATAGTTCTGTTCACAACTTGTCAATTTGCGTGAAAAATAAGCCACTGGATACATCATTCCCTCATTATCTGCCTGAATCAAAACCTCCACAATAGCCATGTTGGAGGCATCCATTTCAACTTAAACGGTCTTTCTGAATCTGGATGTCACAAAATAGGCACTTGTTATGCTCACCTGGTTCCCACAGGGGCGTCGATCGGACCCAGACAGCTGCGGTCTCCACCAACGTGATGCGTAGTGAAGAGATGACAGTCTGGACTGGCCCGCCTAATCTTGTCTGCTGGACTCGTAGAAGTATTCTCCTGCAAGTGGAGAAAGGGATTTAGCCACCCGTGGATTTTAGTGATGCCCCCCCAACTGTTCTCATTCTCCCCACTAATCAACTCCGATATCCCCTCTTGGTAACCTCACCTTATGTTTTTAAATGATAAGCTCTCCATCCTGCATGGCATGCAGGAGCGCGTAGATACCAGTTACTTCACTGGTTTGAAGGTACTGGAGGAGTTCTGGAGGAATATTGACTTCAGTGTCTATAAAGTTCAAAGAGTTCAATATGTCCGATGTTCATTCTTGTTCCATTCCCTCGTTAGGTTGCAGCTGGGTCCAAAAGAATATTGCCTGGAGGCAGCTGATGGCGTTCAGGTAAGAGTCTGTATTACCAAACACTGTCCGGTAAAAGTTGCATGAGTTTAACTTGCTGTTTTCTCTCCCTTTATAGCTGCGGCATAGAAAGATGCAGCAAATTAAAGGATAATACCTCCGGTGGTAAAGCAGGTAAGCCTATGGTGGCAAAGAGATTGTCTTTGTCGGTTTTCTCGGCTCACCTTGTTATTCCTTTTGTTTTCCCCCCAGGTGCTGGGTTTCGACGAAGAAAATGATGGAGGCAGCGCAGAGTTGAAAGATGCGGTGGACTGGTGAGTATAACGCAGCGCTGCTGCTGTTGAAGCGACGCGTGCTGAAATAATGTCCTTTCCAGACTCAGAGATGTGCTGGGTGCGGAATCAGGTAAGGAATCAAATAATGTCCATGATCTAACCTCTTCTCCTTTCTTTTCCTTTTGTCTAGGAGCTCCGGATTTGAGGCGGGCGTGGCAGAAGACTGGATGCTGACTTGCAGACACGGTGAGTGTTACGCTGCTGGATGCAGAATAGCACAAAGCATGAGCTTCTGTTCGGGCGTGGTTTAAATAGCCTGCAAAGTAGTCCCAGGTAAGAAGTTCCCCAGAACCACACCCGAGTAAAAAATAGTCCCTGTAATAAAATAGTCCCATCCAGGCCTCACGTTGGCTTGGACTCATTTGCAGCATGGTCTGCATAAGGTAAGTAAAGTCTATGAGCCTGGCGCCTATGGCGCCAGGACTGATTTCTATTATAAGCCTGGCGCCTAAGGTGCCAGGACAGAATCCAAACAGCCCCCAGCCGGGGCTGTTGGGGTTTTAATGAGTATCTGGATGCCTGCTCCCGGGGATGATGGACTCGATCCGGATGCCCGGGGGTAGGCATCATGACAGCACTCCCCCCCAAGGTCCCTCCTAAAGTTGTTCTTCCCCTTGGCCCTGGCTTGTCTGGGAAGTCCCGATGGAATTTTTTCACCAATCGAGGAGCATGAACGTGGTCACTAGGTTCCCATGACCTTTCTTGTGGGCCGTAACCCTTCCAGTCGATTAAATAAAAAAGTCTTGATTTAACCATTTTAGAGTCCAGGATGTTTTTTACCTCGAATTCAGGTTCTCCATCTATTAGGATGGGGTCAGGTGGTTTGGTTAATCTTGTCCCGGGTTGAACTAGGTTTAGAAGTGAAACATGAGACAGGATGAATCCGCATATTAGAGGGTAATTCTAATTTGACGGCCACCGGGTTGATAATGGCCTTAATGGTGTAAGGTCCCAAATATCTAGGATTAAAAGTGCGAGTTCCTTTCAGAGGTATATGTCTTGTAGCCAGCCAAACTTGGTCTCTGATTCGATATGGTGGGGTGGGGTCTCACTTCTATGTTGATCAGCATTTTTCTTGTATTTCTCTTTTGCTTGTTTCAAATGTTTTGTTGCCTCTTTAAAAGCTTGTGTAATAGTAGAATGCAGATGAGTTACTGCCGGCATTTCTAAATGCTGGGGCGAATCGAGTTCTGAGGTTCGAGGATGATGTCCATATATGGTATAAAAGGGGCATTGTCCAGTTCCTGAATGTACAGAGTTATTATATGCGTATTCAGAAATCCATAAAATGTCCTTCCAATTACTTTCGGTTTGGTGGAGCATACAACATAGGTATTGTTCAAGAGTCTGGTTGGTTCTCTACGTCTGACCATCGGTTTGGGGATGGTGCCTGGTTGATAACCTTACGTCGATTTGTGCCAATTGACAACACTTGTGCCAAAATTGCGAAATGAACTGACTACCTCGGTCAGAGATCAATACGGAAGGAAATCCATGTATTCTAACAATATTCTCGAGAAATTCCTTGGCCAAGATTGAAGCAGAAGGTAATCCTTTTAAAGGAATAAAGTGGGCCATCTTGGAAAAAAGATCCACAATAACTAAAATGGCGTTGAATCCATTACATGACGGTAGATCTGTAATAAAGTCTAAAGACAAAGTGTGCCATGGTGTGGGTGGAATATCTAAAGGTTGTAAAAGACCAGCTGTTTTCTTCTTTTGACTTTTGTTCTGGGCGCAGATGCCACAAGACAGTACAAATGACTCTACATCTTTTCGCCAGGTGGGCCACCAGAATTGTCTTTTAATTTTAGCTTCAGTTTTTGCAATACCTGGGTGCCCTTCCATCAGAGCTTCATGGTAATTGGAGATGACTTGTTCTTGTAGTTCCTTGTGTGGTAGAAATAGACGCCCTTGATACTAAGGTAGGTCATTGACAACTGAATAATCTGGGCCCTTTTTAACCCAGTCCTGCAGGGCTGCTGAATCGAAAAGTTGTTGGATCTTTAAATGAATATCTTCTAAGATCTGTAGAGTAGTTATCCCAATAATTCTTTGTTCAGGAATTATAGGCACCGGTTCCGGGTTCGAATATGCTTCTCCCATCCCAATTCGGGATAAAGCGTCTGCCTTACCATTCTTACAACCTGGTCGATAAGTGATCACGAAATCGAATTCGGCAAGGAATAAGGCCCATCGAAGTTGACGCGATGATTGGGCCTTGGCTGTTTTTAAATACTGCAAGTTCCTGTGATCGGTGATTACAGTAATGGTATACCTGGCACCGAAAAGATAATGCCGCCAAGCCTTGAAGGCAGATTTGATGGCTAACAACTCTTTATCGGTAACCGCATAGTTTAATTCGGGGGCCGAGAATTTTCTGGACCAAAATGCTACTGGATGAAGTTGACCGGTTTCCGGATCCTTCTGGGACAGGACAGCCCCCATGGCTAAATTGAATGCATCGGTTTCAACTATGAATGGGAGCTCGGGGCGTGGATGCTTTAAGACAGGTGCCGACGTGAATTTCAATTTCAGTTCTTGGAAGGCTTTTTCAGCCTCTTCGGTCCACAAGAAGCTTTTGTTTTTTCGCAAACGTGCTGTGATGGGGTGTACAACATATGAGAAGTCAGGAATAGATCTGCGGTAGAAATTAGCAAATCCAAGCATGCTTTGCACCCCTTTAACTGAACTGGGCGATGGCCACTTGAGAATTGCGTCCACCTTTCGAGAGTCCATTCGGACTCCTTTTGGAGTCAGGATAAATCCAAGTAATTCAACTTCTGTAGCATGAAAAACACATTTTTCCAATTTTGCATATAACTTGTGCTGGCGTAGTTTCTCAATGACTGCACGAACGTGCTTAACATGGTCTGAGTCTGAGGAGGCGTACACTAGAATATCGTCTATGTATACGACAACACAGACGTCAATGAGTTTGCGAAGGACATCGTTCATAAAATACTGGAAGGCTGCTGGTGCATTGCACAACCCGAAGGGCATCACCTGATATTTGAATAATCCGTACTTGGTGCGAAAAGCGGTCTTCCATTCGTCACCCTTCTTTACACGTACCAAATGATATGCCCCTCGGAGATCTAATTCAGTGTAGATGCAAGCATCCTTTACTTGGTCTAGTAGTACGGGGTGCGCGGTAGTCTATGCACGTTCTGAGGTCACCTTCCTTTTTGGGCACGAAGAATAAAGCTGAAGATGCGGGGGACTTAGATGGATGAATGAAGCCATTAGCAAGGTATTGGTCCAAGTATTGTCGTAGGTGACGGTTTTCGGGTTCCGTAAGGGCGTAGATCCTACTGCATGGAGTTTGTGCACCGGGTATGAGGTCGATTTGACAGTCGTATGATCTATGAGGTGGTAAGGTGTTTGCCTGTTCTTTTTGGAAAACATCCTGGAATTCTTGATATTCCTGAGGTAACTGCATGACTGGATTAGCGACTGTGGCCAGGCTTTTGTTTAAGGTTTTTTCCGGGTAACAGGTGTGTGCACACTCCGGGAAGGTTACTCTCTTCTCTCGCCAATCAATACAAGGATTATGTGTTTCCAACCAAGGGATCCCCAGTATTATTTGGAACTGCGGTGCTTTGATTAAGTCAAACACAATAGTCTCTCGATGCCCATCTTGACCCAACAGTGTCATCTCCGTGGTGGAAAGAGTTACAGGCCCAGAGGAAATTTCAGTTCCATCGACTGTGGTGATAACATCCGAAGTGGTCTTTTTGCAGAGAGGTAGATTCATCTTAGAAGCCAATTCATGGTCCACATTGTTTCCTACGGCCCCGCTATCAATGTATGCCCTAACTGCTGCGTGCATACGTGATGGCTGCCTTGGATCAATAAGGACCATTGGTATGATTAGGTGCGAGGTCTGAGTGTCCTTCTTTAAGCTCGGCAAGCGGACCTCTACGCTTGTTGGGTGTGGTCGTTTTTTTCCGAATCAGGCTCTGTTTCATTTCTATCAGCAACTCCGACTACTTTCTTGGATGGTGTTACACATCGGATCCCTGCACAGCGTCTTTTGCACTCCAATGATCGGCATGCTCCTCTGTGGAGTCGATACCGGTTACCATGGCGCCTGCACAAACAAAGGCAGAAATCGTGTCAGCTGACACGACTCGTACGCGAGAGACGGCTACTAGACACGCCCCATGGGGCTTTAAAAAGCCGTCTTTCGCGGACTTTTGTTGCTGCTAATTAGCGTATACTCGCTATCGCGGTTCCGTCCGTATTGTTGTTTTCCTAAAAGCTATCCTGGTCTCGACCCTCCGCCTGGCTACTGGATTGTGACTCTTCTCACTCATTGGATTTGTTTGTTTACCTACGGCTTTCGACCCGGACTGCTCCTGACCTGCTCCTCCCGCTCCTCTGGTCTTCGTTGTACCTTCCTGGCTTTGACGCGGAACGTCTTTGGATTTCTTCTTGTCGCTCCAGCCTTACGTGGCTCCTTCCCGGCTCCTGCTTCAGCTGTCGCTCCAGCCTTACGTGGCTCCTTCCCGGCTCCTGCTTCAGCTGCCGCTCCAGCCTTACGTGGCTTCTTCCCGGCTCCTGCTCCAGCTACCTTCCGCTCTCCACTGCGAGCATTCAGCCGAGCTGCATCCGCTACGCCGCTCCCCATTCTGAGATCCTATAAGAAAGGAGAACGGGTGAGTGTTTACATCTTCCTCTGTGCTCTCATATTGATGACTCTGTGCTCTCATAATGGTGACTGGGAAGCAAGTGGACTTAGAGACTTGGGAACTTTACCATCCTAGTGCAGCCGAACGCTTTCCTGATTCTGATTCTGCACCAACCCGTCACTAGTGCGTCCCTCGTGCCGCCCGGGTTATTTTCCCATTACTAGCATTCCTGTTTATTATTTTATCCTACCGTTGACTCCAAAGGAATCCTTCAACCTCATATTCTACTATTCAGGTCTGTGCTTCCACGTTATGTATATATTAGGGCCCCTTTCACGGTTCCAAACACTTAGTCTCTCCTTATTCTTTGTAGATCCATTCCGGGGAAACTCCATTCCGATACCTATTTAGGTAACCCAATGCCTTTTTTCTGCTGATTTGGTACTTAGAATTGTCAACCATTGTCTAAACTTCTTGTTTTCCTTTTCAGCATTGGTATTGGCGGTGCGTGTTCTCCCCGCTCTTTTGTTCAATTGACATCTCTGTCTGTCCCAATAGAAACAGCAGAGAGGTATGTTGTAGAAAAGAGCCCCTCTTTGAGAAAGCCTGAGTCTTGAACTCAGGGGGCTGGAAGTTAAGGCCGAACATTGATTCCTTGCACACCTGTCTTCTCCGGGTCGGCTGACTACTTCCCTGGTCTAACGGAGTGGTGAGTTACAGAATTAGCAGCCACAAAATGTCCACCGAGGCCGGCGATGCATTGAATCAGATCGTGCAAATGGTCACCGATTTACGAACCGATTTGACCAATGCACAGGAGGCATTGCGCCAGCAGATGGACGCCATTCAGGCCTTGGTTACTACTCCAGCCCCCCAGATGGTGGGTGCCGGTGCTACGGCATCAGGGTCTGGCTTTCCACCACCCCAGCAGGAATCGAATCCTATTATGCTCACAACCCAGTTCCCTTTGGCCCCTCCGGAAAGGTTCTTGGGTGACCCCTCAGGTCCTGTTCCCTTCCGCCATCTGTAACACTCGATGCACTTCCCTACTTGGAATCAGCCAGGAACGCCCTGCCAAGGCACTTGTGTCTCCATCCATGCACATCGGAGCTGTCTCCAACAACACCGTCCCAGTGGTGCCTCCTCAGTACTCAGACTATGCTGACGTCTTCGATAAGAGGATGGCAGAAACGTTGCCTCCACATCTGGTCTATGATTGTCCAATAGACCTGATACCTGGTATGAAGGTTCCAGCTGGGAGGGTTTATTCGCTCACACTCAAGGAAGATGCGGTACTCAAAGAGTACATTGACAAGGCTTTGGCCATGGGGTTTATCCGTCCTTCTAAATCACTGTTTGCGTCCCCGCTCTTTTTTGTCCCGAAAAAAGAGGGGGACCTACGCCCCTGCATCGACTACCGAGCCTTGAACGTTGCTACTGTAAGAAACCAGTACCCCCTCCCGTTGATTTCTGTTCTCCTTGATCAATCGGGATCCTCAAAGGTATTCACTAAATTGGATCTCAGAGGGGCATATAATCTTGTCCGTATGAGAAGCGGGGACGAGTGGAAAACCGCGTTCAAAATGCGTTATGGACTGTATGAGTACACGGTGATGCCTTTCGGGCTTTGTAACGCCCCAGCTACCTTCCAGGCGTTTATGAACGATCTATTCCATGACATCCTTGATCGGTTCGTAGTGGTATACCTGGATGACATTCTGGTCTATTCTCAAAATCTTACAGAACACGAACTACATGTCAAGACTGTTCTACAACGTTTGAGAGAAAACCAACTGCTCGTAAAGGCCGAGAAATGCATTTTTCACGTCTCAGAGGTGGAATTCCTGGGATACGACCTCACCAGCAAAGGGGTTCGTATGAGCTAGTCTAAAATCAGTGCGATCCTGGAATGGCCAGTACCCAAATCCGTCAAAACCTTGCAATCATTTCTGGGGTTTGCGAACTTTTATAGGCGCTTCATCAGCGGCTTTTCGGAAATCTCTGCGCCTCTCACCTCTTTGACCAGTGCCAAAGTGCCTTATGTATGGTCCCCCGAGGCTCAGAAAGCATTTGATCAGCTCAAGGCAGCATTCACTTCCACCCCGGTTCTCAAACATCCTGACCCTGACCTCCCTTTTTTCGTGGAGGCAGATGCCTCGGGCTATGCCATTAGTGCTGTGTTGTCACAATCATGTCCTCTCTTGGGTGATGTACATCCCGTTGCCTTCTTTTCACGCAAGCTGACACAGTATGAAAGGAATTATTCCATCACGTAACGTGAACTCCTGGCCATCAGAGATGCCTCCTTGGAATGGAGACATTGGGCCTCATTACACGGTAGGTGCTAAAAAACGGGATTTACCGGCATGGCGCTATTAGCGTGTCCGCCCTCACAGGAGACCGCCAATAGCGCACCATTACGAGTAAGCGGACACGCGCATAGGGCCATGCCGGTAAATGACCCTACCGCCATGCCGCAAAAGCACCTTACCGGGCCCGCCCAAAGTGCTGATAGCACCTCCGCCCTCACTGTACATGCTGTTAGCGGTCACAGCTATTAGCGGTCACCACTACTAGCGGTGACCGCTATTAGCATCGACCGTAAAATTGCAGAACCGGAAATAGCGTCATCGCACCGGAACGGGAAAGAGCATGGCGGCCATCTTTAAAAACACAATCCATTGCCATCCTCTGCCCCCTGGACCATATTGGAGTTGGGAGCTGTGTGAAATCAACCGTGACACCTGCATCATGCCCAAGGCCCTGAAGAAAACCTGTGACAGGCAGCGGAAGGAAAAGTATACCAACGAGGAACTGGTCATGTTGACACAGACCCTTGCAGAGCATGCAGAGGTAGTCTTTGCCAATGACATGCGCCGCGCCACCTTGCTCAAGAAGAAAGCCATCTGGGAGGAGGTGGCAGTCAAAGTCAGTGCCGTGGGCACCAGCACGCGCACTGTGCGCGAATGCAGGAAGAGGTGGGACGACCTCAGGCTGCGGGTGAGGGGCATCCTGGCAGAGAACCACCGCATTGCCAGTGCCGGTGGAGATGGCTCCCCAATACGCCTGAAGGAATGGGAGGAGACATGCGCCAACATGATTGCCACCGAAAGCATCGAGGGAGTGGGCAGCATGGAGGTCGGCGTGGCTACCACTTCCGATGCAGGTGAGTGTACACATGACAGGATGCGGTGTGAATGTACAGTCACCCCCATATGTGAGCACAGACCCCACTCATGCATGGACACACATCCACACATGCACCCATCCATCACCATGTCAGTGTCAGACCCAAACACACACACATGCACACATCACCAGAGACAAGTCCCAAACTCAACCATGCATGGATGAGGCACTGAACTGGCACATCACCTGCATCCACAACTGCTAAGTCCCAATGGCCACAACTGCATCATTCCTGTAATTTACATTGAGTATATTGAAACGCAACCAATGCCATCCCCCTTCTCGTCCCTGACAGGCTCACATACAGATGGGGAGGATGCTGCTGTGTGCATCAAAGGCACCACCTACATCAAAGAGGCCAAGGGCACAGGAGCCGGAGGAAACCCCTGCAACATCCAGGGGCAAGGGTGGAAGGCCACACCTGAAGAGTGGCAGCCTACGTCACAGTGCCACTGCCAGGGCAGCAGTAGCTGCACCACCAACTGTGGCCCCACCACCGGAGGCAAACCCACTGTCAACAATGTCCGACACCCAGGGCCCACCATCAGCTGCGGCAAGCTCTGCTGGTGAGGCAGCCGCCACTGGCCCCCAGTCCGATCCAGAGGACACCCTACTCCAGCACATGGAGATGCACACCCTAAGCCCCCCAGGAAGCCCAGAGCCAGTGGCATCCCAGACCCCTGGTTCTGATGGGACTTTCGAGGACACCAACCCTGCAATAATGTCACCCATGCTACCATCACCTGTTGCATTGGAGCCATCTGAGGGCACAGCATCCAATGCACGGTCACCCGGCACTGACCTCCAAATTTCCGCCATCCTGCAGCGCCAACAGGAGCTGACCGTGCTGGTTAGCCAGCATGTCGCTGAGGCTGCCAATCTCACTGAGAACATAGTCCAGACGGTGAGGCACTCCACTGAGCGCATGGACGCCAACACGGACAGGATATGCAATGAAATTGCAAGTCTTAGGGAGGTGCTTGTCCGCATGGCAGACACAATGGACCGCCACTTTCACCAACAAGGCCAGTCTGCCCCATCCTCGACTTCCGGGTCGACACAAACAAGCCCCCTCAGGCGCTCGATGCGAACCACCAGGCGCACGTCTGGCAACCCTCAAGACCCTTCCAAGGACAATTGCAATTAGGGGGTTAATGGGGATACCCCGGTGTGCATTGGCCATGGCAGAAATGGCAGAGACATGAGGGACTGTTGTGGGGGGTGGTGGGAAGGGTGTTATGGGTCTGTTGTGGGGGGTGGTGGGAAGGGTGTTATGGGTCTGTTGTGGGGGGTGGTGGGAAGGGTGTTATGGGTCTGTTGTGGGGGGTGGTGGGAAGGGTGTTATGGGTCTGTTGGGGGGGTGGGAAGGGTGGTGGGATGTTGTGGGGCTTGCACTTCTTCACCTTTATGTTAGTCAATACACTGGTTTCTGACGAAAACACAGCCTTGGACATCTTCATTGTGTGTGTGTGTACTTCATTGGCGATAGGGTCCGTTGCATGCTCTGAGACATACACCAGTGCATTCCTCCCCATTTCCATGTGACAGTACGAAAACATTTTCCTCAGATTGATTGGCTGATCAGATGCTGTCTCACAGCACGTGCCTCCTGGCCATCCCCTCTTGCAACGCCTGCATCCCCTTTACCTCCGTCCACATCAACATCATCATCCTCATCATGTGCTTCTATCCCAACGTCAGGGGGCAGTGGGCTATTCCGTCTGTCACACATATTGTGCAGCATGACACATGCCATGGTGATCTTGGCCACCTTCTCATGTCCATACAGGAGAGCAGGACCAGACCTGGTAATGCACATTGAACGTGACTTCAAAAGTCCAAAGGCCTGCTCAGTCACGATGCGGGTACGGGTATGTGCATGATTGATTACCTCCTCGTGCCTGTTCTGTGGTCTCCGTACAGGTGTGAGGAGCCAGGTTTTCAGGGGATAGGCCGCATCACCTGTATGGGGGGATGAATGGGGTCCTGTTACTGTTCACCTCAAGGGCGGCCTGTTCACATCACACAAATTGACATAGCATTGTGATGCAAGTGCTAAAATGAGCGCATACATGCAGATGGTCTGTGTGACAGCAACGTGCAAGTGTGTGGCCGACCCTGCAAGTAGAAATGGCACAATAATGCCTACAACAGTAGTTTTCACATGTCCTGGGTGTGGCCAGGTCTTAGGTGTCCCTGGGCCAGGCAAATTTTGTAGCACACTGCTTGTGTACTGACATTCTGACACCAATGTTGCCATGCTGTGAAGCATCACTTCCGTGGTGCTATAGGTGTGTGGTTCAGTGCCATGTCTAGGGGTGTTCCCTTTGCATGCATTCAAGGGTACATTGCTGGATTGATGCTGTGATGCGCTGATTCTGTATTACCATCTTGACGCCATGTTGATGATTTGTGTAATATGTGGCGTGGCATGATGTGCAATGGGGATGGATGTGTAATATTTTGCAGCCTGCATTGTTCTCATAGTCGTGCACCTTCAAATTGCATGTGGATTCTTCTCAGGTACATCGTGGCCTTCCCTGAAGGACATTGGCGTACATCTGTATGTCCATTTTTCCCTACGGACGCCAGTCAACACCCAGTTGGTGTATGTATCTCCCCCCCCCCCCATTCACACCCAGTTGGAGTATGTATCTCTCCCCCCTGCCATGTGCTTGCCCTGCTACTCACAAAGTAGCCACGTACGTTGTCCGGTGTGTCGCTCCATGTAGCGTGGCTTACTTGAGTCCCGCAGAACCATGGAATCATGTGTTGATCCTGGGAATCTGGCACAGCAATGTGTGATTATCTTGCTGGCGTCACATACCATTTGGGCATTGATAGAGTGGAATTGCTTCCTGTTTCGGTACACTGCTTCATTGTGATGTGGGACCACCAATTCCGCATGGGTACAGTCGATGGCCCCGATGCAACTTGGAATGCCTGCCAGTGAATAGAAGCCAACTTTTGTGTTTGCAATCTCCTGGGCAGTCTGTGGCATGGATATGTGTTCAGGTGCATGCTTCAGGAGTGCATCGAGTACCTGGTTCAGCGTGCGTGAGGATACTGGTTGTGAGATGCCATGCATCTGTCCCACTGTATGCTGATGGGTGCCTGTGGGCAGGAAGTGGAGCACACTCACCACCTTCAGTAGCGGGGGGATGGCAGTTCTGATGTCTATGAGGCTCGCAATGTCGTCGTAGATCATGTCCACGATGCTGGTTATGGGAGCCCTGTCCAGATGGTACAGGGTGTGTATCTGCTCAGGGGTCAGGTTGAATGGACTGGCTCTGGTCCTGGGTACTGGTGGGTGCCTCTGTGGTATGATTAGGTGCCGTTGTGGTGCCTGCTGTGCCTGTCTTGCCCTCCTCCTCCTCCTCCTCCTGCGTCTCCTTTGTGCTGCCTGTTGTTGTAGTAGCTCCGCTGCAATGAGGTCCTCCAGGCCATGTAATGCTGCCAGTATCGGAACCATCTTGGTGTGGGGAGGGGTGTGGGAAGGGGTGTGGTGTGCTCCTTTTGAGCTGCCACAGTCTCCATTGCCTTCACCTGTGCTGATTTGGTCCAGCTGTGGCAGGTGGGTACACTGCCCATTTCCCTTAACGGGTGGTTCGCGATGCCGGTATTTGCACCATGGCGGTAATGGGTTTGGGGGGATTTACCACACCGCTATTTGCATGTGCACTGGCCTTGTGATGCTGTGCTAATAGCGGCATGGCGTAATTAACAGAATGGAGGGTCGCGCGCACGCGGCCTGCCCGCTATTAGTGGCACCGTAATTAGCGGTGCCGCTAATAGCGGTGTGCCAGGTCATGATCCACATAGGGATTTAACATTACCGGTAATAAATTACCGGTAACGTTAAATCAATACCGCCTTCCGTGTAATGAGGCCCATCATCTCCTAAGGGCTAAACACCCAGTTACGGTGTATTCGGATCACCGTAGTTTGTTGGCCTTCAAATATATGAAATGCCTTACAGCCAGACAAGCACGCTGGCACCTGTTCTTTCCGCAGTACCAGTTTCTCATCACTTACCGTCCTGCCAAGGCCCAATTATCGGCTGACGCCCTTTCACGCCTCCAGTCCGGTGATCATTCCCAACAGACCAAAACACCCCTCCTATTGCCCAACAAGGTGGTTTGTGGGTGTTCGGTTCTGCCGTCCTTACGGTCACTGATACTTTCATGGGTTTCAACCCATCCTGCGGAAATCCTGGATCTGAACCTGGAAGTGGTTCAGGGACTGCCATTCATCCAAGGGCGCATCTTTATTCCTCCAGGTCAGGCCAGAACCTTGGCTCTCCAGTGGTCACACGATTCTTTGGTTGCGGCACACCCGGGGAACCAGAAAACCCTCGAGGCACTGCGACGGTGGTCCTGGTGGTCCTCCATGGTACGTGATGTAAAGGACTTCATAGCGACCTGTGCTGTGTGCACCCAATGCAAAGTCTCCAGAACCAAACCGGTAGGGTTGCTACAGCCTTTGCCTGTTCCATACAAGCCTTGGCAGATGGTGTCAATGGATTTCATTGTGGAGCTGCCCGACGTCCAGGGACACTACACCATTTGGGTGGTTGTAGACTACTTCACTAAATATGCATTGTTCGTACCTTGTTCCGGGTTACCCTCGGCTCCTGTACTAGCAAGATTGTTCATGACAAATGTCTTTCGTCTCTTCGGACTGCCCTCGTTTATTGTTTCTGATCGTGGGTCCCAATTTACTTCGCGGTTTTGGAAAGCTCTCACATCCTCTTTGGGCATAGAGGACAGATACTCGTCGGCCTACCATCCACAGACGGATGGACAGACCGAAAGGACCAATGCTACCATCGAGCAGTACCTGCGATGCTTATGCCTCCAGTTCCAACAAACATGGTTTGCTTCTTTGCCATACGCTGAATTTGCCTACAACAATTCTATGCATTCTTCTACGGGAGTTTCTCCTTTTTTTGCGCTCTACGGCAGTCATCCTAGGGCTCTCCCACTTGATCCCACCTTATCTTCGGCCAGTCCAGCTGCAAGAGACTGCGTAAGAGATCTGGACCAGATACACCGTGATGTACGTTGTCATCTGCTCCGGGCTCAGGATCATGCCAAAATGTATGCGGATACGCATCGCTCTCCGGCTCCGGCCTACCAAAGCGGTATGAAAGTATGGTTGTCGTCCCGTAACCTGCAGATTGCGGGCAAGCGTTCCCTTCTACCTAGATACGTGGGGCCCTATACCATTGATAAAATCATCAATCCGGTGGCGGTCAGATTGTCGCTGCCACAGTCTTGGCGCACACACCCAGTCTTCCACTGTAAAGGACCGGTAGGCGGTGGTCTGTACTTCTGCTCTCTATATGGTAGAGGGGAGGCACAGAGGACCCCAGCCTAGATTCTCTATTCGGTAGCTATGGTCGAGCAATCAAGGCCTAGCTTCTCAGGAGGTGATGCAGGCTGGTTCTTAAGTACAGTGTAGTCCCCAAGCCCCCACAAAGGAATGACCACACACTGTATTGGTTAGAACACAGTCTTTATATAATCAATATTCAAGGTTATGTACACTTATCATAATAACTCACTTTGTACTTAGGAAAATCAACAATGGCAAATATATACAATCCTAAAGTGGTACCACCCTTTGTATTAGATCTCATTAAAGTGCATCAACAATACTGTAACAATGTCACACAGATCAATAGAGTGAAACCAGCAATAGAGAGAGGAGAGAAAATAAGATGGTTGAGCAATAGGCAGAATACTGGCCCCTACCACTAGACACAGTTCTGTGTGGAGATCCCCCCACCTGGGCAACCTGTAAAATAAAGATATAGCACAAGCCCAGTCCATATATTGTTCTGCAAGTCTTATTCCCTCCTATAATGTTTTTACCCCCCCAATGTACCTGGTGGAGTCGAGTTCTTCGAAGAGGCGTCGACAGATCCTTCTTGAGTGACCCCCTTTCAAGCAGGAGTCACGGATCGTCGAGAGGTGTCGAGAAGCGTCGAGGAACTCGGCGTTCGGTGACGGGGAATCGACGGCCCTTCTTGAATGCCTTCCCTTTCAAGCGGGAGACACGGGGCGTCGAACGTCCGTCGAGGAACTCGGCGTTCGTCATCGGGGAATCGACGACCCTTCTTGAGTGCCTGCCCTTTAAAGCTGGAGACACAGGTCGTCGAACGTCCGACGGAGAACACGGGTGAACGGCGTCGATGAGGCGGCAGCTTCGTCCGAGCGGTGCTCGTCGGCGTCGGAGCGTCGGCGTCCTGCAAGGAAGAGGCGTGTGGGGCACCTCGGTGACAATAGTTCTGGACCGCAAAGATTGTGGAGAAGGGGGCCCAGCAGGTTTCTCCTCGGCACGTTGGTCGTCCTCGACTTTCTCCGGCAGGATAAAGCAGTCGACAATGCGGACAAGGGAGTCCTTCGATTCGAATGTTCTTAGGCAAAGGAGCGGGCGGCTCCGGTCGTCGGCGGTACGGCGTCAAGTGGTTCCCACGGCTGGGCAACACAACTTCGACGGGCCTCCAGCGGTTACACAAACCTGCGAACCCTGGTCGACGGCAATGGACTTCGACGGCGGTGATGTCCGGGTGCTTCACTTCGATCTCCTCGGCGGTCCCGTCTCGGGTCGGCAGCCTTTCGAGGGTCTGACTTCCAGGGCGCTTCGGCGAAGATGGAGCGGTGATCGATGGTCCCTCGGAGCACGGGAAGAGGGCGCCTTACCAGGTCCTCTCTCGGGTCAGTCTTCGACGATTTCGGCAGCCTTCGGATCGGTCGAAGCAAATGCAGCAGCAAGTCTTCTTCTTCCAGCTGGACGTCGAGGATCAGCAGTTCCAGTTACTCTTAGAGTGGAGACTCAGCTCCAGAACACTTCTGAACAATTACCAGTGGTGAGAGGTCCCCAGATATACTATTCTGTCTCTCATCCACACTGCTGGCACACACTCAGCAGCCAATCATACAGAAGGGCATTCATGCAGTCAGTCAGCTAATCAGGCACACAGTGCATTCAGGCCACACTCCTCCCTTTCAGACACTCACAACAAGGAATGTGGATTGGGACAAGTACCCAGCCATTCAACACTACACACTGCATTCAGGCCAGTTTCGGGCAGGGCTGTCTCAGTCTTTGTCTCTCATGCCAGAAACCAGACAACCACAACAAGGAGTGTATATTGGTCACACACTCCATTCACCCAGGTCCCACCCACAGGAGGTACCCCCAACATACAGTCACTGGGAAGGCTCCAGTCAGTCTAGCTGGGCCTTCACAACAACACCATATATGGAACTTCTACCCAACACCCAGTCAGGGGGAAGGGACAGAGTCAGGGCTTCCCAGGACTTTGGGAACACAAGGTAACAGGCAATAGAAAGCAAGAGGCCACAGGGGCCATCTTGTTTCCTATCAGGAATCAACTGATCCCAATGGCAGGGCCTGGGTATCCCAAAATGGAGGGCACCCAGAGCACCTGTCAAATTCAGCATGGAGCTGCCACCAGCCCATACCCTGCTCTGTGGGCCACCCACAGGTGCCCAAAAACATACACTAGGGGCACAGGGTTGTACCCCTACCCATGGGTGCCATAAGGGTATCCCATGGGTCTGTTCACCAAACCAAAAGAGAGAGCTGCACTGCCAGGAGTCCCACATGGACTCCTGGGCAGAAAACACGACAGAACACACGATAAAAAGCAGTGAAGGACAAGGATTCAGAGGCCCTGTCCCTCGGATGCATTTCCAGCATCACAGTCGCCCCCCCCAGACTGAGGTGGAGGGTGTCTAATCTCCCACTGGATAGACACCCTCATCCAGACGGTCAACATACCTTCTGGAAAGGCCATCCGCATTATCGTGACTCTTCCCTGGTCTGTGCTCTATGGTGAAGTCTAGCCCTTGCAGGCTAATGGACCACCTGAGCAATTTCGGATTCTCACCCTTCATTTGCATAAGCCACTTCAGGGGCTTATGATCTGTTTGGACCTTGAAGGTAGACCCCGTAAGGTAGGGCCTAAAACGCCTAAGGCTCCAAACTATGCTAAAACACTCCTTTTCAACAGTAGCCCACCTAAGTTCTCTACCCTTGAGTTGTCTACTGATGAATATGATAGGATGTTCTCTCCCTTTGTCATCTAACTGGGACAAGAAGCTCCAATTCCGGTGTCGCAGGCATCCGTCTGGACGATAAAGGGTCAGCTGTAGTCAGGCGCACACAACACAGGTGCCCTACACAGACTTTCTTTCAAGCCATCAAAGGCCCTCTGACAGTCTTCGGTCCAATTAACCTTCCTAGGCTGTTTGGGTGAAGTTAGAGCTGTCAGGGGTGCAGCTATGGTTCCATAGTCTGCCATGAAATTGCGATAGTACCCAGTGAGGCCCAAAAAGGCTCTCACCTGGGTTTGAGTAGTGGGAGTCTCCCAGTTCTGTACATCCTGTACTTTACTGGAGAGAGGTTGGATTTGACCCCCTCCTACCGCATGACCAAGATAGGTAACTTTCCCCTGAGCTATCTGGCACTTGGTGGCCTTGATAGTGAGGTTAGCCCTTTTCAAGGCCTGCAACACCTTATCCAGATGTGTCAAATGCTCTTCCCAGGTGGAACTGTAGACGGCAATGTCGTCTAAGTAAGCCACACAAAAGGCTTCCAGCCCACTGAGCGCATGGTTGACCAATCTCTGGAAGGTGGCAGGGGCATTCTTCAACCCAAAAGGCATGACCCTAAACTGATAGAGTCCCTCAGGTGTTGAGAAGGCCGTCTTTTCCTTGGCATGGTCCGTCAGAGCTATTTGCCAATAGCCTGAGGTAAGGTCAAAGGTGCTCACAAATTTGGCAGCACCTATGGTGTCCACGAGCTCATCAGCCCTGGGCAATGGGTGCGCGTCAGTTTTGGTGATGGCATTGACTCCTCGGTAGTCCACACAGAACCTCCAATCCTTGGTACCCGCCTGGGAACTTGCCTTGGGGACAAGGACCACTGGACTGGACCAGGGACTGGTTGAGGGTTCAATAACACCCAGATCCAACATCTTGGCGACCTCAGCCTGGATGTGGTTCTTGACGGTATCTGACATACGGTAGCACCTGCTTTTGACAGGCACACTGTCACCAGTGTCAATTTCATGCCTACACCACGGTGTAAGGCCTGGCGTCAGTGAAAACAGAGAGGCATACTGTTGGAGCAAAGCCCTGCAGGCCCTCTGTTGCTCTGTTGTCAAATCCGGAGAGAGATGTACCCCCTCCACTGAGCCATCCTGAGGGTTGCTATGCAGCAAATCAGGAAGGGGCTCACTCTCATCCTCTTCTTGCCCTGAAGCTAGCAAGAGACATGAGACTTCTGCTCGCCGGTGGAAAGGCTTGAGCCTGTTGACATGGAATACCTGAGGGCTACCCCAGAGGCTCCCATGTCAACCAGATAATTGACTTCGCCCATCTTGGAGATGATCTTGAAGGGTCCAGTCCACTTGTCTGCCAAAGCTCTAGGCTTGGTAGGCTCCATCACAAGGATTTCCTGTCCCGGAGTCCAATCCACTTGTGAGGCTTTAAGGTCATGCCAGTACTTATTCAATTCCTGGCTGGCCTTGAGATTTGCTGTTGCCTGACCCATCATCTGTGTCATCCTCCGTCTGAGGCCTAACACATAGTCCCCCACTTGCTTGGCGGGACCTGGAGGGGTGGCTTCCAAGCCTTCTCTGATCAAGGCGAGGGGCCCCCTCACGGGATGTCGAAAGAGTAACTCAAATGGGCTGAAACCAACACCCTCTTGAGGTACCTCTCTGTAAGCAAACAGCAGGCATGGCAGGAGGAGATCCCATTTCCTCCTTAGGGGTTCTTCCAAAGCCCCTAGCATGCCCTTGAGAGTTTTATTAAATCTCTCAACCAGGCCATTGGTCTGGGGGTGGGAAGAGGTGGAGAACTTGTAGGTTACCCCGCACTCTTTCCACATGGTTTTCATGTAACTAGACATGAAGTTGGATCCTCTGTCAGAGACAACCTCCTTGGGGAATCCAACATGGGTGAAAATGCCCAGGAGAGCCCTGGCAACCACCTTGGCAGTAACAGTCCGAAGGGGTATTGCCTCAGGGTACCTGGTGGCATGATCTACCAAGACCAGGATGAACCGATGTCCACCTGAAGTGGGAGGGTCAAGGGGACCGACGATGTCGATGCCCACCCTCTCAAATGGTGTGCCAACCACTGGCAATGGCTGCAGTGGGGCAATGACACTGCCTCCAGTCTTGCCAGACAACTGACAAGTTGGGCAGGTCCTGCAGTGGGACTCCACCTCTACTCCCATCCGTGGCCAGTAGAAATGGGCAGAGAGCCTCTGCTTAGTCTTCTTGGTCCCAAGATGACCAGCCAAGGGCACCTCATGCGCCAACTGCAGTAGGAAGGGCCTGTAAACCTGGGGTACCACCAACCTCTTGAGGGCACCAGGTTCAGGCTTAGTGGGCTCACTAACAAGGAGCTCACCCTCCCAATAAATCCGGAATGTCCTAGGCACTTCTCCTTGTGCCTGGGACAGGGCCTGTTTCCTCAGTCCCTCGAGAGAGTGGCACTCTCTCTGTCCCTTACAGAAGTCTGCCCGGGAGGGTCCCTCTTCAGCTAACAAGCATTGAAGGTCGGGATGATCCTCCGGGTTGAGAACCTCTCCCACAGGAGAGTCTTCTGTCTCTTCTCCCACAGGAGTTGAGTTTGGGTTTTCCACTGGACCCAGCCCGTCCGGAGCATGGATCCCAATGGGTGCTGTCGGAACAGCAGGAAGAGAAGGTGTTCCCTCCACAGAGGTGGCCTTCTTGGTCTTCCTTCTTCTTGCCTTAGGCCTCGCCTTTGGCTCGGGTACCTGACTCACAGCCAGACCCGGTGTCACCTGTGACCTAGTGACTGCAGCAGCAGTCATGGGAAGACCATCCGAGATCAACCCCAACTCTACTAGATCATTTCCTAACAGAATGTTAGCAGGGACATTGTTTGTTTGTTTGTTTGTTTGTTTGTTTGTTTATTTATTTGTATGGCGCACCTTACCCAGGGGCAACAGGGCGCAGGCAAAAGATAATTCGAAGCTTACAATGTTGCAGAAATATACACTATGAGGTAGTAATAAAAATAATCAGAATTACAGGAATAAAAATATACAAATCTTCATACATACAAAGTCAAAAATCTATGCAGGGGTAAATATACAGATATGTACAGGGCTGTTAGAGGCGGGTAAACCTAAAAGAATATTCAGGATTACAGAGGTAATAAGGAATAAGAGGTATACAAGTCTTCAAACATTAAAAGTCAAAATCTATACAGGAGGTAAGTGTACAGAAGTGTGCAGGGCCGTTAGAGGCGAAGGCAGAAATACGAACAAGAGTATCACTATCTATACATAGGTGTAGGAAAGTGCAGCTAAATACAAGGGTTATTGGAGTTAAGGTGACTGGTGAGGTGTCTTCTAAAGTGCGAGTATAGTTGGTCAGCTCTTAGGTTGTGAGGCAGAGAGTTCCAGAGCGTGGCAGCTTTCACCGGGAAACTGTTCCCACCAATGGTGGAGAGTTTGAATCTGGGGATTATCAGACGGTTGGAATTGATAGTTCTTGTTTGTCGGATGGAGGACTTTCTCCTTACCTTGTCCATCAGATAGCTGGGGGCGGCATTGTTGAGGGCTTAATGGGTTAGGGAGGCCAACTTTAGTTTGATTTTGTTGTCTGTAGAGAGCCATTTCTGTTGGCGTCTAATGGTTGAGATATGATCTCTCTTATTAATGCCGAGGGCAGCTCTTAAGGCATTGTTTTGTAGGATTTGGAGCCTGTGGATAATGGCTTTGTTGGCACCGCTATAGAGGGCATTACAATAATCAAGCCTAGATAGTATGAGTGCTCTTGCCAGGATCAGGCAGCTGTCATTGGATAGGAATGGTCTGCCTGCCCTTATTAATTTGCAAGTGTACGCAGTGGTAGATGCTAGTGAGTTAACCTGTTTAGTGAATGACATAGTGGCATCCAGATAAAAGCCAAGGGTTTTTACTTCCCTGGATACTCTGATGAGATTACCATCTATGTTGAATTCGGCATATTCAAGGCCTAGTTTGTTGATATTAGCAGGGGTACCTAAGATGATGAGCTCTGTCTTGTCATCATTCAAGCATAGACCATGAGATGCCATCCATGCCTGAATGATGAGATATACCCTATTCACCAACTCACTGTCCTTACTGTGATCCCCTGAAAGTGGGAGGAGAATCTGAGTGTCATCAGCATAATTAGTGTAGGTGACACCCAGATGGTCCAGATCGTCGAACAGGGGTTTGGTGAAGATGTTATATAGGGTGGGGGAGACGCATGAGCCCTGCGGGACTCCGCAAGTGATAGAAGAGGGGTCTGCTGTTGCTGAAGGGGAGAAGACTCTCATAGTTCTCTCACTCAGAAAGGATTCAATCCATTTGATAGCTTCTGGGGAGAAATGAGCAGCTGAGTCAAGGTGTCTGCAGAGGACCTTGTGGTCGACGAGGTCGAAAGCCGCGGAGAGGTCAAGTAAGAGGAGGAGTGCTGTCTTGCCCTTGTCCCTCAGATCATCAATTTGGGTTTTCAGATCGATGAGGGCTGTTTCCGTGCCGTGTAGTGGGCGGAAACCTGATTGTCTGGCGCCTAGTAGCTTGTGTAGTTCTAGGTATTTTTGAATCTGGACATAGGCAACTTTGTCCAAGATTTTCAGTAGGAAGGGTACCGTTGTGATGGGTCGGTAGTTGGTAGGGATGAGGGGATCGAGCGTCTGTTTTTTGAGGAGGGGGAGTACCCAAGATTGTTTTAAGTTGGAGGGGATACTGCCTGAGGAGAAGGAGGCGTTTATAAGTTTGGAGATAAAGGGTGACAGGTCTCTGGCTGCGTCCTTTATTATGTGTGCAGGGCAGATATCGCCTTTACAGTTTGATGGTTTAAGAGAGAGGATGATTTTCTCAACCTCAAGGGAGGTAGTTTTAGAGAAGGTGAATGAGTTAGTGTGTGTACTTGGTGAGGCTTTGGGCGGAGATGTGGGAGGGTTAGTGAGGTTTAGGGAATCTTTTTTTAGATGAATTTTATTTTGTAGGGTGTTTATTTTATTTGCTAGTGCTTGTTGGATGTCTGTGCACCAGGTCTGGTTCTTGGTGCAGGTGTCGGGTGTGGCTATGGGTGACTCAAGTTCCTTTAGTATGGAGAAGAGTTCCTTCATACTTGAGTTGGAGTTGGCAATGCGGATGTTATAGGAATTCCGTTTAGCTAAGCAGATTTCAGCTTTGTAATGACGAGAAATCGTGTCCAGGATGGCTTTCTTTTCACTGGAGGGGCATAATTTCCAATCAGCTTCACATTTGCGCTTTTTTAGACGGAGGACTTTGAGTTCGGGTGTGTACCATTTGTTTAAATGAGTTTTAGGCTTACTGGAGCGAAGTTTGAGTGGGGCAATTTTATCCATGGTAGTTAACATGATTTTATTATATTCGTGAACTAGTGTGTTGGGATCTAGATTGTCTGGCAATGCGTTTAGGGTTGGAAGGATAGCTGGGATGATTTTTTCTATTGAGATATTTTTCATGTTTCTTGTGAGGCAGGGTGGTGCCAGTGACACAGTTGTGGTAGGTGATCTAGAGGTCAATAGGTTAAATGAGACCAGCGAATGGTCGGTCCAGGGAAGTGGTGTGGTGGCGGAGATGACCGCTGAGCAATTGGCATCAGCAACCCAGTCTACGGTTCTACCCTTCAGATGGGTGGGTAGGTTGACTTTTTGTGAGAGTCCGAGTGATGAGATCGTATTGGCTATGGTAGAGGCATGTATGTCTGCTGGGTCGTTGAACCCTAAATTAAGGTCCCCTAGAAGCAGTAGTTGAGAGGTGGTTTTTGCATTGTTAGAAATTAGGTTGTGTAGATCTTCCTCGAAGGTTCCAAGTGGACCTGGTGGTCTGTAGATCAAGTGGATAGTGAGGGATTGGGTATTGTTTATAGGGAGTTTGGCGGTGAGGGATTCACACGATTGCAGAGTTTGGGTCGGGGCTAGTCTGAGAGCTAAACTTACTTTCGATATGATGGCGATGCCACCGCCCCGGTTACCTACCCGGTCTTGCCTAGATATAGTGTAGCCGTCTGGGATGGCTAGTATTAGAGATGGGCCTGCTGCATTGTGGAGCCACGTTTCAGTTAGAGCAATAAAGTCTAATTTGTCTTTGATAATTAGGTCTGCAATATCAAGGGCATGTGCAACCAGTGATCTGGTATTGAGGAGAGCTCCTTTGTAAGAATGTACATCCGTATTTGCCGAGATATTTGTATGAATGATAGGTTTGGACTTGGTTGTGGGGATAGTGGTGCCTTTGGTAGAACTTTTGGCTTCGCATTTGGAATCAGACAGGAATCTTCGGGGCGGCTCATGAAGTTTAGAGAGTCTAGCGCGAAGTTTGTTGTTTCTTTCGGTGATAGTGCAAGGGTGGGAGGCAAAAGTTGTAGGACCTGACTTGCAATGATATCTAGGGTAGGAAGGGACAGGATAGTACCTAGTTGTGTAGGTGAGGCTAGTGCCTGGCTGGGGAGGGGGGGCTCCTGAGTCAGTATCCTGGATTGCACAGAAGATGAGTAATATAGTTAGCATTTTCTGCAGTACTGCGCTGGCGTTGTGTGAGCAGAGTAGGAGTACCAATGTGGGTGTTATTTGAAAAAGGTGGCTTTGTAAACGGAATATGCGCAGGAATAGTGGTAGGCAGCAAAAATGCAGTGGGGTGACACCTAGCTTCAAATAGCACAGTTTGGCAGAAATGCAGTGGGGTAACACCTAGCTTCAAATAGCACAGTTTGGCAGAAATGCAGTGGGGTAACACCTAGCTTCAAATAGCACAGTTTGGCAGAAATGCAGTGGGGTAACACCTAGCTTCAAATAGCACAGTTTGGCAGAAATGCAGTGGGGTAACACCTAGCTTCAAATAGCACAGTTTGGCAGAAATGCAGTGGGGTAACACCTAGCTTCAAATAGCACAGTTTGGCAGAAATGCAGTGGGGTAACACCTAGCTTCAAATAGCACAGTTTGGCAGGAATGCAGTGGGGTAACACCTAACAGTCCTGTGGTGCACGTGGGTCATGCACTTTGGTTGCTATTTCCTGGGGTGTTGCAGACACACATGGTGCTGGAGACAATAGGTAGCTGGGAGTAGTGCAATATCATTGGCCGAAAGTTACCTGGAGTAAGATGGGCATGGCAGAGGGTAGAGTCGGGCATAAACAGGCACTGAAACAGGTGGCAGGTGGCAGCGTTAGCTTACCTGGAGCGGTGAGGGCAGAGTTCCTGGCCCCTGGCTCCTATGGCTCCGAACAGGCTCTCAACAGGCCTTTGTATGGCCTTCGTAGGGCCGCCGGCACCTGAACCAGGACAGGAAGCTTTGCTGTCTTGTCTCCAATCATGATTGTGACTAAGGCTTCAGGCGATAATTTGGGAGGCCCACCAGCTAACCTGGTGGTTCTCAGAGGAGCACCTACATAGTCCTCTGGCTTGAGCAGGGTCCTGTCCACCACTGTCATGCTTGCCCCAGTGTCTCTCAAACCAGTAGAAGGCTGGCCATTCAAGAGGACACTTCTCAAAAACCTATGGGTGTTCTGTGGGATAGTCGCCAGTACTTCTGCATACTGGTCCCAGGCCCCAAGGGACACTAAGGAAATCTCTACCGGAGCACCAAATGTGATCCCGGTAGAGGAGGGGAGGACAGTGGCCTCCACCTCAGACACGGGGTAAGGGTAGGTCAGGCTGACAGCCTGTACTCCAAGTGCCTTACCTTTACACTTGGAGTCACCCCTTCTGTGATCCAGAGCCCCACAGTCCCAACAAGTGCCAGGAGTGCGGGGTACGGTACTGGAACCACTGGGAGCCTGCTTTGCAGCAGGTGGACCACTACTCTTATTCCCACCCACAGATGACTTATCCCCACTAGATTTTTGGGTCTTGGGAGAGGAAGGTTTAGGTTTACCCGACTGTGACTGCTTGTGGGACTCCTCAGCTTTCTGAGAGGCCCCCTTTTCTTTGTCCTTGTCCTTCCCACTGGAGTCCTTAGGGGACACCCGGTGGGAGACCCACTTGTCAGCCAACCTAGCCAGCTTAAAGGGGTCCAAAATGTTCTGGTCAGCCACATACTGACGCAGCTCTGGTGAACAGGCTTCAGAAAAATGCTCAAAAAACAAGAGGTGGGACAATTCAACAAAAGTCTTAACCTTGTATCCATCAATCCACCCCATCATGTTCATGTGCGCAGCACTCACCCAGTCAACCCAAGACACATTCTCTCTTTTCTTAAAATCCCTGAACCTTTTAAGGTATTGGGTAGGTGTCTTGCCAAACTTGGCAATCAAAGCAGACTTCATACACTCATACTGACCCCTTTCTTCCACACTCAGCTTCAGAATACAGTCATATCCAGTTTGAGGCACTCTGCTTAACAAACACTTAGCCCAATCTCTTTTATCAACATCATGAATCGCACAAGCCATTTCAAACGCTTCAATCCATTGGAGGATATCTGAACCCTCCACAAATACACCAACCAAATCTTTCATAAACTTGGTGGCTGGGGACCTGGCACTCTCACTGGTTTTAGCTGAAGCCTCCACTCTAGCTTTCTCTAGCTGGATTCTCTGACATTCAGTGTCCTGGCTCTTGAGTTCAAGGTCCTTATTCTTGAGCTCCACTTGTTGAGCCAACTCCTCTTTCTTAAGTTCAGCATCTATTTCCAACTTGCGGTATTCAAAGGCCAATTTCATCCTTAATAACTCAAGCTCCAAGGAATTGCTGGGGTTTGGAACAGAGGCAGCAGGAATGGCGACATTCCCAGAAACAGATTCAGCAGAAACCCCAGGGGCAGAGTCCTCATTGGTTGCATTCCCCCCCTCATCAAGAGTTTCACCATCAGTCTGGTAGTCCACCAGGGCAGCTATCAGCTCAGCCCTAGACTTATCCACAAAGTCTAACTCCCTGGCTTCACAAGCACTCTGGAGAGCCTCCAAGCTCATCCGAGTCAATTTGCCATTTGCAATAGACTCCATTGTTTGTAATGCAGTTATCTTGTACACAACTAAACCTTAATTTAATAAAGTGCAGATATCTTTTGTAAGTGGCACGGTTATACACTGATTCTTAAAACCATAAGCATCCCACCGCTTGCCACCAGTGTAAAGGACCGGTAGGGGGTGGTCTGTACTTCTGCTCTCTATATGGTAGAGGGGAGGCACAGAGGACCCCAGCCTAGATTCTCTATTCGGTAGCTATGGTCGAGCAATCAAGGCCTAGCTTCTCAGGAGGTGATGCAGGCTGGTTCTTAAGTACAGTGTAGTCCCCAAGCCCCCACAAAGGAATGTCCACACACTGTATTGGTTAGAACACAGTCTTTATATAATCAATATTCAAGGTTATGTACACTTATCATAATAACTCACTTTGTACTTAGGAAAATCAACAATGGCAAATATATACAATCCTAAAGTGGTACCACCCTTTGTATTAGATCTCATTAAAGTGCATCAACAATACTGTAACAATGTCACACAGATCAATAGAGTGAAACCAGCAATAGAGAGAGGAGAGAAAATAAGATGGTTGAGCAATAGGCAGAATACTGGCCCCTACCACTAGACACAGTTCTGTGTGGAGATCCCCCCACCTGGGCAACCTGTAAAATAAAGATATAGCACAAGCCCAGTCCATATATTGTTCTGCAAGTCTTATTCCCTCCTATAATGTTTTTACCCCCCCAATGTACCTGGTGGAGTCGAGTTCTTCGAAGAGGCGTCGACAGATCCTTCTTGAGCGACCCCCTTTCAAGCGGGAGTCACGGATCGTCGAGAGGCGTCGAGAAGCGTCGAGGAACTCGGCGTTCGGCGACGGGGAATCGACGGCCCTTCTTGAATGCCTTCCCTTTCAAGCGGGAGACACGGGGCGTCAAACGTCCGTCGAGGAACTCGGCGTTCGTCGTCGGGGAATCGACGACCCTTCTTGAGTGCCTGCCCTTTAAAGCGGGAGACACAGGTCGTCGAACGTCCGACGGAGAACACGGGTGAACGGCGTCGATGAGGCGGCAGCTTCGTCCGAGCGGTGCTCGTCGGCGTCGGAGCGTCGGCGTCCTGCAAGGAAGAGGCGTGCAGGGCACCTCGGTGACAATAGTTCTGGACCGCAAAGATTGTGGAGACGGGGGCCCAGCAAGGGCGTTGAGTCGTTCGAGTCTTTGTGGTCTTCGGGTGGCGGGAAACCCAACGGCAGGTTTCTCCTCGGCGCGTTGGTCGTCCTCGACTTTCTCCGGCAGGATAAAGCGGTCGACGATGCGGACGAGGGAGTCCTTCGATTCGAATGTTCTTAGGCAAAGGAGCGGGCGGCTCCGGTCGTCGGCGGCACGGCGTCAAGTGGTTCCCACGGCTGGGCAACACAACTTCGACGGGCCTCCAGCGGTTACACAAACCTGTGAACCCTGGTCGACGGCAATGGACTTCGACGGCGGCGATGTCCGGGTGCTTCACTTCGATCTCCTCGGCGGTCCCGTCTCGGGTCGGCAGCTTTTCGAGGGTCTGACTTCCAGGGCGCTTCGGCGAAGATGGAGCAGTGCTCGATGGTCCCTCGGAGCACGGGAAGAGGGCGCCTCACCAGGTCCTCTCTCGGGTCAGTCTTCGACGATTTCGGCAGCCTTCGGATCGGTCGAAGCAAATGCAGCAGCAAGTCTTCTTCTTCCAGCTGGACGTCGAGGATCAGCAGTTCCAGTTACTCTTAGAGTGGAGACTCAGCTCCAGAACGCTTCTGAACAATTACCAGTGGTGAGAGGTCCCCAGATATACTATTCTGTCTCTCATCCACACTGCTGGCACACACTCAGCAGCCAATCATACAGAAGGGCATTCATGCAGTCAGTCAGCCAATCAGGCACACACTCCTCCCTTTCAGACACTCACAACAAGGAATGTGGATTGGGACAAGTACCCAGCCATTCAACACTACACACTGCATTCAGGCCAGTTTCGGGCAGGGTTGTCTCAGTCTTTGTCTCTCATGCCAGAAACCAGACAACCACAACAAGGAGTGTATATTGGTCACACACTCCATTCACCCAGGTCCCACCCACAGGAGGTACCCACAACATACAGTCACTGGGAAGGCTCCAGTCAGTCTAGCTGGGCCTTCACAACAACACCATATATGGAACTTCCACCCAACAGCCAGTCAGGGGGAAGGGACAGAGTCAGGGCTTCCCATGACTTTGGGAACACAAGGTAACAGGCAATAGAAAGCAAGAGGCCACAGGGGCCATCTTGTTTCCTATCAGGAATCAACTGATCCCAATGGCAGGGCCTGGGTATCCCAAAATGGAGGACACCCAGAGCACCTGTCAAATTCAGCATGGAGCTGCCACCAGCCCATACCCTGCTCTGTGGGCCACCCACAGGTGCCCAAAAACATACACTAGGGGCACAGGGTTGTACCCCTACCCATGGGTGCCATAAGGGTATCCCATGGGTCTGTTCACCAAACCAAAAGAGAGAGCTGCACTGCCAGGAGTCCCACATGGACTCCTGGGCAGAAAACACGACAGAACACACGATAAAAAGAAGGACAAGGATTCAGAGGCCCTGTCCCTCGGATGCATTTCCAGCATCACATCCACGTCTCCCTTATCAAGCCGCTTCTCCGGGGGACGCATCCTGCACCGATCATAGTGGAGGGCGAGGAGGAATTCGAGGTCTCGCGCATCTTGGACTGTAGGATTTCCAGGGGCACTGTTTTCTACCTCGTAGATTGGAAGGGTTATGGGCCAGAGGACTGTACCTGGAAGCCCTTGGCTAATCTGCATTGCCCACAACTATTGAGGAATTTTCATTCCGCCCGGGGGTTGCCGGTGTCTTTGGGGGAGGATGCTGTTACACATCGGTTCCCTGCACAGCGTCTTTTGCACTCCAATGATCGGCATGCTCCTCTGTGGAGTCGATACCGGTTACCATGGCGCCTGCACAAACAAAGGCGGAAATCGTGTCAGCTGACATGACTCGTACGCGAGAGACATGCTACTAGACACGCCCCCATGCGGCTTTAAAAAGCCGTCTTTCGCTGACTTTTGTTGCTGCTAATTAGCGTATACTCGCTATCGCGGTTCTGTCCGTATTGTTGTTTTCCTAAAAGCTATCCTGGTCTCGACCCTCTGCCTGGCTACTGGATTGTGACTCTTCTCACTCATTGGATTTGTTTGTTTACCTACGGCTTTCGACCCGGACTGCTCCTGACCTGCTCCTCCCGCTCCTCTGGTCTTCGTTGTACCTTCCTGGCTTTGACGCGGAACGTCTTTGGATTTCTTCTTGTCGCTCCAGCCTTACGTGGCTCCTTCCCGGCTCCTGCTTCAGCTGCCGCTCCAGCCTTACGTGGCTCCTTCCCGGCTCCTGCTTGAGCTGCCGCTCCAGGCTTACGTGGCTTCTTCCCGGCTCCTGCTCCAGCTACCTTCCGCTCTCCACTGCGAGCATTCAGCCGAGCTGCATCTGCTACACCGCTCCCCATTCTGAGATCCTATGAGAAAGGAGAACGGGTGAGTGTTTACATCTTCCTCTGTGCTCTCATATTGGTGACTCTGTGCTCTCAAAATAATGACTCTGGGAAGCAAGTGGACTTAGAGACTTGGGAACTTTACCATCCTAGTGCAGCCGAACGCTTTCCTGATTCTGATTCTGCACCAACCCGTCACTAGTGCGTCCCTCGTGCCGCCCAGGTTATTTTCCCATTACTAACATTCCTGTTTATTATTTTATTGTACCGTTGACTTCAAAGGAATCCTTCAACCTCAATAGTGTCATATTCTACTATTCAGGTCTGTGCTTCCACGTTATATATATATTAGGGCCCCTTTCACGGTTCCAAACACTTAGTCTCTCCTTATTCTTTGTAGATCCATTCTGGGGAAACTCCATTCCGATACCTATTTAGGTAACCCAATGCCTTTTTTCTGCTGATTTGGTACTTAGAATTGTCAACCATTGTCTAAACTTCTTGTTTTCCTTTCCAGCATTGGTATTGGCGGTGCGTGTTCGCCCCGCTCTTTTGTTCAATTGACATCTCTGTCTGTCCCAATAGAAACAGCAGAGAGGTATGTTGTAGAAAAGAGCCCCTCTTTGAGGAAGCCTGAGTCTTGAACTCAAGGGGCTGGAAGTTAAGGCTGAACATTGATTCCTTGCACACCTGTCTTCTCCGGGTCGGCTGACTACTTCCCTGGTCTAAGTGAGTGGTGAGTTACAGATGGTTTTATAGGTCAATCCAATAGAAAATGTCCTGAGGCCCCACAGTACATACACAACTGCATCTGTCGTCTCCTTTCTCTTTCTTTTTGAGTTAAGTGTCCCTTATCCCCCCGATCTGCATTGGTTCTGATACATCTGTTCCTTTGGGAGTAACATTGGGTTTAACCAATACCCGATTCTCGAACTTAGCTCAATCAGCTTTTCTATTCTGAAGTCGGTGGTCTAGCTGGACCACTAAGTCTATATATTCTGCGCAATCCTGACGTGGGTTCACAACTTGGGCCAAAACATCTTTGAGTTCACCCCGAAGTCCACGATGAAATAATGTAATTCGCTTTACCTCTGGCCATCCGGTTTCCACCACCAACCTATTGAAGGTTGCGATATAAGTTAGCAGGTCCTGGTTTCCTTGTCGTAGGGATAGAAGTTCGTTATCCAGGGCCTGTCCCTGTGAATGTCTGGCGAATAGTCTTTCCATGCTCAATTGAAAACCCTGAAAATCACAAAGAAGAGGGTCATCCTGGTTGACTAATGGAATTGACCAATCTGCTGCGCTGCCACTAAGGTATGACAGTACAAAGGCTACTTTGGCTTGGTCGTTTGGAAAATCTCCTGGTCTGCATAAAAAGTGCAAGCGGCATTGGTTCATGAACACGGCAAACCTTTTCGGGTCCCCAGCAAAGCGTTCGGGTGGAGCTAAAGGAATGCTCCCTGGTAGAACCACTTGCACAGGGCTGCTCGATGAAACGGGGGTTGAATTCCCCGCAAGTCCAGGTAGTGGTGTTTGCCCGGCTTGGTTTTGCAGCAGTTGTCTGGCAAGATCATCAGTGCGCTCCTTTGAAACAATCAGTTCTCTCCTGAGGGCATTAGTTTCTTGGCGCGCGGAGTGCACTTCTGCCCTAAGTTCTCCTAACAATTGGGCTAGTTGGTCGGTTTCTGAGGTCTCCATTACGCCCGGGTGGGGATTTGTAGAAAGGCTTCGTGTTCTGTTACGCTCACCTGGTTCCCACAGGGGCGTCGATCGGACCCGGACAGCTGCGGTCTCCACCAACTTGATGCGTAGTGAAGAGATGACAATCTGGACTGGCCCGCCTAATCTTGTCTGCTGGACTCGTAGATGTATTCTCCTGCAAGTGGAGAAAGGGATTTAGCCACCCGTGGACTTTAGTGATGGCCCCCCCCAACTATTCTCGTTCTCGCCACTAATCACCTCCTATATCCCCTCTTGGTAACCTCACCTTATGTTTTTAAATTATAAGCTCTCCATCCTGCATGGCATGCAGGGGTGCGTAGATACCAGTTACTTCACTGGTTTGAAGGTACTGGAGGAGTTCCGGAGGAATATTGACTCCAGTGTCTATAAAGTTGAAAGAGTTGAATATGTCCGATGTTCACTCTTGTTCCATTCACTCGTTAGTTTGCAGCTGGGTCCAAAAGAATATTGCCTGGAGGCAGCTGATGGCGTTCAGGTAAGAGTCTGTATTACCAAACACTGTCCGGTAAAAGTTGCATGAGTTTAACTTGCTGTTTTCTCTCCCTTTATAGGTGAGGCATAGAAAGATGCAGCGAATTAAAGGATAATACCTCCGGTGGTAAAGCAGGTAAGCCTATGGTGGCAAAGAGATTGTCTTTGTCGGTTTTCTCGGCTCACCTTGTTATTCCTTTTGTTTTCCCCCCAGGTGCTGGGTTTCGACGAAGAAAATGATGGAGGCAGCGCCGAGTTGAAAGATGCGGTGGACTGGTGAGTATAACGCGGCGCTGCTGCTGGCGAAGCGACGCGTGCTGAAATAATGTCCTTTCCAGGCTCGGAGATGTGCTGGGTCCGGAATCAGGTAAGGAATCAAATAATGTCCGTGATCTAACCTCTTCTCCTTTCTTTTCCTTTTGTCTAGAAGCTCCGGATTCAAGGCGGGCGTGGCAGAAGACTGGATGCTGACTTGCAGACACGGTGAGCGTTACGCTGCTGGATGCAGAATAACACGAAGCATGAGCTGCTGTTCGGGCGTGGTTTAAATACCCTGCAAAGTAGTCCCAGGTAAGAAGTTCCCCAGAACCACACCCAAGTAAAAAATAGTCCCTGTAATAAAATAGTCCCATCCAGGCCTCACGTTGGCTTGGACTCATTTGCAGCATGGTCTGCATAGGGTAAGTAAAGTCTATGAGCCTGGCAGCCGGGGCTGTTGGGGTTTTAATGAGTATCTGGATGCCTGCTCTCGGGGATGATGGACTCGATCCGGATGCCCGGGGGTAGGCATCATGACAGCACTTTAGTGAACGCTACCTTTACCCTTTCAAAAGCTTCTTCTGCCTCCTTGTCCCAATTGAATTTGCTTGCCTTCCTTAACAGTCGTGTAATGGGCATAATGGTTGCTGAAAAGATGTTAATAAACCAGCGATAGAAGTTAGCAAACCCCAGGAATTACTAAATGTCCTTCACACACTGAGGGGACGGCCATTTGGTTACTGTCTGAACCTTCTTGTCATCCATGACTTCCCCAGAGGATGTTAAAATGAATCCTAGAAATTCCGCTCTAGTAGTATGGAACTCACATTTTTCCAACTTTGCAAACAAATGATACCTGCAACCTTCTCAACACCGCCTTTACATGTTGAACATGTTGTTCGACAGACTGTGAATAAATCAAAGTGTTGTCAATGTAAACAATAGCAAAATAGGTTTCCACTGCCATTCATTTCTGTCCTATTAGACCAAGTGAAGACGGCTAAAATATATTTAAAAAAATGGGCTTGAGGGGTGCTTACTGTCTTATCAGAGTGATGGAGGGCAATGAATGGAAGACCGCAAGGATCAGATGTAGGTACATTCGAGGAATGTAAGCAAGACATTGGACTCTCAGAAAAGGATAGAATGGGATGCTATCAGATGAGACACTGGATAATGAGCCCAGGAATAAAACAGGCAGTGGGAAGAAAATTTACACCATTTGAGAAATGTATCACTACTCATACGGGAAATAGGTGGCTAGTGTCAAACCTATGCTCAATTTTTTTTTTTTTTTTTTAAACCTTTTTTTATTGAACAGCTTGGCAGCAGAGTACAGTCGAGCAGTACAGGGGGTAAGCACAAAGTGGGTACAGTAGGGTCAATGGAGGCATACAAGCAGAGCATCTAACATTAACAGTTTCCATCAATGGTGCATATAGTGCGAGAACAACATAAAATAATCTTCAACTCAGGGTGAAGCGCCCGCATGTGCGGGAGAAGTAGTTGGGTGAGTAGTTGGGTGAGTCGTATCAAGCGTTGCATTTAAGTCTGACATATAGGAACAAAACTGGGTCCAGACATTTCTAGGCCTCGACCGAGCTGGTTGTAGCCCGGACCATGCCTCCTCAGTGTCCGAGGCCCATGTGAGAGCGTTGAGCCATTGTGCATGCGTGGGGGGAGCGGGGCGAAGCCAGCGGAGCAGAATGGCCCGCACTGCAAGGAGCATGCAGAGTCCGGCTAGTTTCCTGGATTTTCGGGGTAGCTCTGGAAAGTCATGAAACAGGCCCCTTACTGGGAAAGTCGAGCATAGCTGAAACAGTTGAGAATACCCTCTCCCAATAGTGAGAGAGGCGGGGGCAATCCCAAATCATATGTATGTAATCGGCATCATCTTGTCCACACCTGGGGCATCTTGGAGAGTGATCTTTGAACATACGGTGCAATCTGCTCGGAGTATAATTAAATCTGTGTAGCACCTTTAATTGAATCAATTTGAACCGGGAATTGAAAGATACCTGGTGTATTCGGGCGCACATGTGGGACCAGCGCTCATCCGTCACCTCCACCCCAAGGTCCCCCTCCCACGCGCGCCTTAGCCCAGTGAATTTCGGAGTGGTTCTGGATTGCATCATTGTGTATAGCCTAGATATTTTCCCTCTAGTGGGTGTGGGAGAAGTTAACTCCTCAATAGCAGGGTCCTCTGGTGGCATTGCGGGGAACATGGAGTAGTTTCTCTTAAGGGTTTTACCTAGGGCTGAGTACTGAAGCCATGCACTCGGGCCACCTCTCAGGGATAGCGGTAGTTCGGGCCATTCCACAAAGTTACCCTGCACGAATACGTCGCGCAGCAGCTCGTATCCCGCCTCAGCCCATCTGCGTGCAGTCGGCGGCGGGACTCGTGGGATCCCGGGGAGAAAATTCCACAGTGGGAGATTACCAACCACATTTTCAACAGCGCCAGGGAGGTGCATGCCACAGGGTCCGACGACTCCCGTGTGAGGGGAATGAGTTGTATCACCAGGGAACGGATATCTCGGTCGCTGACCGACAGTTTCTCAAGCCTGACATGTGGAGGAGGGTCAGTTGTGTTGAACCAGTAAGATGTGTGTTGGATTTGGGAGACCAACCAGTACTTAAGGAAATCGGGAGCCCCAAAGCCGCCATCAGGCATCGGGGTGGATAGGGTCCCGAGCTTAAGCCTGACCGCACCCGAGTGCCACAGAAAGGAGTTGGTGCTACGTGTCAATGTTTGAAAGAAACCCTCGCCTGGCCACAGGGGGACATTAATGAATCTGTATAGTAGTTGGGGTAGTACTATCATTTTTAGTAGTCCTATTCTACCCGCCAGAGAGATCGGTAATTTACTCCATGTTTGGAACTTAGTTGCCAGCTGTGCTAGGTAGTTTTGGTAGTTCTCCTCCAGGGTAGTCTCGGGTTGACGGGTTATTACAATCCCCAAGTATGTGAGCTTCACTGCGCCCATAGGAACCCCATCGTATCGGGAGGGGGGAGGGTGTGTTCCGTGAGCGGAAAGAGCATAGATTTTGAGCAGTTCACCTTGAGGCCTGAGATGTACCCGAAGTAGATCACATCTTTCAGTATCGGGGGTAAGTTAGTGGAAGGGGACCGCACAAAAAGGAGTGCATCATCAGCATAGAGTGATATGATATCGGCTTGGCCCGCCGAGCGAAGCCCTCTGTGTGAATGAAGTTGTCGGAGCATGTCGGCAAAGGGTTCTATCGCTAGGGCGAAGATCAGGGGGGAGAACGGGCAGCCCTGCCTCGTTCCTCTGGCAATGTCAAAGAGTGGGGAGCATCTGTCCTCGGTGCGGACACTGGCCACCGGTCCCGAGTAGAGTAACTTGACCCAGGAACGAAACACCGGCCCGAATTTGCATTGTTCGAGCACCCGCCAGAGGTACCTCCAAGAGACAGAGTCGAATGACTTCTGCATATCGAGGGTCGCGGCGACCGCCTGGACGCTGGGGCTGATTCTGCTGATTATATTAAAGAGCCGTCTGATGTTCATAGCGGTGGATCGGGCTGGAATGAACCCCGCCTGATCCGGGTGTATAATGGATGGCATACAGGGAGCAAGTCTGGTCGCTAACATTTTGGCAAAAATTTTTGTGTCACAGTTTATAAGGGACAGTGGACGATATGAGCTGCACTGAGTGGCGGGTTTACCAGGTTTAAGTAGTACCGTAATTGTGGCTTCCCCGAGTGATGGGGGGAGTGTGCCTGCCTCCACCGATTCCTCCCAAAGAGCCTGTAAGTGAGGGAGTAAGAGGGCCTTATAGCATTTATAGAATTCGACCGGGATTCCATCAGCCCCCGGTGCTTTCCCGGAGGAAAGAGAGTCAATGGCTTCCGCGAACTCTTCAGTGGTGAGTGGACAATCAAGGGAATCGGCGGTCCCGGGAGAGAGGACCGTCAGGGGAAGAGACGTAAGGTAGGAGTCCACCTCTGTCTCAGTAGCCTCGTCCGAGTTGGAGTACAGAGCTTCATAAAAAGCAAAGAATTCCGAGTTGATGTCCTGTGACGTGGTGGCCAGGGAGCCGTCTGATCTGACAATCCCAGGTATATGTGGGGAACCCAGTTCATGTCGGACGAGTCTAGCGAGGAAGCGGCCCGGGCGCCCGCCCTCTCCATATCTCCTCGCCAGGCCGGGACTATCAAGGAATTTTTGTTCTCGTTCCGCTAGGGATCGAAACACATCCAGCTCCACTCCTAAGGCCGCGAGGGCCGCAGGGGTCGAGGACCTCGAGCACTGGGCTTCCAGGGTTGATAGTTTAGTTTCGCTGATCGTGATATCCCCACGGATTGTTTTAAGTATGCCACTCTCTTTAGATATTGCTATGCCCCTAATGTACGCTTTAAAGGCCTCCCATAGGGTGGCCTGGGAAGATACAGAGTCCCTGTTCATTTCGAAGTATTCCTCGATGGCTACCTCGAGTTCCGATCTAAACAAAGGGTCAAGAAGAGAATGAGGTTTCATCCTCCATCGTCTAGCACGGCCCCCACCCGGTCCCCAGTCCATGGTGATGGTCACCGGGGAGTGGTCGGATAGAGTCCTAGGGCGGATCGTTAGTTGTACCACATTTTTAATCAGTGCATCGGAGATCACCCACCTGTCGATTCGGGAATAGGAGTCATGGACTGAAGAGTAGAAGGAGTAGACACGGGAATCAGGGTAAATCAGTCGCCAAGCATCCACGGCCGCGATGCGGGGGAGGGATGATAGTGCCGTATAGGCTGCCCTAGTGAGTTGGCCAGGCCTGGACCCAGATCTGTCAAGGTCTATATCAAAGATGGTGTTGAAGCCCCCCGCCCCATAGGATAGGGACCAAAGGGAAGCCTTCCAGGAGAGTTATGAGGTGTGTGAAGAACTCCGGGTCATCCGTTTTGGGACCATAGATGTTAAGTAGGATCACCTCCCTATTTTGGAGTATTGCGTGGAGAAGCACATATCTGCCTTGTGGGTCTATTTGTGAGGAGATGAGTGTAAATTTGAGGCTCTTATGGATGATGGTCATGACCCCCCGACTTTGAGTAGAGAAGTTGGTGTAGTATCTCTGGGGGCCCCAGGTCCTAGCAAATCTCATACAATGTTCGGATCGTGCATTTGTCTCTTGTAGAAACAGGATCTTGGACCCATGACGCTCCACGTGTAGTTGTATCTGTCTCATTTTTTTAAAGTTGCCCAGACCCCTCACGTTCCAGCTTGTAAATGTTAGATTGACCTCCGCCAGGGGAGGCATGGAACTCATATCACCGGGATAATGTCTAGCGGGCCGATGCTGCAGACCTGTAGCCCCATCAGCATTGCTTTGCCCTGCCCAACGCACACTCTGCCAAAGCTAAACTTTTTTAGAACAAAACCCCCAACACCCCTCTCCCCCACCCACATCCCTCCCCGAACATGAGGAATGGCAATCCCAAAACCCCTAAACCAAATCCAAAACAGTGGCATCAACACCTGGGGGGCTGTGGGCCGAACCGATGACGCCGCTCCGGGCCTGTGGCAGATCAGGTCAAAACATGGTGCCTACAGTGATGCTATGGACGTTACTTGAACAGCTATAATCGGCACAATTTACCTTGGCACAGCTATGCAGGTTAATCAAATTGACAGATGTTGTTAAGTGTAGATGTAGTACTTTCTTGGCGTCGGGGGAGAGCCTGTGTCGGCACCCCTCCAACGGGCGTTCCGCATGGTCGTGGCAGGATGGCCGGGGGGGAGGGTCAGCCTGGAAAATTGTCGTCCATAAATCTGGAGGCCTCCTCTGGGATCGTGAAGAACGATACCTGTTTCTTATGTTCCACCCGTAGCTTAGCGGGGTATAACATGGAGTATTTGACTCCGTGGTCCCTGAGCCTCTTTTTCACTGCAAGGAAAGTCTTGCGTTCCCGCTGGACTGCCACAGAGAAGTCCGGGTATAGATGTATCCTTGCTCCGTCTAGCAAAAGTTCGCCCTTAAGTCTTGCGGCTCTAAGAAGGGTATCTCGGTCACAGAAGTTAAGGACGCGGGCTATGATGGGTCGCGGGGGTGCACCCGGTTTGGGTTTAGGCGCCAGCGCCCGGTGTGCCCGCTTTACGGCAAACTGCGGAGACAGCTTCGGCGAGTCCAGTAACGACAATAGGGTACGTTCAACAAATTCTTCCATCGGTTCTCCGATGCCGCTCTCCGGGACCCCAATGATGCGAAGGTTGTTGCGCCTCGAGCGCGATTCCAAATCTTCGTTTTTCTTTTCCACCTCTAGGACGCGGTTAGATAGAGCCGCGACCTCCGACCGTAGTGCCCCTAGGCCATCCTCGGCGGATCCCATCCTGGCCTCCACCTCCCGAACTCGGCCGTCAGTTCTCTCCATGTGGGCTCTGATAGAAAAGATGGTGCCATTCATATCATCGAGCTTCGAGTGAAGCGTGGTGAACCCTTCCCGGATAAAGTCCATCATGTTCTGAGAGTCTAAGGCAGCGGTGGATGAGGTAGTAGCGGGGGTCTGCTCGGTGGCCTCCTCGGCAGGGACGCCCGGTGCCTTCGCAAACATGTTTATGGAGCTCTGTTTTTTGCCAGTCCCTTTAGTCATTGTGGCTGTGATGTGGCCCCGGAAAGAGGGGGGGGGGGTGCCGGCAGTGTCGCTTGCCTCCACGGGCAGGACCCCCGAGGTGCGGCCCCCCAGGGCTCCGGGCCTCGAAGGCAGAGGCCGGCCGATGGAGCTCGTGCGCGAAGAGGATCCAGGCAGGTGGCGGCCAGGCCTCCAGGGGTTCGGATTCCTCCCGATGTCGGTAGGTTGCAGAGGGGTTCCCGCCGCGTCTCCCGGCAGGAGCAGGACGTCCCCTACGCGTTGTGGGTGGCTGCTGTTCGATCCGTAGGTTGCAGATTGAAGGCTGGCACGGGATGAGGGCCTATGCCGCATGCGGATCCGGAAAGCGGGAGACTGCAGCTCCAGTGGTCAGGCGACCCCAATATTCCAGTGGCCCGTTCCCGGTCTCCGCTCGGTGGCCCCTAAGGATCATGGAAGGCGGCGGGTCGCTTCGGTTTCGAGGGCTGGGACCAACCGCGCCGCGGTTTTGGCGCGCAGGCTCCGGGGGACGGCCACACCCGTTCCCGATTTCAGGGTTCCCAGCACTGATTTTCTTCAGGATTTGGACCAGTTGGCCCCTGGACCAGCAGCTCACAAATCGTATTCGTCAGGTACAAGACGAAGATCGTGTATGCCCAAGATCAGGATCGAAGGATCTGCCTGCCACGGAGCTCACGCTTCAGGCGGCCATCTTGCTCGGCGCTCAACAGCGCCCCCACCTATACTCAATTTTAATGGATTTGGGGACCGTCCCTACATGGGGCTACATGAAGCAGCGGGAGGCTATGCTGGGGCTAGAGATCCCTAGGGAACAGTGGGAAAACGTATGAAGGAACATTCCTAAACTGACAAGAGCAATCCAATTTAGAGAGGCCTGGTACAAGGTCATGGTGCAGTGGCACTACACCCCAGGGAGGCTCCATAAAATGTATCCCTCAACCACACAGGAGTGCTGGACAGGATGTACAGGGATGGGGGACTGGAGGCATATTTGGTGGGATTGTCCGGTATTAGGCAGGTTTTGGAGCAGAGGTCGGAACTGTAAGGAACTCCTGGTGGCAACAGTAAAGACAAACACAAGTGATCACACTTCAAGAGTGTTTATTAAACTGTATAAACGGGTTGAAAAAATGCCTAATCTAAACCTAAATCTAAGATGGGTGAAAGCTACGACCATCAAATATTAATAAGGCAGTCCTATTGGCGTCTTGTCAAATAAAATGGCCTATACAAAAAAAAAACTATTGCCAATCCTTACAGCTAAGTTCAAAAAGAGTGTGGGATAATGTTCACAAGAAAAGAAAGAAGTGTTCACAAATGATGAGTCAGAATGTTATAGCCGGGGGTCTCACTTCCCCACATTTTTAGCATGGGGCAAAGCAGGACCTTTGAGCACAGCACACTCTTAGGCCTCACCATCTGTAATGCTTGTGCGAAATGCGAGCTAAAACAACATGGCATCAGTGCACAGCCATTTTGGACACTCCTCTCCCATCATAAAAAGTCTTCATCTCTGCGGGCCTCACATAATAAACAAGCATTTCAGTAGAAAAAGCAAAGCAAGGTCACATAGCCACATAAATATTATTGCTGAGTGGACTCACTGGAGAATAGTTATTGAATTATCCACTGAAGGACAAATACGGAAAGGGAGTCGGGGCATCCTGCAGGTGCATGATAAGGGGTCCTGGGAATGAATGCGAGGAGAGGGACGCTGGGTTTTTCCACTTCTGACTGGTTTTTTCCACCCTCTGTCCCTTCGACTTGTGATCTGCTCTTCGGCCAAGGGCAGACACAACTGAGAAGGGCGGGGATATTCCCCCATAAAGGAGAGGGCATTACGTGGCAGAGTTAGTCCAAATTTGTATCCCCGGGTGATGAAGTCTCGCTGAGAGGGAGGACGCTCCGCCTCAGACCCTGTTAGCACGAGGGATCTCTTCGCCTACCTGCTGAGGGACTAAGCAGTGTCGTAGTGGCCAAGATGAAGGTGTCTTCTGCTGCTCTGTTACTGGTGATGCCCTTTTTACTTATCTTTTTATATATCTAAGTGTATGTCTGTTTACGTATGCTAAGTTCATATATATATATATATATATATATATATATATATATATATATATATATATATATATAACTGTATTGTGTGAATAAAAGTTCTGTAACAAGTCATTTGTTCATTATAAAAATTAGTTTATGTGTGATTTCTTGCCTGTCTGAGTCCAATAACTTGTTTTGCCAGGGGGCCGGAGAAACGTAAGTGTAAGTGTTCTCATGTGGCCAAGCAAAAGCAAAACACCATCACAAGGTTACAGTTTCTTTCAACTATGCCAGGACCATCTGGGGCCATGTCTATTTCATGCAAAGTCCTCCTGCACTGGTCCACCCCCAGGAACTGGATCCAATAGTGATGCCTGTGTCCTGGCCTTATCTTGGCCACCTGGATGACAGATTCCCGGGGACTAGCAAGTGAGACACCCTCAGGTTTCTCACATAGCCTTCCCCTATGCAAGGTGGATATGCCTGTTATTTGTCCAGATTCCCCATGGTTAAGACTTGGAAGAGAACAGTGACCAGAGATGTCCAGGAATTCTCGCATATTCCACTGACTGGTTTTAGTTGTTGAAGGTAGAGGTGGAGTGGTTTTACCGGTCTCTTTACAATAATTTATGAATTGGGTTCCAAGGACTGTTTTGGTTTTCATTGGCTCAGAGTTTTCCCAGTCCCATATTGAAGAGTTTTGGGAGTAGGAGTTATTCTGCCAGGATCTCTGGAGTAGAAAATCTCAGAAGGGAGGTGGAGATTCCTGTAAGAGAGTAGAGAAGATGAGCAAGTCCTGCCCTAGAATAACTTCTTTGGGTAGCCCAGGAATTATAGATGATGATTTCACAGGATTTGCCCTGGATTTCAATGTTCACTGGTATTTTAGAGTATACTACATTGTCTCCATGTACACATGTCACTCTAACTAGGGATGCGTTGTCTAGGTCTTTTGTTGCAACTAAATCGGCCCGTATAGCGGTTTGCTTACTACCTGAGTCGATTAAGGCCCTTACTTGGGAGGCCCTTACTTGTCTCCCATTCACGCAAGTGGAAGTGTTTAGCCGCATCCGAGTGGTTTTGTGCAGTCTCAATGGCCATGCCTAGGGTAGGCCGATTTAACTGAAGGATGGATTTTTGCAAAAAAGGGGGTAAGGAATTAATACATTGTTCTAGGGTAATCATCTCCGTCAGTTCTTCTTAAGATTTGTTATTAGTCCAGAGGGCCACTGTGTTTTTGACATGTTCACCTCGTTCTAAAGGAGTTTCTCCCGGGTTTAACCTAATGGCTCGTAATTTCTGTTGATAAAAATTGCGGGTCTATTCCAAGATGACTGCTGATGAATAAGGACATGTGGTCCTTAGTTCCGCTCCAGGCCGAAAAGAAAGCAAGCCCATCTTCATTGTTTGGAGCTGGGCTGGGCGCCAGAGAGAAACTCTAAAGGATGTATACAACAACAAGAGACATAGGGTGGAGATTGCCCCCCTCCCCTCCTGGCTGTCGGGAGGATGTTGCTGGTTGGGTGAAATAGGGCGTTGCCCTTGCACGTGGATGGTGGCGTACCGACTGCGGGGGAAGCTGCGTGTATATAAGAAGGTCCGGATGCGAAGAACAGTGAAATAGGAGCAGGCAGCCCTAGGATATGATTGTTGAGGGACACAGGACAGAATCCGAGTCCGTACGTGGCTGGAACAGGCTTCCCAGCAAGGCTGATAACGCGTGGGACCCTGTCAAGATAGTGGCCGTGGCTGTTATCGGTGGCCATACCTGGAAGGAACATCAAAGATGAAATGCAGTGGGGGATGAAGGGGTGAGAAACGGCCTGCGACACCTTTTGGTGCAGACCAAGAAGTAAGTGTCTTCCCAAATACGCGCGAGTACTATCAGGGATACATATGCCACGCTGTGCAGATTATCTGCCAATCTAGAACTACAGCCCTAATATTTACACGGGCCCGAAAGCATCGCCGCCTGGGCATTAACGTGTACAGCGCCAACCTATAAGCAGTGAATGTATGGTGTGTAGGACTGAGGCCGTGATGCTGCAAAAGGGGAGGAACTGTAAATGGAGTAAGCAGAGTTGCCCCTCGGTGGGCGGGAAGCAACAGGCACTCATCGTTTGAGAAAGTGTAGGAGACAACAAAGGCACATCCCTTTACCCCCTGATGGTAGGGTAGGATCTATTGGACGGCACGGCCCCGGGATGCAAACGAATATAACAAGCGTCATTCCTTTCGATGGTTAGGAAGCAGCGCAGTGACTGGAAGAGGAGGGGCTAACTTAAGAGGCCCGCGCGTTACAAGGAGGGATACAAGCATCCCGTGAAGTCTGAAGTACGGTGTTAAGGATTTCAATCAGGCAATACACCCGGGTCTCAGCCTAGCATGCAATGCACAAATGAAATACTTATTTATTGTGTCTATAGGTTCAATATTCTGAGTGATATACCACACATATCACACCCCTTCTCAAAATACTCCCAGGTCACAATGGACCAGGAATCAGGCTGGTTGGTAAAGGTAATATTTATTTATTTAAAATTCAAATCAAACATATGTTTTAATATATGGGGCAGCAATCACCAATGTGGTGACAATACAAATATGAAAGTAGGTAATGCAGTTGAATTCACTTATAGCAACACAGAATATAAAACACAGAAAAGAGAACAGTTTTGGCTTGTTTGAAAGATATTGCTTAAGTTAAGTATTCCCCTTGCAAATTTCTCAACTCACAAAGATGTAAGGAAGCAGCAGGCATTCAGGAATAAAGAACAGTGTACAGGGTTTGAATACAATCTTCCCTCCCCAAACAAGAGAGAAAAACGTTTTGGAAATTTTACACTTTTAAAATGGCATTCGAAAAATGGCTTAGAACAACAATGAAAAGTGTGCAAAAAGTCCTTAAATTGATATAAATCTCTATGGGAGCAATACTGAAAAGATGCTAACAATAATAAGCTATAATATGATCAACAGTAAACACTTTGAATTAGAATAAAAGTTTGGAAATAGATGAGATTGAAATCACATGTGTAAAACTTTGCAGAAATGCAAATTCCCGCCTAATTTTCACTAAACAGTTTTTAAGAAAAACGGGTCAAATACACTGTTTTTGGATGCGGTTTTTGGGTAGGGATGTAGCTAAAGCTCTTAGGTTTAAGTCAGAGTTGAAATTAAGTATAACTATCAAATTGAGGAACTTATGCAAGTTTGAATGAGAGGTGTTTTTGGAGAATAAAGGTGCGAAAAAGAAAACAGAAATCAATTTTTACAATGACAATTATGCTCTACACTAGGGCATTCAGGCTGGTTACCAGTTTGAGACACAGTAAGCTCTAGAGTTGATCCGTGGAACCAACCCCAGCATCTTCGTGTCCGCCTTGGAGGACTCAGTCCGATTACCCGAGGGAGGATTAAAGGTTTGGGATTTCACAAGACAAAAGGATTTTAAAGAAGTTATCACCAGCACAAGGAATCAAAGGCAAGGTTCAAGACTGGGTGACAATATTACAAGTTCTTAAGTTAAAGATAGGATGGGTTATATATTGGGATAGGACAATGTAAGGCAATATAGGCTATGGTTTACTATAATTCCTATTGATACTTACAGTCCACTTTAAATTAAGATTTTAGACCGTCAAGGGTTCTGGTCATCACAGATCGGGTCTACAGACAGCAGGGCACTTCTGGCGGAATAGGTGAGCTGGGTGGTTCTGGTCAACTGGACTGGCACCTCAGACTGGACTGGACTGGATTAGATTGGCCCTTCTGGTTGCTGGACACTATAGATCAGTGGGATGGCGAGTTTCAGCAGGCAAGCATTAATGGTAGCAAACCAGACTGGATCAACATGGTTTCCCTTACGTTTTGGCATGGTTTCAGGATTTGGGCCTAGCTGAAAAAGAGTTCAGCAATGCTGAGGCCTTGGCTTTGCAAAGAAATCTGGAATCAGGAACAAGATGGAGAATTCAGGAACAGGACGCCACGCGGAAATCAGGATGGAGTCAGGAATCAGTGTGTGCTGTGTGTTGTGAGGTTCCCTTATTTATCCTGCCAAATGACATCACTCAGTTTATGGTAGGGGCAGACTTACAACCCACACCCACAATGCTGTGATTGGTCAAAGGCACAGTTTCCACCTTGCTTTTTGCTGGTTGCATGACAGAAAGGGCTGTCATGTTTTATAATGTGACTTGGAAACCTCCCATAGTTATTGGATCCAAAATCTAACTTTCCCACAAATACATATTTTTGTACTTATGCCCTCTAAGAAAATCGGATACATAAATTACATATTTCGTGGGTCACATTTACATCCAACTACCAAGTCAGTGGGATCTGGTTTTGTCTTTCTATTGAATTTTGGCAATTTTAATCATAAAGGTTTGTCCTAACAATTCCTAATTTGGTACATGTATGTGCAATCACCCCTAGAACATGGGTACACAAGATTAGATTTGCAGCAATAATAGTTTCTGCGCAATTAGTCATTTTTCATAACTTCAGTTCCTTACGCAGTAAGAAATCCTACCAAGTCTTCAAATGGCTAGCATAAGTTCAGATTTATATGTATGTATTTTTCACTCGTTTACTTATTCTGGCTTCCAAGTTAAATATCTTGAAGTTCAGTGGCCAATAAGCATTTTAAATCCAAAAATCACATGTCTGTTTTTTTCCTTCCTTCCCAAGTGTGAGCAAATGGCAAGTCCTTTGAAGTTCAATGAGAAGCCCCTTCCTGGAGAGTGGAGCATCCTGCCCCTCCCCTGGAAGGATGAGTGTCCAAGCCTTCTATTGTCTTTGCCTGGGGCCCAGATGAATGTCTAATGCAGCACATTGTCATGAGTATGCAAGGCCTCCCAACAGCAATTAGCCTTTCCTGCCAGCAGTGAAGTGTCAACCTTTCCCAGGCTAAGGACTGTCAGAGCAGAATTCTTTTTTTTTTAAATAGTTAATTAACTCAAGATTGGGTTTAACTTTAAGTTTCACCTAAATCTTTCATTTAAACACATAAAATGAACATAGTTTATAGGTGGATTTTTACATTAGCAATCCTTTGACATTTCTTAAAGAATGAAGCCTTTAAACAAAAACATGCTTTCCCAACAGGCGATTTTGCACTTCATTCATAAAAAGCACATCAAACTGATCTCTTTAAATCTGATTTTCCTATGCAGCACATACACATTTTATTCAGCATTATTTTTTCCCTTGAGTGCTCGGATTGTTTGCAGTCTAGATACTGTATCCATCTTTGTTTAGAGTTTCTCTCTGTACAGCTGATTCTGTTACTTGTTGCAATTTTAGCAGCGTTTTTCCCATGGAAATAAAAACAAAGGTTCCTGGGTTGCTTTTTCCTTAGATACATTTTATAGAGCTGTCAGCCAATGAGGCCCGGTTCCTCTGAGCCACACTGGATGATCCTGGGCATTGCAATACCATTCTAATCTCAATAATTCAATGGAAATGAATGGATGTATCACCAAAAACAGCACTTTTTAAGGTTGCAAAGTTAACATTTGAAAAGGCATTTTCGGTTTTCAGCGCAATTCTGCTGCTTTTCTCCATGTTGAATGTGGCAGAGCCTACTGGCATGCTCCTGCAGTGAGAACTCTGTTTTTCACCCCCCCCTGACTGTGTGTAGCAGGGTGTGCAGCCTTTTTTGGTTGTGACCCAAACGTAGTTTAAAGGTTTTGGCTCGCACAGGAGTCAGCGCATCAATTTTGGGCTGTTTCTTTCACCACCATTTGTAAAGTGATGCAGTAGGGCACATTGGAATGGGTCAAAATATCCCACAGAAGCCCCCCCCCCTGACTTCGGCTTGACTTTCAGTCGTGGAGAAGTCAGGTACGTGGGATTTTTCTTTCTGTTCGTAAAGAACACAGGTTTCTTCCGGGGTGTAAGTTCTTCTCCCATCAGCGAATGATGTGACACGCTCTCCTCGCCGGCTCTGGTTGGAATAGGAACGATACCCCCATCTTCTCTCATGCTTTCGTTTCCGGTGTGGAGCGACACTCTGGATTTCTTTGGTTTTTTCTCCCGGGTCCCCGAGGAGGTCCTCCTTGGTTGTTAGGTGCACTCAGTGCCAATAGTAGAAAACAGAACACAACCCAGTTATAAAAATGTTCCCACTACTGCCCTACAATAGGGATGACAGCCGTGGGATATACATATGCATTCAGTGACAATTTACAATATTCCCTGCATGTATTCAGTGACAATTTAAAATATTCGTAGGTTTCAGAATTCTTTCCCTCTGCGTTTTCTGTAGGCTCTTCTATTTGCCAGAAAGTATGCCTGGGGTTGCAACTCTTTAGCTGATTGATGTGGACCCACTTTTCTTCTTCTGTCAAGTCGCCCTTGGGGATGCGGATTCTGTAGGCGACTGGTGAGATTTCAAAAGGTCCCTGCCAGATGGGCAAAAATGTGCACTCCTTAGCTTGGTTCCTTTGGAAATTGTACAGGTAGACACTGTCTCCTACTTGATATTCCTTTTTGGTTGTCTCAAGGTCATAGTGGATCTTCATGCTGTCTGCAGATCTTTCTAGATTCCGCTGAGCATACGCAAAAGCATGTTGAAGGTGTTTTCTCAGATTCTCAACATACTCATGAGTTGTGCAGGCATTTATCAATGTCTGCTCTTGGGTCCTATAGAGCAGATGCTGGGCTAGCACCATCCTTCCTTCAGTCATCAGCTCAAATGGAGACATTTTATTTGCAGCAGAAGGGGTAGATCTGATGGCCATCAGGAGAAGGGGTAATTGAATATCCCAACTTGGCCCAGAGTCTGCCACAAACGTTTTTAATATGCTCACAATGGTTTTATTGTACCTCTCAACTCCACCACTAGAGGACATCCGGTATGCAATGTGTAGTTTTCTTTTTACCCCAAGTATCTCCCACATCTTTGTCATCACCCCGCTGGTGAAGTGACTACCTCGGTCTGACTCAATCCTTTGGGGTAGTCCAAAACGTGAGAAGATGTGATTGATCATCAGGGCAGCTGCTGTTTCTGCCTTGCAATTTGGGGCCGGGAGACATTCCACCCACTTAGTAAACAAGCATGTTACGGTTAACATGTACTTGTTCCCCATAGAGGAACGAATCACGGCCCTGATTAAATCTACTTGTAAATCTGACCAAGGCAGTGTCATCCCCCTCTTTTGGAGGGGAGCACAGTGTGTGAGTGATGTTGGCTGAAATTGTGCACACACAAGACACCCCTTCAAGTATTGGTCGAGGTCCTGCCCCATGTGTGGCCAGTATGCAACCGCTTGCAAGATTTCTAATGTAGTATGAAACCCCCGATGACCGGCTGTGGCCGCATCATGGGCATGAATTAGCATCAGGTTTCGGAATGAGGTATGGACCACCCACTGGTCACAGCCAGATATGGATCTCCTCACCAACAAACCGTCTTGGATTCGGAAAATTTTTGGACATTTCATCAACACTCTGAGGTCCTCTTTCCCAATGCAATCGGTATCCGTCAGGGGAAAATTCTCAGGATCCTCAATGTGTTGATAAAACTTACCAATGATTGGATCCCCTTTTTGAGCCGTGATTAAATCAGCATCTGGGGTCTCCTTACTCCACTGGGCAGTTGAGAGTTCATTGTGAGCATTTGTCTGGGACCTAGTGATAGCAGTGACCTGGATTTCCCCCAACAGGAACTCAATCTCAAGGAGATCCCCTTGGATGGCTCTGGTTTTGGCCAGCTGATCAGCTAAGTCATTTCCAGTTTTGTCTGGTCCCTCTACTTTGGAATGACTCTTGATCTTTTTCAGGTAGATGGTCAATCCAATAGAGGTGACCAGATCATCAATATTTTCTATTAGCTTGCCATGTTTGAGTGGTTTGTTGTTAGCGCATAGCATGCCTCTGGTTTTCCAATTAACCAGGTGCTCCACAAACCTGTTCTGGACATAATCTGAATCAGTGATTATGACCAGTTCGTTGAGTTGGTGTTGGACAGCAGTGAGGATGGCTTGATGCACTGCCATCAGCTCTGCCACCTGACTACTACAGGGACAGATTTTGTACCCAGCGGAGGGTTCTGGGGCATCATTCACCCAGGCATTCCCCACGCCGGCCACTAGTTCCTTTTCCTGTTGTTGTCAACATGATAGGAGCACCCATCCACATAGACAGTGGGCATTACCTCACACTTGTCTTCTTCATAGACTTTGTGTGGGGAATTCAGGTACACCTCCATGTTGTACTGGATTTTAAGACTTTCGTCCTCGAGACAGCTTTCTCTGGCACAATCATGCAAGTCAGCCAGACTTTCGCAAGTGGACTCTTCGTGTTTTGGCCATATCTGACCTCCACCGGAAAGCCTTGCATTGATAGAATACAGGAAGTAATTCTGGAATTACTCACATTTCCGGCCTGGATTATGTCACTTTGAAGATATTGCAGAGGCTGGTGTGGAGTCTCCACTATGATGTGTTCCCCCTGGATAAACGGGCGGTCATTTTTCAAGGCCCACACCATTGTTGGAGTGCCTTCTCACAATCGTTGAATTTTTCCTTCATAGAGGATAAAGTCTTGCTTGTATAGGAGATGACTTTATTCACCTCGTCATGCTTTTGGTATAATACTGCGGTCAAGCATGTATTTGAGAACCCTGTCTCCAAGAAGAACTCCTTGTTTTTGACACGGTAAACTGGACAAGGCGCTTGTGAGAGGCTTCTTTTGAGTTGCTTCACTGCCTCGACTTGTTCTGGACCCCTTCAACAGATGGATCAGGGGTCTTGTGATCTCTGCGTATTCCTCAATGAACTTTCTACTGTAATTAGTCAGTCCAAGGAGGCTCCTTAGCTCACGCAGAGTTGTGGGGTCTTTTAGTTTCAGGATTGCTTCCACTTTCTTTTCCTGGGGACAGAGACCCTCAGGAGTTATCTCATGCCCCAAGAAATTGACACGGGTCCTGCACCACTGTGCTTTTTGGAAAGATAGTTTTGCTCCGGCAACCCTCAACTGTGTCAGAACATAACGGGTTTCCGCTATGTGTTCCTCCACAGTTAAGCTTTTGATCAAAACATCATCTACATAGACCAGGTTACCCGTTTCACCCAAGTAGGGCATGGCCTTGTGTAAGACGATATTAAATTCATTTCCGGAGTTGATGTATCCAAAGGGAGTCCGGGTCCATGTGTACTGCTGCCCCCCGAAGGTAAAGGCCAGCTTGTATTGGTCCTCCCTACTGACAGGTACGGTCCAGTACCCATTGGTCAGGTCAATGGCAGTGTATACCTTTGACCCCTGGATCTGGGCCAACCCTTGGTCAATGTAGGGAATAGGCCATTGGGACGTGTGGACCCATTTGTTTAGCTCCCTTAGGTCAGCACAGAGTCTCCACTGGCCGTTCAGTTTTAAAATCCCCAGCACCAGATTATTAAAGATACTGTGGACTGGATGAATTATCCCACGGGACTCAAGGTTTTCAATTATTTCTGTAAGGGACTCCATGGATGGGAGAGGCAAGCGATATTGCTTCACACACACTGGAGTCATGTTAGGGTCTGTGTTGTTGTATGTATTCCGGTGCGACCACAGTCATATGAGTCCACTGCAAAGAGATCCTGAAAATCTAAGAAAACTTGTTTCAACTTTTGCTTTTGCTCCAGAGTCTCACAGGCATCAGTTTGGTTGACTCTTTCTTCAACCATTTGCCTGAAGCCCGGAAATACTTCTGGTTTGGCTATCTCAGCGGCCTCCTCCAACTGGGTGGAGAAGTCCCTCGTTAAAGTATTGACCTGGAGAGAGGGTTTCAGGCAGGGAAGACAGTCCTTGTGGACTTGGAAGATCACCTTATCCCTCCTGAAGTCACAGGTCACCTCTTCCTTACCATAACGGGGGGAAGAGTACACCAGGAAATTCCCCCCATGCCGGGTGAAGATCCTGTCTGGTGTTGTGTCATTGTCGCTATCACTGTCAAAACAGTCATTGTGGATCGGTCCTATCAGTTCGTTACCTAAATATATGGTAAAATGTCGGTCATCAACCGCCTTTCCAATAATGGTGCCAGCGCCCATAGTGATACCCCTGAGGTCACTGTTATCCATCGATATTGGAATGGTGTTGTGTTCTATTTTGACTAATGGTGTTGGGTTTAACCCCAACCCTTGCTGTTGGAGATGGGCGTTGAGGTGAACATATGCGTCAGGATTTTGCAGTTTGTGTCCTCTTTTAATTTTTACTTCAATTGGGACTAGTCGTGTCTGTCCTGGGATGGTGACTTCCTCTCCAATTTGAACTTCAACTGCATATGGCAGCAACTGGACTGACTGAAATGCTTTTTCTGAATCATCAAAGTCCATCGGATTACCCCCTAATCAGGACCAGGCTTTGAAGTTTATCAGGTCCAAATTAATGGCAAACCGATTGAGAATGTCACCGCCTAAATAGAATGCAGCAGGGACATCTCGTACGACCCACAAGTTATGTACTATGCTTTTGTCGCCTATAGAAATTTTGATCATACACCTGCTAGGCAGGAGATGTTAAGAATTGGGAGTTTCCAGGTCCATTTCCCATTTGTCTATCAATCTAAATGTGGGAATGGCTGGATCTTTTGGGAGTTTCTGGAACATGGCTTCTCTGATGACGCTCTTACCGTTGTTCACGCACACTCGGGCAAGAACAGATTCCTTCCCCTCATTTAACTGAATAGGGATGTATAACTGTTCTCTAAACTTCTGAATGTCAGCTTAACTTAGAGCTAGTTTTCACATCATTTTGGACTATGGAAGTGGGATTTTCTGATTGTGAATTAGTATAGAATTTCTATAGGTTGATTTTCGGAAATAGAGAGGAATTCCCATCACCAGTTTGTTGTCCTACTGCAATTACTGTCACTTCAGGGATTTAGTTGTTTTGAAAATGGAACTCAATATGATCCTGTTTTTGTTCAACCATGTAGCATGTGCCATTTAAACTAACATGGTTGACACTATGTTTTAATTTTATTGGTCGGTTACTCTGGGTCCAGAAGACCTTGTTTACACAGTATATTAGGGTAGACAATCTGCACAGGATGTCATTCCCCAGTAAACATGGTGTGCCCTCCGGAGTCACAACTATGACCGGGTGTTTCACCTTGTGTCGCCCAATTTTAATTTCCAAATCCGCAGTCCCCTCGATAGGAATTTAATTCCCATCGAAGTTCTGAATTTGTTCAGGAAGAGGGGTGAGAGGGATCTGGTATCTCTCCCCCCTTCCTGAATTCAGCTGATCAAAGGCTCTCTTTGACAGAAGAGTGGCTTGGGATCCAGTGTCCACCAGTGCCAAAAATGTACATTGCCCTTGTACTTGGACCGGGACATAAAATCTTCCCCCCTTTATTTGGTGCATTTTGGGCCAGTTGGTGGGTTAGTTTCTTGATTCCGACAGAGGGGTCGTTAGGGCAGGATTCTGTGTGGGAGCTTGGGGATCTGCAAAAAAAATTAAATGTGGCAGTTGGATATTGGGGTAGTTTTGGGCTCCCCTGGTTCTGATTCTGGGCTGCCCTCCTCCCCCATTTTTTAGAGGCTGTCCCCAGAATATGCTTGGGCAAGGTGGTTTTCTGGATTATCATTCTGGGATTCAATGATGGGCGATTCTAACTCAGTCCCCACATTCACCCCATCTTCATTAGGATCTCTTGGGACCCATTTTTCTTTGGGAGGAGGTCCCCCATCCCTGAAGGAGAAGATCTTTTTCCCAGAATCCTCTGAGGACCCCTCTCCTTCAAATTGAGGACACTAACCTCCTCCACAAAATGGGTCTTTTTAGGTCCTTTATTTCTCCTACCCGCCCTCTGTTCCTTAGGTTGCAGACTTTCGGGAGCAGTAGATTTTGGTTCCAGTCCCTGAGTTTCCAGGGGTTTTTCACAAGCGGGGAAGGAAACTTCCTCTAAGACTTTACATACCCCTTCCCCTGTGCCTCCTCCTTTGGTGAGTTATCAGGGTTCTCTCCCCGTCATTGTTCTGGAGTACCAGGCCCTTGGTTTGTGGAGTTCTGAGCCGCCCTCAACATGTGACCAAGATCCTGGGACAAGTTCTGGACCTGGCGCTCCAGTTGGGACACCCACTCTGGCTGGTACGGGGGTCTCTGGTCCACCCTAGGTGGATCACAGGAAGGGTAACTGTCCCTTCTCCCATAATACCCGGGGTTTGGATAGTTTGGGTAACCCTCCACCCTTGGCCTCCCCTCTCCCAGATTGAGCTGTCTGTGCTCAGGAAAGTGGGGAAAGAAAGGAGGGTTGTTTTGTGGGTTGAAGTTTTGAGAGTACCGGGGAAAGAAACTACACCCCGCATTTGGGGGATTACTGCCCTCCTGGGGAAAGTTAGGAGGGAAATTTCCTGGGTTGGTGCCTACCTCGTTGGATCCCCCCCCCCTTGGGCTGGGGGAGTCCACACATACCCCAGGATGGGTTTGTTGCCCTTGTATCGGGGGCTAATGTAATCAGGGGAGTTAGGGGTCCCATTTGTGGGATTACCTCCTTGACTACCTGTCTGGGATTGGCCCGAGGGCCTTCTGGTTCTTTGGCTGGATAGATTCTGTACAGAAATATTTTTAGGCACCCCCTTGTCCAGATCTAAAATGGGGGCAACCTTCACCTCCGCCACCTTAGCAGCAGCAGGGGTGTTGGCTGTCTTGGGGGTTTTATTGGTGTTCTTACCATCTACAGGTTTCTGCACCTCATAAATATGGGTCGCCTGTTCTATGACCCAGTCCAGTGATCTCTTCTTGTGAAAGTCCTTCACCAGCTGAGTCATGATGTATTTGGGGAGTGCATGGAAAAAGGTGTTAATGAACTCCCTACTATCTGTGCGCACCCTCCTGGTGGTCAGCGCAAAGGCACGTTTGAGTTCCTGCACACATTTTTATGGGGCCTGATCTTCCCCACACTGCAGATTGTAGGCAGCCTTGCAGGCCTCTTGGGGGTTTCTATGGACGGAGAAGTGTTTTACGATGGCAGCCCTGTAGGTGGACCATCTTGAGTGATTCTGATCCTCCAGCTCCGCAAAGAAGCTGGAGTACTCAGGGGAGAAGGTCCATTTCACATATTGGATGCAATTCTGACTATCTTTCATATGAAAAGTATCCATCATCTGTTCGTATAATTCAAGGTGTTCCCAGACTGAATACTTGCCATTTTTATGATAGGGAGTTATAACACTCCTAATGGCCTTGATCTGCTCTAGGGGATCTTTTTGTATAGCCCTCTTGATTTTGTTTGCCTTTTTGGTCTTAGTCACCCGTGTCCACTCATCCTCTGGCTCAGAGGCACTACTACTGGAGGTGGCTATCTTATCCTCTAGGCCCTCCCTGATTCTGTGAGCTTGAGAAGGGCTTGCAGAACGTGGGGCCTAGTTTCCATATTCCTGTGGTGCTCAGAAGAGTCTTCTGACTCTCCCCTGTGCCCAGGATTGGCAGAGTACCTCCACCCCCACTGCCCTAGGTGGGAAGAGGTCTTTAGGATACTCTTTTTGGGCTTTATTTCCTGGAGTGCCCCACCACATTTAACAAACTGATCTCTTGGAAGGCGGTAGTTTTGTGGATCTGGTTCCCTGACTCTCCCCTCATAGGAGTCTTCCTGATCAGAGATGTTAGTACTAACATTAGGGGATCTGTACAGAGACGCCGGCCATCAATTTCTGGAAGGCGCTGATCTGTCAGTCCCATTTTACCAATTCTGTTGAAGTCTACCATCACCATGGCCCTGGGTTCATATGAGCCAGTGGACATGAAGCTGGCAGAGTCCATGGTACTGAAGGGGTTAGAGTTCCTGATTACAGGGGTCCTGATGTTAGGATCAGGGGTTTCTCTATCCCTCTCTACCTTTTCTCTTTCAGACCCTATTCCCTGGTGATATGCCAAAATCTGAGCCTTTTGTTCCTCTATCAGGGCCTTACTGGTCTCAATAATTCACGTTTGCATTGTGGGATGTATCGACCCACTCCGCTATGCTATGCAGCATCACCCTTCCAGTTATGGGGAAAGAAACAGCAACAATGACGGCAAAACCCTTGCGCATGCCAAAAACCTACAAAAACCATGTGCTTCAGCACACAAAATGAGGGGTGCACAACCTGCCACCCATGGTGCATGTGCGGGGGAATAGAGCACACCCTGCAGAAAATGTGCCAGTGGGCTCCATGACCAGCAAACAGAGTGCAGAGAGAGAAGCAGCACTTTGCAAGTGAAATCCCAAAATGTGCCTAGAATTGACCTTTGCTTAGTTGCTAAAAACTCCAAAATGCCTATAACACAACACTTCTCCACATTCAAAATCTTGCCTGGTGCTAAAATTCATGTATCAAATGAAGCATTGTGAAACATACAAAGTCTGAAAACTGACAGCCTATGCCAACATCTGGGTGCAGTACCCAGGGCTACCTGAATGACAGCTGTCAGAGGAGTACTGATGAAACTTTAAAGTGACCTAAAACTAAAAAGTCTGCTGGATTAGCAAACATAAAAAGGATTGTTACCAAAAAGGAATACAGATTTTAGTTGTGTTTTTGATCCCACATATTTTAAGGCTAAGAAAGAAATTTGGTTTTTGCTGGATCTAAGAAGTTAATTAGCTTGGCTGAGCTGCAAGAACTAGAAAAGCAGGTTTCTCCCAGAAGGAGGGCCTTCCTCTCAGCAGAAACTCACTGGGAGGTTCTAATTGCGGGTTAGAACAGAATCTTGTCTACAGAAAGGGAAGGAACAATGACAGAGCTTCAGCCCAGGAAACTGGAGGTGTGAAGGGGGTCGTAAATGGCCTCTGGAAGGAACAAACAAGGAGGAGGCTGCCCCTGGACTGCAGGGAGACAAAAAGGGGCGGCCATCTGTTGCTAAACATGAACAAAGAACAATTTTTAAAAGACTCATAACTTGCTATTCAAAATGGTGAAAAATATAAAGAGGACAGAGTTGTTAATTTAATTTTTGGCTGCACGTGTGAAGAGGCGGTAGAACTGTGTGACATCTTCTGGAGAGGAATGGCAATATATGTGGCTTAATGCGAAATGTATTCATGTTGGAATTGTGAAAATGTACATGCACATCCCTATGTTAAACCACACATTTGTGGACATTTTCATAAAATTTGGAAATTGTGTTCATAGCAAAAAGGGTAAAATTCTCTACAAAGTTGAGACAAGATCCCACCGCTGCGGGGTTTTGGGGAATAGCTGCTGCATAAAATATGGCATCTTTGTGTGTGATTTGTATAAAGGTGACCAATGTAGAAATGTACATTTAGTATCAAATCCGATTTTGAGACCAGTGGCTAAAGGGAGGTTTCTAAAGATTTTAAAGCAAACCATAAAATGTGACATCATCTGGCCTTGATCCTATCACTCAAATTTCAAGGCGGAGATGAAGTGGTGTCCAATCCCAGCTCACAGGGGCAAGCTTAACTAAGCCGGCCTAAACACCCCCTTTGTGATGTCATTTTAGAGAATAAATAGAGACAGCTGACAACACATAGGGACTCACTAATCCAGCCACTTTCCTGATTCCAGTGAAGCACTCTGATCCAGCATTCTACATCCAGCTTTAATATTCTCCCCGATCCAGAGGCCAAATCTCTTGCCAGCAACTGAGACTATTGATTTCAGCAAGGCCCAAATCCTCAAATGTATTCTCTCCACCCAGTAAAGCGCTGTGCGGTGTGAGAAGACCTTTTGAACCAGCATCCTGAAATTCTCTGGCTTGCCACCACTAGGCTTACCTGAGGAGCTCACCATCCAGCTGATTAAAAACCCACAGACTAGGAGGGCAGATCCTGTGCCAATCCGGCGACCGGCCTAGATGATCCAGTACCGTGCCTGATGTGCTGTCTTTCCTAGACCAGACCCAATCTAATGACCAGAGCTGACGGTCCCATTTAAAAACGTATCCTGTGAGTATTAATAGGAAGAACTGTGGCCCTAGTATCTTTGCATTGTCTTATCCCTATCTCAAACCCATCCTATCTTTTATTCAGAACTCGAACCAGTATTGTTAGGAGTATCTTTGCATTGTGGTATCCCTACTTGCAAGCCATCCTATCTTTCCTTCAGAACCAGTATTGTTAGAACTCTCTTTGCGCTGACCCTTTTCTCATCTGAAGAAGTCGAGGTTCCTTAGCAGGCGGGTCGCACTGATCACTTGACTGTAAGATCCCTGTGTGGTATTCGCTTTTTCATAGTCACCCTCTAGTGTAAGCAAACCTATTTGTCATTTTCAAAAGTGCATTATGGTTTTCCATTCTCGCACCTATCTCGCAAAAAAATTACCTTTACGAAAACCTCTATAACTCCCTCAGTTTTTGTGATAGATCAGTGCGATTCTCCCGTTATAGCGAAAATACTGCAAGGAAACATTTGCAGCGATTTTAAAAATATGAAAGGTTTACACGTGTGAAATAGCTCCAACTTGGACTTTAAGATCTCAAATGTTTTCTTTGGACTAAATAATTGCTTGTGCTTGTGTGCAACTGTTCAAAGCGGCTCCCATAAGAATTTATAACAATTTAAGTATTTTTGACCACATTTGGTGTTTTTTGCCCAGTAATTTCTAAAGACACTTTTAAAGCCATCCTGACAGCTGAAAAGTCAATTCCGTTTTTCTCTTGTTTTTGAAGGGGGAAGTGGGACTGATATTCTGTTTGATTGGTGCTATTACTGAATACCTGCTCTCTCCTCCCATCTGTTTGCATTGCCTATTGGGGGTTGAGGGGTGTTGCAGGGGGAACCTCTAACCGTAGTGCTATCTGATCTGAACCAACACAAAAGTATTATTTTCTGTGCTGCATTTGTTTTGCTCATTACTTATTCCTAGTGTATTAAAGATATTCTTCAGTGTTCTGTCACCCCATTGGTGATTGTTGTTTATCTATTAAAACATATTGTGATTACATTTTAAATACATAAATATATATTTACCTTTGCAAACTAGCCTGATTCCTGGTTTAGTGTGACCGGGGGGGGGTCTCAGGAGAAGGGTGTGATATGAGTGGTATATCGTTCAGAATATTGAACTAATAGACAAAAATCAATAAGGGTTTCAGTTGTGCACTACATGCTGGGCTTTGACTTGGGTGTGTGCCGGATTGAAATCACTTACAGCATTGCTATCTGTTGGTGGAGCACATCGTTCTTTTCACAGAGAGCCTCATTGTCTCTCTGCGCTTCCTGCCTGGTCTGGAAATACTGGGCCAATTTCTGCTGCAGGAGACTCACCTCGTGAGTTTTATCATCATTGTTCTGGGTGTTCTTTTCCAGAGTATCCTCCTCCCGCCTGGTGTGCTCTAGTAGCTTCTCATATCCTGTTTTTACTTCATTGCGCTCCTGGAGGGCCAGCTTTCTTCCCTCTAGCTTGGCTTACTTCCTGGCCTACGGTGTCCCTCTCCTGACTTAGAGTGCCCCTCTGTTCAGCCAGGTCGTCCCTTTGTTTTTTATATGCACTAGATTTTTGGCGCTCCTCATCAAATTCCTCTGGAGATTAGAGGTCTTTAATAATTACTTTATTATGTTCCTCTTTTATTTTGTCTATCTGGTCCTGTAGGGTAACTATTTGCTCTGCACAGACGCTATTAAACTGTAATTGTCGCGCCAACTTATGTTGACTCTGCTGCAGAGAGTCCACCCTTTCCTGACACTCCTCTTTCAGTGCCTATAATTGGGTGTCTTGCTCTGCATTCTCTTTCTGTAGGAGAGCCAGCTCTTCTTTTAATTTTGTAACATGCTGTCTAGATTCTGTCTCTAATTCTTGGCTCTTCTGTAGCCTTTGTTCTGCAGAGTCCAGATCAGTCTGGATCCTCTCTAGTGTTTCCACTTGATTCTTTGCCAGAACTATGTTCTCAGCATGCTTTTCCTGTATTACTCCCATGTGGAAGTATAGGTAGGCCGCTATTTTGGCAATTTTACTCTGCTCCTCTTTCACTTTTGGGGCCATGTACAATTCACTAAGAGCTTGGTGTAATGGGCCCTTGTCATACCATGTATCCAGGTCCATGGCAGTGACCTGTTCTTTGATTTCCTGCAGCCAGACCTGTTCATTCTGTTCTGGCCACTCACCCCTGACAAACAGTTTGTGCAGGAGGTGTTCCCCAGCCATATTGATTTCATCGCCATTTTGGAAATATCAATTTCTTTACGACTTATTTCAGGGTTGATTTGCTTTTACTTTTACAAACAGGCCTGATTTTGGAATATTTATTTTGAGAGGTGCTTGTACAGTGTAACACAGTACACCAGACAACCAAGGTGTCTGTACCCTGCATGTTAGTCTGCTGTGTTAAACCGTCACTGGTGGTAACTCGAACTCAAAATCACGGCACGAGCCCCCAAATCTGTTAAGGATTTCAATCAGGCAATGCACCGGGGTCTCAGCCTAGCATGCAATGCACAAATGAAATACTTATTTATTGTGTCTATAGGTTCAATATTCTGAGTGCTATACCACACACCCCTTCTGAAAATACCCCCCCGGTCACAATGGACCAGTAATCAGGCTGGTTGGTAAAGGTAATATTTATTTATTTATTTAAAATTCAAATCAAACATATGTTTTAATATATGGGGCAGCAATCACCAATTTGGTGACAATACAAATATGAAAGTAGGTAATGCAGTTGAATTCAGTTATAGCAACACAGAATATAAAGCACAGAGAAGAGAACAGTTTTAGCTTGTTTGAAAGATATTGCTTAAGTTAAGATTTCCCCTTGCAAATTTCTCAACTCACAAAGAAGCAATTCTACACAGATGTAAGGAAGCAGCAGGCATTCAGGAATAAATATTTCGCGCCTTGAAACACTTGTGTATAGGCGCGTTACAAATGCCATATCATATCATATCAAAGAACAGTGTACAGGGTTTGAATACAATCTTCCCTCCCCAAACAAGAGAAAAAAACGTTTTGGAAATTTTACACTTTTAAAATGACATTTGAAAAATGGCTTAGAACAACAATGAAAAGTGTGCAAAAAGTACTTAAATTGATATAAATCTCTATGGGAGCAACACTGAAAAGATGCTAACAATCATAAGCTATAATATGATCAACAGTAAACACTTTGGGGGTAATTCATGGATTATTTGCGCTGAAAAAAACAGGATTTGTGTGCCATCCTGCCCGCAAATCCCTGTTTAATAAATGGGGATTTGCGGGCAGAATGGCGCACAAATCCCCTTTTTTTCGGCGCAAATAATCCATGAATTACCCCCTTTGAATCAGAATGGACGTGTGGAAATAGATGAGATTGGAAATCACATGTGTAAAACTTTGCAGAAATGCAAATTCCTGCCTAATTTTCACTAAACAGTTTTTAAGAACGGTTTTTGGGTAGGGACGTAGTTAAACATCTTAGGTTTAAGTCAGAGTTGAAATTAAGTCTCTAACTATCAAATTGAGGAAGTTATGCAAGTTTGAATGAGAGGTGTTTTTGGAGAATAAAGGCGCGAAAAAGAAAACAGAAATCAATTTTTACAATGACAATTATGCTCTACAGTAGGGCATTCAGGCTGGTTACCAGTTTGAGACACAGTAATCTCTAGAGTTGATCCGCGGAACCAACCCCAGCACCTCCGTGTCCGTCCTGGAGGACTCAGTCGAACCCGAGTGGGAATTAAGGGTTTGGGATTTCACAAGACAAAAGGATTTTAAAGAAGTTAGCACTAGCATAAGGAATCAAAGGCAAGGTTTCAAGACTGGTTCTTAAGTTAAAGATAGGATGGGTTACAGATTGGTATAGGACAATGTAAGGCAATATAGGCTATGGTTTACTATGATTCCTATTGATACTTACAGTCCACTTTAAATTAAGATTTTGGACCGTCAAGGGATCTGGTCATCACGGATCGGGTCTACAGACAGCAGGGCACTTCTGGCGGGATAGGTGAGCTGGGCTGTTCTGGTCAACTGAACTGGCACCTCAGACTGGACTGGACTGGATTGGATTGGCCCTTCTGGTTGCTGGACACTGTAGATCAGTGGGATGGCGAGTTTCAGCAGGCAAGCATTAATGGTAGCAAGCCAGACTGGATCAACATAGTTTCCCTTAAGTTTTGGGATGGTTTCAGGATTTGAGCCTAGCTGAAAAAGAGTTCAGCAATGCTGAGGCCTTGGTTTTGCAAAGAAATCTGGAATCAGGAAGATGGAGAATTCTGGAACAGGGCGCCATGCGGAAATCAGGATGGAGTCAGGAATCAGTGTGTGCTGTGTGTTGTGAGACTCCCTTATTTATCCTGCCAAATGACATCACTCAGTTTCTGGTAGGTAGGGGCAGACTTACAACCCACACCCACAATGCTGTGATTGGTCAAAGGCACAGTTTCCGCCTTGCTTTTTGCTGGTTGGATGACAGAAAGGGCTGTCATGTTTTATGATGTGACTTGGAAACCTCCCATAGTTATTGGGTCCAAAATCTAACTTTCCCACAAATACATATTTATGTACTTATGCCCTCTGAGAAAATCACATACATAAATTACATATTTCATGGGTCACATTTACATCCAACTACCAAGTCGGTGGGACCTGGTTTTGGCTTTCTATTGAATTTTGATAATTTTAATCATAAAGGTTTGGCCTAACAATTCCTAATTTGGTACATACATGTGCAATCACCCCTAGAACATGGGTACACAATATTAGATTTGCAGCATTAATAGTTTTGTGCAATTAGTCATTTTTCATAACTCCAGTTCCTTACGCAGTAAGAATCCTACCAAGTCTTCAAATGGCTAGCATAAGTTCAGATTTATATTTATGTATTTTTCACTCGTTTACATATTCTGCCAAGTTATATGTCTTGAAGTTCAGTGGCAAATAAGCATTTTAAATCCAAAAATCACATGTCAGTTTTTTTCCTTCCTTCCCAAGTGTGAGCAAATGGCAAGTCCTTTGAAGTTCAATGAGAAGCCTCTTCCTGGAGAGTGAGAATCCTGCCCCTCCCCTGGAAGGATGAGTGTCCAAGCCTTCTATTGTCTTTGCCTGGGGCCCAGACGAATGTCTAATGAAGCGCATTGTCATGAGTATGCGAGGCCTCCCAACAGCAATTAGCCTTTCCTGCCAGCAGTGAAGTGTCAACCTTTCCCAGGCTAAGGTGTCACGGATGGCACTCAGTTAAGAGTGGCACAGGACACCCAGGAAGGGTTTGGGTGGTTGTGCCGAAGTAAGGTGGACAGATAAGTACACACACAGCTGAAAGTAAAGAGAACGAAGAGTAGGCAAGTGTAGCAAGGAAATAAGGTACAACAGAATGGATTCCCTCTTGGGGTGTATGCAGATATAGGAAGAGTATTCCATGGACCTTAGGAACAACTCTAGCCTTTTGCACAGTTTGCTATAACAGAGGCCCACGCTGTTTGCTCATGGCTTGGAACAACAGCTATGGGTGTCTGTAACGCAGAAACGAGACAAAGGAAGGGGCAGAGGTTGCCTGACGGAAACCAACAGACAAGCTCTGTACAAAGGGGTCTACAAACAGTACAAGAGAAGACACTAACAGACAAATCCAGGAAAAAGGAAGTCGATAAGCAAACTAGCAGAAGGAAATGAAGGGAAAGCCGTATAACAGGATTGGATAGGGATAAAGAACAGAGGGTTGACAACAAGGAAGAAAGCAAGGGAGCAGCAGTCAGGAAACAGGGGGACTGCAATAACTGAAAGTAAATAATGTAGGTGAACCGTTGTGGATAGCAGAGGACCGTAGGGTACAAGGTTGAGAGCTCAGAGGAGCAGGAAAGCAATGAGCAAGCCCCAAAGAAGCAGGGCTGTAAGGAAGGAAGCCCAGAGGGAAAGGGCTTAGGGCAGCAGAGTGAAGCAGGCTGCATGGCAAGGAGCCCAGAAGGGCCGGGCAGCAAAGAGAGAGCCCAGGGGAGCAGGGCCGCTGACTGTAGAAGGCTGCAGAGGACTGTAGAGGGCTGCTAGGCTGAGAACCCAGCAGACTAAGGCTGTAGATAGCAAGCAGCGGAGCGTGATCGGCTGCAAGGTAGGAAGCCCCGAGGACAAGGGCTGTTGGCAGCAGAAAGAAGCAGGCTGCGGGGCAAGGAGCCAGAAGGACCGGGCAGCAAGGAGTAAGCCCAGAGGAGCAGGGCCGCTGACTGTAGAAGGCTGCAAAGGACTGTAGAGGGCTGCTAGGCTGGAAGCCCAGCGGGCGAAGGCTGTAGATTGAAGGCAGCGCAGCGTGATCGGCTGCAAGACAGGAGCCTGGAAGACAAGGGCAGAAGGTAGCAGCGGAGCGTGATCGGCTGCAAGGCAGGAGCCTGGAAGACAAGGGCGGAAGGTAGCAGCTGAGCGTGATCGGCTGCAAGGCAGAAGCTCGGAGTGGCAAAGGTGGAGGCTGGGAAGCAGCACAGCGTGATCGGCTGCAAAGCAGAGAGCCCGGAAGGGCACTGGATCCAAAGCAGGAGTAAGGAGGAACCGCATACAAATATCCGGAGCTCGAAGCAAAAAGGTGCTAGAAGGACTCTTAATGCAAGAGACTGAGCTCCTGCAGGCAGCAGCTTTTATACCGCCCTGCCCAGCACAGAGGCAGGCTAATTGGTTGCACCTGGATCAGCACACCTGCATACAATCTGCCTCCTCCCTCTCTGTTCCTGAGCTGGTGGAAGCAGAGCTGATCCCTAGGGCTTCTGGGGATTGTAGTTCCGATGATGACAAATAGGAATAGCCAGGAATAGATAGTTATATCCAAGTGCATTGTGGTAAGTGTAGTTTGTTGGGAAAAATAGAAAAGCACCAAAGTCTCGCAAATAAGAAATAAGGTCCAAGAAGTGAATAGCGGTTGATCCAAGAGTTTTCCGTAGATAAAAGAATAACAATTAGTCCATATTGATCGCCAATGTATGTGCCCATGGCACAGGCATGACAGTATGCCCCTCTCCAGGCCCCTCTCCAGGCTCCCTGAAGACCGACCAACAAGAAGAATGTCTGTCACACCGTGAAAGAGTCTCATACCAAAAAGGCACATCATGAAGCACCAAAAACTGTTTAAGGTTGCAAGGTGAGAGTCTTGAAGGGCGGAGACAGTACCAATGTTCTGAACCATTGAGGTAGAATTCAGAAAAAACAAAGTCTTTGGAGCACAAAACCCAACAGTGTGTTCATGGACAGAGGAACTGTGAAATACTGCTGCAGGCTCCATGGCAAATCCTGCTTTGAAAGGCAACAGTAAGGTGTTGAAAGGTGGAGCCAGAGGTACAGCAGAGTTGGTTGCTTTAGGAAGATTTTCCAAGGCATCAGAAGCAGCAATGGCAAAGTAAAGATTAGACGCAGAAAATTCAGGAGTCACAGTGGCGGGTTCTCCATGATTTGTAGAAAGTTCAGAAGCCACCGCAGCAGGGAGATCATGAATGGCTGTAGATAGTTCAGATGCTGTAGCAACTGGGTGTGCGGGTGCCATAGAAGAACCAGCGGGCAGTGACGCACCTGAGACTGATAGAGTAGAGTCTGGTAGTTCTAGTGCTGCAGAGGCACCTGCAAGAACAACCGGAGCTGTAGTCCTAAAAGAAAAGTTGTTATCTGATTTAGCAACAGGTTCTGTCCTTGCAGGCAGAGAGGAAGGGGGTGCTTCTACTGCAGAAAGAGTGATGTGAGATGCTGCAACAGTAGCAGATTTAGAAGTATTAGCAGGAGGAGCAGCAGACATTGGGCTAGCAGATACTGTAACAGGTAGTATGACAGATGTGGGGTCAGGATAGGGTAGGCGTTCTGAAGGCTGATCTTCAAAGTCTGGTGTGCTCAGATTGCTAGGTGGGTCTGGGGTATTGACTGATGGAAAGGCTGGATTCCAGACAGGTACTGGGAATTGTTCAGAATTAGAATCGTGGTCTGGTGTACAAAAACCCTTAGAAGCAGAGTACATTTCTGATTTGATCACTTCAGAACAGGCTGTAAGTGTGAGTAAAGGACAGTAGTCAGGGGTAAGAGCGGAACAATCCTTTGACTTAGTAGGATCTCTAATCAGAAGATTACACTTGTCTTGTGGTGTAATGGCAGTGTAAGTGATTTGGCCCACCGAAGGAGTTAATTCTTTACTGTCTGTACAACAACCTGAGTTACTGTGGCTGGAAAGTGAAAGAGCTGTGTCAGACTTTAGAAGGGATGCATATGCTAAATTTAGGTTTCCCATCTGCTTGGCATAAGTCTGTATCCTTTTCTGCGTGGCAATTCCAGGCCTTATCATGTCGATCTCTAAAGACAGAATGTCGGGTGTAGGACATAGTGTCAGAAGGTCTGGAATATTGTGTCCCTTCATTAAATTTTTACTATGTAAATAAACAAAGTCATCATAGAGATCTTCGGTTTTTCTTTTAAGGTGTAGGAGTTGTTCTTGTAGCAGGTATGTTCCATTAGCCTGATCTAAAGCTTCAGAATCTGGTGTAGCAGAAAATTTGGTTGTAGCAATAGGAAGACTGACCTTAAGGTTATTGTGGTTAGTAGATACTGGGGAAGAATTAAGACAACCAATGGTCAGTATTGGTCTTTTGTACCCAGGACCAGGTGCACTAACCTCAGGATACTGAATGCCTTGTCCTGTCAAATGAGGGTTTCCAGCAGTCTGGGGAGCTTGCCAAGCTGATCTTGAGCATATCACTCTGGCAACAGCGTACTCTGGTTTAGAGTCTCCCACAATGAGTGCTATCTCCTTGGCTGTGGCAGTGTTAGAAGAATTGTCAGAAGGCGCAGGAGTGTTTTTCACTGTTTGGGCTAACAAGATCTGTGAGAATTCATTATCTTGTTGAAGCTCTTCTACAGATAAGGACTGCGGATCATAGTTGCAAATGTCATAATAGTTATACATGGAAGAAGGGTCAGCAAGCCAGTGAGTGTAGTACTGTGCTTGTGAATCTTTGTTTACTAAGGCGAGACTGTTCTTTAGACTAAGGTTCTTGTTTGCTGTCTTTAGGGAAACTATAGATGTTTGCAAAGGTTTCTTAACCCGAAAGGAAAGCATCCTAGGTCTGTGTGTGCCTTTCCTGCCTATGGAACAAGACATTTTTGGCTCTTGCATTCTGTCACGGATGGCACTCAGTTAAGAGTGGCACAGGACACCCAGGAAGGGTTTGGGTGGTTGTGCCGAAGTAAGGTGGACAGATAAGTACACACACAGCTGAAAGTAAAGAGAACGAAGAGTAGGCAAGTGTAGCAAGGAAATAAGGTACAACAGAATGGATTCCCTCTTGGGGTGTATGCATATATAGGAAAAGAGTATTCCACGGACCTTAGGAAAAACTCTAGCCTTCTGCACAGTTTGCTATAACAGAGGCCCACGCTGTTTGCACATGGCTTGGAACAACAGCTATGGGTGTCTGTAACGCAGAAACGAGACAAAGGAAGGGGCAGAGGTTGCCTGACGGAAACCAACAGACGAGCTCTGTACAAAGGGGTCTACAAACAGTACAAGAGAAGACACTAACAGACAAATCCAGGAAAAAGGAAGTTGATAAGCAAACTAGCAGAAGGAAATGAAGGGAAAGCCGTATAACAGAATTGGATAGGGATAAAGAACAGAGGGTTGAAAACAAGGAAGAAAGCAAGGGAGCAGCAGTCAGGAAACAGGGGACAGCAATAACCGAAAGTAAATAATGTAGGTGAACTGTTGTGGATAGCAGAGGATGGTAGGGTACAAGGTTGAGAGCTCAGAGGAGCAGGAAAGCAATGAGCAAGCCCCAAAGGAGCAGGGCTGTAAGGAAGGAAGCCCAGAGGGAAAGGGGTTAGGGCAGCGGAGTGAAGCAGGCTGCACGGCAAGGAGCCCAGAAGGGCCGGGCAGCAAGGAGAGAGCCCAAGGGAGCAGGGCCGCTGACTGTAGAAGGCTACAGAGGACTGTAGAGGGCTGCTAGGCTGAGAACCCAGCAGACAAAGGCTGTAGGTAGCAAGCAGCGGAGCGTGATCGGCTGCAAGGTAGGAAGCCCCGAGGACAAGGGCTGTTGGCAGCGGAGAGAAGCAGGCTGCGCGGCAAGGAGCCAGAAGGACCGGGCAGCAAGGAGTAAGCCCAGAGGAGCAGGGCCGCTGACTGTAGAAGGCTGCAAAGGTCTGTAGAGGGCTGCTAGGCTGGAAGCCCAGCGGACAAAGGCTGTAGATTGAATGTAGCGGAGCGTGATCGGCTGCAAGGCAGGAGCCTGGAAGACAAGGGCGGAAGGTAGCAGCGGAGCGTGATCGGCTGAAAGGCAGGAGCCTAGAAGACAAGGGCGGAAGGTAGCAGCTGAGCGTGATCGGCTACAAGGCAGAAGCCCGGAGTGGCAAAGGCAGAGGCTGGGATGCAGCAGAGCGTGATCGGCTGCAAAGCAGAGAGCCCGGCAGGGCACTGGATCCAAAGCAGGAGTAAGGAGGAACCGCATACAAAGATCCGGAGCTCGAAGCAAAAAGGTGCTAGAAGGACTCTTAATGCAAGAGACTGAGCTCCTGCAGGCAGCAGCTTTTATACCGCCCTGCCCAGCACAGAGGCAGGCTAATTAGTCGCACCAGGATCAGCACACCTGCATACAATCTTCCTCCTCCCTCTTTGTTCCTGAGCTAGTGGAAGCAGAGCTGATCCCTAGGGCTTCTGGGGATTGTAGTTCCGATGATGACAAATAGGAATAGCCAGGAATAGATAGTTATATCCAAGTGCATTGTGGTAATTGTAGTTTGTTGGGAAAAATAGAAAAGCACCAAAGTCTCGCAAATGGGAAATAAGGTCCAAGAAGTGAATAGCTGTTGATCCAAGAGTTTTCCGTAGATAAAAGAATAACAATTAGTCCATATTGATCGCCAATGTATGCGCCCATGGTGCAGGCATGATATAAGGACTGTCAGAGCAGATTTTTTTTTTTAAATAGTTAATTAACTCAAGCCTGGGTTTAACTTTAAGTTTCACCTAAATCTTTCATTTAAACACATAAAATGAACATAGTTTATAGGTGGATTTTTACATTAGCAATCCTTTGACATTTCTTAAAGAATTAAGCCTTTAAACAAAAACATGCTTTCACAACAGGCGATTTTGCACTTCATTCATAAAAAGCACATCAGTCTGATCTCTTTAAATCTGATTTTCCTATGCAGCACATACACATTTTATTTAGCATTATTTCTTCCCTTGAGTGCTGGGATTGTTTGCAGTCTGGATACATGTATCCAGCCTTTGTTTAGAGTTTCTCTCTGCACAGCTGATGCTGTTACTTATTGCAATTTTAGCTGCGTTTTTCCCATGTAAATGAAAACAAAGGTTCCAGGGTTCCTTTTTCCTTAAATACATTTTATAGAGCTGTCAGTCAATGAGGCCCGGTTCCTCTGAGCCATACTGGATGATCCTGGGCATTGCAATACCCTTTTAATATCAGTAATTCAAAGGAAATGAATGGATCTGGTGACAAAAACAGTACTTTTTAAGGTTGCAAAGCTAACATTTTAAAAGGCATTTTCGGTTTTCAGCATAATTCTGCTGCTTTGCTCCATGTTGAATGTGGGAGAGCCCACTGGCCTGCTTCTGCAGTGAGAACTCTGTTTTTCACCCCCCCTGACTGTGTGTGGCAGGGTGTGCAGCCTTTTCTGGTTGTGACCCAAATGCAGTTTCAAGGTTTTGGCACGCAGAGGAGTCAGGGCATCCATTTTGGGCTGTTTCTTTCACCATTTCTAAAGTGATGCAGTGGGGCACATTGGAATGGGTCAAAATATCACAATATCACACAACGGACAGTAGATGGATTAGCAGGAGAAGAGCACATTGTATGGATGAGGAGGATGAAGGTGCAAGGAATATAGTGGTTGGAAGGGGGAGGTGGTGCAAGATTACCAACTGCGCATAAGCCTATGTACTGCATGAAAACAATGGTTTATCAATGTTCTTAGATTGGTAAACCATTGCATAACCTTAACTTTGCAACAGTTTACACAACTATTGTAAACATTTAGCAAACATAATGTTTCCTTGGAGTTTATGCAACATTTGAATGAATGCACGCTATGTTTGCAAATATTTTACAACTATGTGCACAATCTTGTGTTTACAATGTTTGCTCGTTTGTAAACCATACCAAGCCTATAGTTTGAAAGATTTCCAAATGTTGTGTGAACTATAAACAAAAGATTTACAACAGTTTACAACAATGTTGCATACTTTTTATTTTTATTTTTTAAAATGTTTATTTGTGTTGCAGTTTTGAAACAACAAACACATCAAACTTCAGGCACTAACTGTGACATTGATCCCGGAAAACCTCCTTTCTCGCTTCCCCCCCAATATCACACCCTATTCCATTACTGCTTTTGCTCCCCACCCTCCACCCCCTTAAACCGTGTCTTCTTCTGCAAAATACAACAATCAACGTAGGTTTCAACTGTGGCATATGGAGAGTCTTTCCTCCTTTGTCAATTTGCTTATGTCTTTGGCTGCCTCTAGGGAGACTTCCCTTATTGTGTAGCGATATCCAGCTTAGGTGAGTCCAAGGTCGGGTGGAGTTAAGCCCTCTCAAAGTGCATTTTCCCATCAGGCGCAGGCTATCTACTTGCCTGATGTACAGTGCGTTCTTTTAGTTTTTATCCACATACTTTGTCATGAATTCACCCCACATCATTTTGTGCGGTGCTGCCTTCCCATGGAGTACAGCGGTTATCCTCTCCATCGTACATATATTTATGGCAACATTAATCCACTCCCTCCTACTAGGTATTTTAGCGCCTTTCCATTGGATAACTAGGCGGCCAAAAGAGGAACCCTGCAACTCCTGTCAATCTCCTGAATTCCCCTTCAATTTCCTCCATCCCAAATAATATCAGAAGTGGCGTAGTATTACGGTGGATCCCATCTAATTCCTTTTTCCAGTCCAGGTCTTCATCCTAAAACACCCTGATACAGGAACAGCCCCACCACATGTGCCAGTAATCGGCTCTCTCACCACACTAACGCCTACATTCAGGGCCGGTCGATTGGAACATCTTCGAAAGCCTGACTGGGTCGTATTGCCATCTGTGGAGCAGCTTGATGGCATGCAATTTGTACTGACTAGCAATCGAGACCTGTGAGGCCCCTTTACATATTCTCCCCAGATTTCAGAGTCTATGTTAACCCCATATCCCTTTCCCACCTTTGTCTCAAGTTCTCTGTTGACCCCTTCCCCTTGTTCACTAGTGCACCATACATTGCTGAGATCAGGCCCTTCGTTCCCCTCCTTTTGTCTAGAAGCTCCTCAAAGGGGGTAAGGTCTCTCTGAATCTTCTCCTTCCATTTCTCATCTGTGACGGTCCCCTTCAGCTGAAGGTAGTGAAAGACTGAGAGGGGACCTATACTCAGTGACTCTTCAAGGTCGGTGATAGATATAAAGGAGCCCGCTTTCCTAAGTTGGCCCAACCTCTCTAAGCCCGCCTCAAACCAGGTTTGGAATCTGTCAGTGTTGGGATGGCCTCCTGAACCCCGTGTGTCCGTATATGACTCAGGGGGGATGGCCAAGAGGTCACTACTTGCATGTCAGCCCGCTCCCACAAAATCTCCAATATGGTGCACAGGATCGGGTGGTCTCTAATCCTTTGTAGGAGGTTCTTTCTCGGTACCCACAGCCACTCTACAACCATGGCGGGGGATCGATTATTGTTATCCAGGTGAACCCACTGGAGTCTCTTCTGTCTTCGCAGGTGGGATATGGGGACCCTTAGCTGTGCCTTTTCATAATACTTTTTCAAGTTTGGAAGTCCCACCCCACCTATCTTTGGGCAGTGTAAGGACGTCATATGCTACTCTTGCTTTCTTCCCCTCCCATAGGGACTTGGCCCTGTTAATTTTGAAGCCGGACAGCTCACCATACTGTCCGATCACCTGGATTGCACGAGGTATGGAGGTCAGTGGTTCCCTCGTGTGCAACAGAAAGTCATCTGCATACAGGGCTACCTTGTACTCTACCCCACCAAAGATGAGACCTTCCACTTGGGGTCCCCTCTGAGCCTCTGTGCCAAAGGTTCTAGAGAGAGGGCAAATAAAAGCAGTAGAAGGGGACAACCCTGTCTCGTGCCCCTGCTTAGATTGAACCACTGTGAGTACACTATGTTGATGGCCACCGACACCCTGGGCGAGGTGTACACCGCCATTATCACCCTCCTAAACTTAGATCCCAGTCCTACCTTGTCCAGAACCCTCTCCAGAAAGCCCCAGTCCACCCTATGAATGCCTTCTCGGCATCCACAGAGAGAAGGGCCGGGTAACCCCCCATTTTCCGAGACTCATGATCAAGTGTAGAGTTTTCCGCATTGTGTCGCCTCCCTGTCGCCTCATTATAAATCCGACTTGGTCCGAGTGTATCAGATGGGGCATGTATGTTTCCAGTCTCACCGCCAATACCCTCGTGTAAATCTTGGCGTCAATTTTCAGGAGCGATAAAGGACGGTAAAATCCACACCTCTTGGGATCCCTGCCTTCCTTGTGAATCACTGTAATTAACGCTCGCGAAAATGAGTCAGGGGCTTCTCCCGTCTCCAGAATGTCATTGAAGAGTTCGAACATGAATGGGAGGAGTGGGGAGATAAATTATTTAATAATGATATATTAAATCTTCCCCCGGTGCCTTCCCCAGCGGCAATCGTAACACGGCCCTCTTGATTTCCTCTGCTGTGATTGGGGCATCAAGCGCATCAGCCTCCTTGCGAGCGAGTCTCAGCATTCGCGGATCGGCTAGGTACGACCCTATGTCCATGCTCTCCGCATTGACCTCTGACTTATATAGGGTCTCATAAAAGGTTGAAAATGCACCCGGGATCCCCTCTGTCCCCCAGTCTCGGGCCTCACCCTCCTCCTCTATGGCCTTTACCCACTTCTCAGCTCACTGTCATTGTAATCTAGTGGCTAATAGTGAATCCTCCTTATCTCCCTTCTCATAGAATTTTTTCTTCAGGAATTGTAACTTCCTAATTATTTGGCCTTCCTCAAGTTGCCTAAGTTCTTCCCTTTTCTGTCTGGCCTCGAGTATCCTGCTCTCCCTCCCCTCAGTGGCAGCTCTCGCCCCCCGTCAAGTCGATAAATCTCCCCTCAACTTGTCCTCAATTAGGGCTCGCTCCCTCTTTTTCCTCGCTCCCTCTCGGATTAGGATCCATCTCCAAGTAGCTTTCCCTACATCCCACACCGTCGTCCTCAGAACCTCTCCCGTGTTGTTGAGTCTAATGTATTCTCCTGTTTCCTCTGACATCTCTTCTAGAAACACAGTGTCCTTCCACAGTGTCTCATTACATCTCCACTTCGACCCTTTCTGCGGCAGACCTGACCAGTCTAGGTCCACTGTTACCATATCATGGTCTGACCATGTGACCGGTGAGATCTCAGAGCCCAGTACCGCTTCCCATAACCCTCCTGAGACATACACATAATCAATTCTGCTGAAAGTACCGTAGGGGCCGAGTAAAAGGTATACCCTTTCTCATTCAGGTGATAGCTTAACTCCTCCATGCATCCCTGAGCCCATACACTTCTAATATCTCCAGTCCCACGCACACCCCCTCCCCTGTGGTTCCTGTGCCCCAGACTCTCACCCCTGCCTATCAGGCTTAATGTCTGCCCATGGATTAAAAACCTCTCCCAGGATAATGTGGCCGGAGGCCTCAACCATTATTCTAGCGATCGTCTTTCGCAGGAACCGCTGCTGGCCTGTGTTAGGACAGTACACTGTAGCCAGCGTAAAGGTCACGTTCTGCACCGAGCCAACAACAATGAAGGCCCTACCTTCAACATCTGCCCACAATTTGGTCACCTCCATTCACAGCCCTCTCCTGATGAGAATACCAAACCCTGCTTTCCTCAAAGGACGGGAACCCCAATACACTTGCCCCAGTCATCCCCCGGAAACCCTCCTTTCCTCCCCCTAGCGTAATTGGTCTCCTGGAGAAACATCACGTCCAGGCTCGCTCTATGAAATTCTTTTGCCACTAATGACCTCTTTGTGGGGGAGTTCATACCCTTGACATTGAGCGTGCCCACCCTAAGAAGGCCACTCCTCTCCATGCCCGAATCTACCACCATCCTTGCACATCCGCGCCCCTAGCACCTCCTCTCTCCCCGGGCGGCCAACCCCCATACTCCACCTCGCCACTGCCCCATGAATACTGTTTAAAGAAGACCCTGTTCTTGCCCCCCCTCTCCTCCTCCCACCCACCCATCCCCCTCCTTGACAGTGTCTGACACCACCCGGTTAACATCACCAGGTCTGCTCGGACCACCAGCAAGGACCGTTCACCTCACAGTCCCTCAACCTAGACTATCTCTTAACCATTGAGCCGCCCCCCCAAACAGGGCAAGTTGCAACAGAGCCCCTCCTACCCCCAACCCCCATAAACTTCCTTGTGGGTGACTCTCAACATAGTGTCATCCCGAAGTTCACTTAGGGCCCCCCATCCCAGCATAAGTCTCCAACAATCACTGCACCCACATATAACAACATTACATTGCACCCAGTGTATTTCAGGAGTCAACCACAGGCGAAGCGTTCATTCTCCTGTATTTCCTGGAACCTGGTATGCACCTCCGTTTTGGGCCCTGGATGCGCTACTTTCGGTCGTCATCCGCCCTTTCATTCCGGTTCTGCCCACTCTCTGGGTCTCCCAAAAGCTCGGACATACATCTGTGGATGTCCTTCTCGGTCCTCAACCTCTGTCTGTGTCCATCCAGTTCAAATGTGAGGGACAACTGGAAGCCCCATCTATAGCGCACATCCTTTTCCTGAAGCCAATTCATCAGGGGCATGCGCATCCTTCTACTGGCCAGAGTCAGTGAAGATAGATCTTGCATGATTGTTACTCTCGCTGAGCCGTAGGTGATCGGACCCTTCTGCTTTGCTTTCTCCAGTATTTTGGTTTTATCACTATAGTTGTGGAACTGGGCTAGGACGGTCCTGGGACCCCGGGCAAACCCTCCTGCTCTGTGTATCCTCTCAACCTTCGCCTCGTTGATGGATTCATCCTCGAATACCAACTTCATAACTTCATGGAGTGTTCTTTTCAAGTCTATTTCCGACTCCCCCTCCTTATCCGGAATGCCAATGAACCTAAGGTTGTTCCGTCTTTCACGATTTTCGACTCTGCAGATCAATTATCCTTTGGTCCATTTGTGTCTCCAGTGTAGTCAGTGAATTCTGATTACCTTCCACTTCCTCAAGCCACTTCTCCATCTTTTCTATCCTCTGTAATCTTATCGACCCGGCCTCCAATGTCCGCCCTCATGTTCCTTATTTCTTCCATCAGCGCCACCACGTCTCTTTGGTTGCGGCTGATTCCTCCACTGATGCTGGAATTTCGGGGTGATCTGAGGTCACAGGCCCGCGCTGTTGTGGAGTGTATTTGTAGGTGGCCACCTCCCGTCGTGCCTCCTTGCACCGTTGCCCCGTGCTCGCCCTACAATTCATCTCAGCCGCCCCAGTTCCCGTCAGTGTAGATATTGTATCCCCTGGTGCAGCGCTTCCTCCAGGGCTGTTGTTCTCGTTGGTCTTGTGTGCAGCTTCTATGTTCTTTTGACGGGCACACACCCCTAAGTAGGTGTCCCACACCACTCAGAAACGTTTCGGGGCAGTAGGCTGCCCGAATATACCCTGTCCAGCTGAGTTTCTCGCCCAAGAATCCAGAAGGTGCAAGGACACTGCCTCTCTGTGAAGCCCTTCTCAGCCCTGGAGGTCTCTTGTGGTCCCATGACCCGGACCCAGGAGGAGGGCACATGCCCCAGGATTGGGGGCTCACCCCTCCTGGAACCTACTGGTCTCCTCTGTGTTGCTTGTTCCGGGTCTTCATCCGACTCTGCCTCCTGGGCTATTACTGCAGATAGTGTAATGGTGCTATCATGGTGCCATGTTGTGCCTCCTCTAACTCTGCCTTTGACATGTAGGAACCTTCCCTCCACATCTGCCCTGCTCTCACCAGGCCTTCTTCATATTGGGGCGGAAAGTGACTTAGGGGGGCCCATATGCAACTGAGGGGCGATGGCCAAGATATCACCTCCTTCATGGTTTGTGTCGGATGCCAAAGAGACTAGAGAACCGCCAGGACCGGGTGCTCACAAATCTTGCGTGGTATGGTTCGGTATGGGACCCATCGCCATTCACCCAAGGTTACTGGCTTAAATAACTCATTTTCCAGTTCCACCCATTGTTTCTCTGTGTTTTCCCACAGGTGATCTGCTAAGATACAGAATTAAAAAGCCCTATAATATTCAAAGAGATCAGGGTATCCCATATCCCCTTTATCCTTTGGAGTAATCAAGGTCGAATACGCTACCTGGGGGTTCATGTCCGCCCACAAATACGTCAGGAGGTACCGCTTGACTTCTGCCAGGAATACTTCCGGAATAATCACAGGGAGAGACTGAAAAAGGAACAAGAATCTAGGGAGAATATTCATCTTAATGGATGTGAATTTAGCAGGCCAGGAGAGGGCCAATTTGGACCATCTCTCTAGATCCCCTTTGATGGTGTTCCAGAGTGGCCTATAGTTTGCCTCAAATAGACTTGTTAAGTCTTTCGTGATCTCTACGCCTAGATATCTTATACCATCTGCCTGTATCTGGAAGCCCCACTCTGCAACTAATTGTACTGGGAGGACGGCGTTCGGCCGGAGCGTTAACACAACTGTTTTATTCAGGTTTGCTCGAAATACCAATAGACAACCGTATTCCTTCAATGTTGCAAAAAGGGCAGGCACTGATTCCAATGGTCGGGAAATATAGGCTAAAATATCCTCTGCGAAGAGCGCCAACTTATGTTCCTTCCCACCTCTCTTGACCCATGGATTTGAGCATTGGATCTGATTGCCTGCGCCAAAGGCTCCGCTACCAGGGCATACAAGTGAGGGGACAAGGGGCAGCCCTGTCATGTGCCTTGTGTCAGTCTGAAAAGCTCTGATGCAACGCCATCAACTAAAACCTTTGCAGTAGCGTTTCGATATAGGGCTAATGCCCCTGATATCCATAGCTCACCCAATCCTGCCTACCTCATGACTGCACGCAGAAAAGGCCATTCAACCCTGTCGACTGCCTTCTCCGTGTCGATAAACATTAAAATGGGGCAGTCTTCCCTCTCGTCAATGGTGGCGATAAGGTCAAGAGTTTTGCATACATTGTCTGCACCTTGCCTGCCCCTCACATAGCCAACCTGGTCAGTGTGAACGAACTGGGGCAGAATGTGAGCTAGACGGTTTCCGAGAAAGCTTGCGTAGATCTTCGCATCTACATTTATAAGTGATATGGGGCAATAGGATCCACATTCTATAATGTCTTTGCCTTCTTTCGGTATCACTATGATTCTCGATTCTGTGAATGACAGTGGGACCTGACTAGTATCTAAGATGGAGTTAAAGCATTTAACTAGAAAGGGAGTTAACAAGTTGCTGTTTGCTTTGTAGAAGGCTGGTGTATACCCATCCTGTTCTGGCGCAGAACCTGCTTTCATCTTGGAAATGGCCATTTGGATTTGTTCAGCTGTATTTGGAGCATTTAACATGTCTCGAATAGCCTGTGGTAGCGGTTTACGGGGGAATTTTGTTAAATAGCGCGCAATATCATTCTTTTGTTTGTTTGTTTTATTTGCTTGTATAGCGCACAGAACCCAAAGATATCTGGGCGCATTTCTTAGGTACATGGTTACAGAAGATTTCACAATATAGTTCACAATATATTAAAATATATAATGGTAGGTACAGGATTTACAGGTATAAACATGAACGGGTATACAAAATATACATGTGCAAAAGAGGTTCATGATATAACCGAGGGTGAAAATATCAGCTGGCCAGGCAGTCAGTAATAAAGTCAATCCTAGGCTATAGGCAGGTCAAGACAGTCGCTGGGTCTAGAGTAGTCACGGTAGAACAAGGTGGTCTTCAGTTAGAAAGTGAGAATAGCCAGGATTTTATTTTATTCCGGAATGACAGGAACACAGTGTCCGTTCTTAGTTCCAGTGGAAGCTTGTTCCAGGTCTTAGCTGCAAGCACCGGAAAGCTCGAGCCTGCCGCATTGTTGAGCCTGAATTTTGGGATGTTTAAGCAGTGGGCATAGTTGGTTCTGGTTATGTCTCGTAGGTTCTTTTCTGGAGAATGTGTTCATCAGATACTTAAGTGCTGAGTTGTTGAGGCACTTGTGGGTAATCATGAGTGTTCCAAAAGTGATCCTATCTTGGATAGGGAGCCAGTTGGTATTACGATGGGTTTGTGAAATGTGGTTAGATCGAGGAATATTTAAAGCAGCTCTTAGAGCATTATTTTGTATTACTTGCAACTTGTGCAAGTTCCTCTGGCTGGTGCCCAAGTAGGGAGTGTTGCAGTAGTCCAGTTTGGACAGTATGAGGGCTCTTGCAAGGGTGAGACAACTATTGGTGTTAATGAATGGTCTGCAGGCATGCATTAATTTAGATGTGTAGGCCGTTGAAGATGAAGTGCCATTAATTTGTCTTTGTAGGTTTAGGGCAGAGTCGAGATAGAAGCCTAAGGTCTTTGCTTCCTTATCAACTTTGATGTGGTTACCATCAATAATGAAGGAAGAGTATTTGGGACCTAGTTTATTGAGTCTTAGTTTGGAGCCAAGGAGAAGGATCTCAGTTTTGACGTCGCTGAGACAAATGCCACGGTTGGCCATCCACGCCTGTATTTTGCTATAAATATCATTTAAGAGTGTGGAGTCAGATTGGAAGTCGCCCAATAGAGTGATGAGTATTTGCGTATCATCCGCGTAGTTCATGTATGATACGCCTAGCTTATCTAAATGGTCAAACAGGAGTTTGGCGAATATAATGTATAGGGTGGGGGAGACACAAGAGTCTTGTGGGACTCCGCATGTGATGGGAGAGGGGTTGGCTGAGGCAGAGGGGGAAAAGACCCCCATGGATCTGTCCGCTAAGAACGAATTGACCCATGCTGCGGCTTTAATAGAGAAGTAGGAGGCTCAGGTGAATCTAGAAGGAGGAGTAGGGCAGGCTTACCAATGTCTCTTGCCTCATCCATTGGGGTTTTCAGATGCAAGATGGCTGTTTCTGTCCTGTGTCTTGGTCTGAAACCTGATTGTCTGAGGCCTAAAAGATTGTTGGTCCCCAGGTGATTTTGAATCTGGACATATGCAGCCTTGTCTAAAGTTTTTAGGAGGAACGGCACTGTGGTGATTGCCCTGAAATTAGTTGGTATATTGGTATAAGTTTTTAGGTACTGTAAAGGAGGCAAAAGCAGCGTTTATGAAGGATGAGATAAAAGGGGTGAATTCTTTAGCTCCTTCTTGTATGATGGAGGCTGGGCATGTGTCTCCTTGACACCTGGATGGCTTGAGGCTTTTGATGATGGATTCATCCTCTGAAGGAGTGCCAGGGGTGAATTCAAAGACTTTGGAGTGGTCGCTGGTCGGTATAGCTGATTGGGGGCTCGGGCTAGTCAGATTAACGATTGGGTTACTAGTTTTGGCAGTTGTTGACAAGCTGACTCTTTTGGCTTCAATTTTGGATTGAAGTAATGTCATTTTGTTAAGTAAGGCCTTCTGGTTGTTAGTACACCAGCAGGCATCTTTGATACAGGATTCAGGGGCAGAGATAGGAGATTCCAACTCTTTGAGGATGGTAAAGAGCTCCTTAGTGCTAGATTTGGTGGTAGACATTCCGTTGTTATAGTTTTCCTTTTTTGTCTCTAGGATAGCAGATTTGTAAGTAGTGGAGGCTTTTATAAATATGTCCTTATTATGTGTGGATGTTTTTTTTTCCAGGTCGCCTCTGCGTCTCTTTTAGCTTTACGTAATGTTTTTAGCTCAGTCAGTAGTAAACCATTTCTTACAGTGTGCTAAAGGTTTGGCTTTCCTTAATTAGAGTGGGGCTAGTTGATCTAAGGCCTTCGGGAGGTTCTGATTGTAGAGATCTACCATTGTAGACGGATCTAACTCTAGGGGAAACTGTTGCTGGGTAATAGGTAGAATTAGAGGGCAAATGCTTTCTAAAGAGATTAGGCGGTTGTTCCTAATTAAGGCTGGAGGGGCTTGGAAATCATTAGGTGAAGGTTGTTTCGAGTCAGAGATTTCAAAGGAGATGACATTGTGGTCGGACCATGCGCAAGGTGAATTGACGAGAATTTCAGTATTGCAGTTGAAGTCTGCGATCCAATCTAGGGTTCTACCTTTGCAGTCTGTGGGGTCAGATATCCTCAATGAAAAGCCTAGTTCTGACAAGGTATTTTGGATGGCTATGGCATTAGTGTCTAGGTTATTGTGTAGGCCAAGATTCAGGTCACCTAAAAGTAAGATTTGCGAATTAGGTTTAGTGTTTTGTGTAAGGAGGCTAGTTATGTCTTCCTCAAAGGAAGATAGTTGGCCAGGAGGTCTATAAATGATGTGGATAAGGAGTGTCATCTCTGAGGAGAGCGGGAGTTTCACAGAGAGGAGTTCTCCAGAGGTGAAAGAAGTGCTGTTGCTTTCTCTGATACCTAGGGTATTTCTTGCAATGATGGCTACCCTGCCTCCTCTCTTAGTAGTTCTATCTGATCTGATGATATTACATTCATCAGGGACTGCTAGCAAGAGGGCGGGCCCACAGCTGGGTGGAGCCATGTTTCTTTGAAATCACATGTATTGGTGGTGATCAGGTCAGAGATGTCTAAGGCATGAACAATTAATGATCTTGCATTAATAAGGGCCCCTCTAATAGTGGCAACTACTGGTTGCGACGGGGGATCAGATGTGTTGAATGTCGGAATTCGAGGTGAGGGAGGTGGCACAGTCTGAGGAAATTTTGCAATAATGCTGGAGTCGTTAAGTAAAGGGTTGTTTAATTTCTTTTTATTTTCAATTAACAACGTAAATACATACAACATACAAACATACGAACATTCAACTGGCATTTTGGCTTTTTCGACAGATTCTGCCGTGGGGTCATCGTCTTAAAGTGTCCAACAGCTTATCTGCCCAGTCTGTGGCTGCTTCCGCTAGCTGCCTCCGTGTCCATACAACGGTGTCTATTCTTCCATTCCTTGTGTCTCCCTGTCCTGGGCGCTCTGGTATCCCCCAGCCTCCTCCGGATCCTCCTCGTCGGTTTCCTCTTCTTCTCGTCCAAATAGATTCTGCGCTAGGGAATTCCATGCCGCTATTTTCCCAGCCGTTTCCCCCTCCCCTCTTTGCACTGCTCTGATCCACACCGCAGTCTCCGCTAGTGTCAACTTTCGGAGGTCTGCCCACCATGCTTCTATGGTCGGGCCTCCTCTAGATTTCCAGGACATGGCTATCCTTCTTTTAGCTAGTATGCAAATCAGGTCTATCATTTTTGCTAGGTGCACCCTGTCTCTGCCTCCTCGAGGGAAGAGGCCCAGTAGGTACCATTCGGGGTGCTCCATCTGTATCTGGAGGCCACTTTTCGCTATTTTGGTCCTGATGACTTCCCAAAACGTCTGTATCACCGGGCATTCCCAAAACATGTGCACCATGTCTGCCTCCTCGGTCGAGCACCGTGGGCACCCGCTGGGGTCACCTCCGCGTATCACTTTCATCCTCTTAGGTGTGAGGTACGCCCTGTGTGTCACGTACAACTGGGCCTGTTTGAACCTTGCGTTCCTGGACACTGTTTTGGGGTATCTCAGCACCCTGTTCCATTCATGGTCGCTGAGCGGCCTTTGGAGTTCTTCTTCCCAACTTTGTTTTATGTGTAGTTTTTGGTCTGTGTGGGGTCTCAGCATCTGCTCGTATAGTCTGGAGGTCGTGTGTGTCCCCTCTGAAATGTCGTACCACATGTCTAATGCTCCTGCCGGTTCTTCTTGGTCTTCCCATTCTGGCCATCTATCCTTGATTCTGAGGATCAGTCTATTATACAGGATGAATTGGCCCTCATGTATTTCGTATTCTTCCCTCATCTCCTGGAAGTCTGCCCATCTCCCCTCTCTTCTCATGTCTCCGATTTGCGCTACCCCCTTGGCCTCCCATTGTGTTCGGAACGCTGCCAACAAGCTCATGTCTGTGCCCACCAGGCCCGCCAGGGGTATTTGCGCTGAGTAGGGGTCCTTCGTCCCTTGCAGCTTCCATGCTCTCCACCACAATCTCACTGCGAGATTTAGCATGTACGGTAAAGTCCTGAGCAGGGGTTTGTCCAGCCACAGTATTTCCCTCAGGTAATGTGTTTTCAGTGCGGGCTGGAAGTTGGTTTTGTCCATTGTTTCATCCTCCCCTAACCATTTGACCACAAATTGTAACTGTCCAGCCAGATAATACTTTTCAAAGTCTGGCAAACGAATGCCTCCTCCCTCATAGTCTCTCTGTAGAGTGCTCATTGCAACCCTGTTTCTCCCCCCTGCCCATAGGTAGTTTCTTGCTATTGTGTTTAGGTTCGTGAAGAATGTCCTGGGAATGTTATATGGGATGTTGGTGAAAAAGTACAACAGGCGTGGGAGTACTACCATTTTCAGGAGGGCGGCCCTACCTATCATCCCCAGTGGGAGTGTTCTCCAGAAGGCCATGCATTTTCGTGTTGTGTCCAGGGCTGCTTGCGTGTTGTGTCGGTGAGTGTCTGCAATGTCATGATGGACCTCTATCCCCAAATATTTGAAGGACTGTGGCGCCCATGTTAGGCCCACTTCTGGGAGTCCCTCCGGGGGGGCCCGTCTCAGATCTGCCAGGGGGAAGATCAGGGACTTCTCTTTATTTATTGCTATGCCTGAGAGTCTGGTGTATGCTCCTATTGCTTCAAGAGGCAGGGCAGGTTAATGCGGGGGTTTTCTACAAACAATAACATGTCGTCCGCGTACAGCGAGACTTGATGGAGCACCCCGTCCACCTCAATCCCTGTGTCTCCATATTCTGCTCTAAGGAAGACCGCCAGTGGCTCCAGGGCCAGGATATATAACATTGGCGATAGTGGGCACCCTTGTTTCGTTCCTCTATAGATCCTCCATTCCTTTGAAATATATCTCCCTGTCTTAACCCTGGCTCTGGGCTCACTATACAGTAGTCTGATCCACCTGAGGAACCCTTCGCCAATGCCGAAGTGGGCGAGGACCCTCACCATCCACCCCCAATTCACCGAATCGAATGCTTTGACAGCATCAAGAGACACTATCGCACGTTCTCCCCGTCCCTGGTTCGTTCTATCTATCACGTGGTGTAGTCTACGGAGGTTCCATGATGTGTTCCGCCCAGGAACGTACCCTGTTTGATCGGGGTGTATCAATGTGGGGATCACCTGCTTCAGGCGGTTGGCTAGAGCCGCCGTTAGTATCTTAACTTCCTGGTTTATAAGGGAAATTGGCCTGTATGCCGTGCACCTTGTGGGCAGCTTCCCTGGCTTAAGGATCGGGACGATGATTGTCTCCGACATACTAGCGGGTAATCGTGCACTTTCGTATGCATCTAGATATGTCTCCAGTAACCTTGGGGTGATAGTGTCTTTGAACTTTTTATAGAACTCTCCTGGGAGTCCGTCCGGGCCCGGGGACTTGCCTGTAGGAAGCTCTGCTATTATACCCGCTATCTCTTCCTCTGTGAGTGGGGCATCAAGCATTTGGGCCTGCTCTTCTGTTAACTTTGGCAACCTTATTTCTGCCAATGCATCGGTTATGTCCTCAGGGTCTACCTCCGGGTTGGGGGCATATAGTTCCTCGTAGAAGTCCGCGAATAACTGATTGATGTGCACTTGGCCCCTCACCTCCTCCCCTGTCTCGTCTTCTATCACCGTTATGGGTTCCCTCTTATTTTCTTGCCTAGTGAGCCAGGCCAGGAGCCTACTGGGTTTGTCCCCTTCCGCTTGTAACCTTTGTAAATACCTCCCATAATTCAACCGTCCCAGCTTCTCCCAGAGTCCTATGCACCCCATTCTCAGCTCCATCAGTTCCTCTGACTCCTCCCCCGCTGCCTGCGCCCTCAGTTCCTCTATTTCTATCCGCTTTTCTAGGTCGTTGAGTTCTGCTATGGCCGCTCCCTTTAATCCGCCCATTTTACCGATCGCTGCCCCCCTTAATACCACCTTGAACGCATCCCAAAGCGTGGCATTACACTCCACACTCCCTGTGTTGTGTTCAAAGTAATCATCTATTGCCCCCTGTAGGTGTTCTTGGAATTCGCCCTCGTCCAGAGCTTCTGCCCGGAGTCGCCACGTAGGTATCGGGGCTCTCCCTTGTGTGTGTGCCCATGATGTCAGTATTGGAGCGTGGTCTGAGAGCGTTCGGGCTTTAATGCTAATACCTGTGAATTCGTGTAGTGATTCACTGCCCGTGAGTATGTAATCTATCCGTGTAAATGTTCCGTGGGGTGCACTGTAGTGTGTGTTCCCTCTCCTTGTCCCGTGTACCTGTCTCCAGACGTCCGCCAGCTTCAGGTGATCTAGTGCCCTCTGTAGTTCCTTGGCTGGTGGTGCTGGCCTCCTGAGCTTGTCATCCGATCGATCCAGGAGCGGGTTCAGGGCGCAGTTGAAATCCCCGGCCCAGATGAACATTGTGTCTCTGTACTGGGCTAATTTGGGTGTTAGTTTTCTGAGGTACTCTCTCGTGTCGTGATTTGGAGCATAAGTGTTCACTAGGCACACTTCCCTATTCTCCAACATGCCATGCACTATCACCGTTCTTCCTTCTTGGTCGATCTCCTTTTTAATGAGTTGGAATGGTACTCCCGGGGCGATCCAAATCATTGCCCCTCTTGCATAGTTGGAATATGTAGCACTAAACACCTGCCCTCCCCATTTTTTGTCGATCTTGGACTGCTTTTCTCTTGTCAGGTGCGTTTCTTGGAGCATTGCTATCTTGACCTTCATTTTATTCAGCCAGGCGTAAACTCGCAGCCTCTTGACGTACGCGTTAAGGCCTCTCACGTTCCATGTCGCTATCGTTAGCTCATCCCGGCTCATGGGTGTTTGCAGTCCTGGCCTCGTCGTCCCATGGCCCTATTTGTTTGTCCATTTCGCTGCTTCCATGTTCACTGCTGTTGACCGGGGCCGCCCGCGTGGGGCTCAGTCTCTTCTCCTCTTGTAGGCCCCGTCTCCTGGGTCCCTGTTGTGGTTCGCTCCAGTCACGGTGTGCTGGCGTCTCCCCATCATAGTCTTTAACCATTCCTTCAACGCCAATGCCTTCTTCCGATTCTTCCTGTCTATCGATAACCTGAACTGTAACTAAACAACAACAACAAACGCCCAGCCACCCTCCCCCTGCTCCGGCCTCGCCGCTTCTCCTGCCTTGCTCCTCTGGGTGAGGCCGGCTTGCTGCACTTCTTGGGGGTGCGTCGTACTAGGCTAGTGCGGTTTGTTAGGGTTGGTTGCTCCCTTCATATTTATCGTCCTGTTCCTAACTTCTCGTCCGTTTGATACTCTGCACCCTTGATTCTAATTATCTGCGGATTTCACGCCCGGGCTGGGCTCTGCCTCTGTTAGCGTTTCGCTGCTCCAGTTGGGGGATTCCTTGGGTATCCATCCACGCATTTGCCTCTTCCCTGGACTCGAAGAAGTGTGTCTTCCCCTTGTGTATCGCCTTCAATTTGGCCGGAAACAGGAGCATGTATCGCATCTCTGCTTTTCTGAGGCGTTCCTTTGTGGGGCCGAACTGTGCCCTTTGTTTTTGGACTGTCATTGTGTAGTCCGGATATATGGCAATCTTGGATGAATTTCTGATAATCTCTCCTCCCCCCCTCGAGAACTCCAGTATCTTTTCTCTATCCTTAAAGTTCATGATTTTAGCGATCATGGCTCTGGGAGGGGCCCCCGGCTGGGGTCTTCGCATCAGTGCTCTGTGTGCCCGTTCCACCACAAAGCCTTGGGACAGGGTTCCAGCTCCGACCTCCTGTAGGAGCATATTTTCGATATATTCCGTGGGGTCGTTCCCTTCCTCCCCTTCCGGAACCCCGATTATGCGGATATTATTTCTCCTTGCCCTCCCTTCTGCGTCTTCTGCTCTCCTTTCCAAGATCTTGACTCTCTGGAGCACCTCCGTCAACTGGGTCCTCGTGGTGGCGGAGTCCGCTGTGTTCTGCTGTACCTGCTGCTCCGCTGTTGTCACTCTGTCCGCCAGGTTTCTCGCGTAAGTAAAGGGTTATTGTAATGAGCACAAGATTTTATTATAGTGCGCAAACCAAGTCTGTTGTTTCTGTAGGTAGTAGGGCAAGGTACATTCGAGATGTAGTATGTGGTATGCATGGTAAGGTTGTGAGTCAAAGGAAGGTGACAATTCGGACCGTGGAACAAGCTGCCTAGATTAAGTTGAGCTGGTACCTTTGTATATGTACAAAGGCTTGTTAAGACTAAGGTAGAGATTAAATGCAGTAAGACCAGTGGGCATGTGTGGAAGACACTCCAGGTCGCCATGAGAGAGGATAACACTTGTAATGGCTACGAGCTGATAGGGTAGGCTAGTAGCAGCATGAGATTGCAGGGCAAACTGGAGGCAACATACAGTAGTAACATAGTGTCAAGGCAGGCTCGATGCGACACACAATAGTCAGGGGAAGCTAGATGCAGCACATAGCAGTAACGCAGTGTCAGGGGCAAACTAGGTACGACACACAATAGTAACACAGTGTCAGGGGCAAACTGAGTATGACACACAATAGTAGCACACAGTGTCAGGGCAAATTAGATGCAGCACCCAATAGTGACACACAATGTCAGGGCAAACTAGATGCAGCACACAGTAGTAACACAGTGTCAGGGGCAAACTGAGTATGACACACAATAGTAGCACACAGTGTCAGGGCAAATTAGATGCAGCACCCAATAGTGACACACAATGTCAGGGCAAGGCTAGATGCGGCACACAATATTAGCACACAGTGTCAGGGCAAGCTAGATGCAGCACACGGTAGTAACACAGTGTCGGGGAAAACCAAATATGACACACAGTAGTAGCACATAATGTCAAGGCAAATTAAATGCAGTACATATCACACGAGCAGTGTTTGGAGGCTTATGCTGTTATTACAATGACTTACATATTTTGTGATGAGAGGTTGTAATACTCTCTTTAGAGGCGGCATTGCAAGATGCAGTATAGGTTTGATTAGAGTTTCTCAGCATTGTTTCTCAACATTGTGTGCAAATAGAAAATAAACCCCATTGTTTTGAGACTGTGTAGGGTAAGAGTTTCCACCTGGGAGGCTTATAATATTACAGCATGAGTAAGAAACATTGTGGCCAGGACACAAAGGACTGGTCTGTGGAGGTGGCGACGGTGAGTGTGATGCATCTGGTAGCGGGGAGACTTCTAATCCTGAGGCAGGGAGCTCAGTAGTTGTAGAAGTATCTTCCAGTTTACCTAAGGCCACCGATAGGCCCGGACATGTGTGGGCCTTTAACTATATGGGCCTTACACTGTAGGGGGCCCGGCTGACGCCTTCCGGTTAGCCAGGTCGACCTATAAGGTCGTAGGTGCTTGTTGCCTAGCAACGGCATACAAAAATATCAAAAGAGTGTGGCGGCAGCCATCTTAGGAACGAGGAATTCAATCGCACATGGAGCAGCGGCTCACACGTGTCGAGTGCCGCATCGGATGGCCTGAGCAAAGGTGAATAAAATAAGTGACAATATTTTCACCTTGTAGTTGATTCTGTGACTGGATTACAGCATTCGGGTTGTGTCATCAGGATCTCGGCGTTCCTTGCGGAGTGCAGAACAGCTGCTCCGGCAGCGTTCGAGCTGGAAGGGGCTCCAGCCCTCTCCCCCTCTGCCCTATATAGGGTGGTGTAGAACATTGAGAAGCGCTTCGTGATTTCACGAGGGTCCAATAACACAATTCCTGCTTCATTTTTAATTTTGGGGATCACTCTATCTGCCCTCTGTTTTCACAGGTGGTTGGCCAACATGGTGTGGTCCTTGTTGCCTTTTTTCGTAATATCTCTGCTTTAAATATTGCAATTGTGTCAGCGCTTTGCCGTGCCAGATGTCCCTTAGTTCTTTACGAAGCCCCCCTACCTGCGCAGTGATAGCCTCACCGTCTGCAGACTGTGAGCAGAGTTCTAGTTCCTTGAGTGTAATCTTGAATTTCAGATCTTTCTCCCTTTTCAACCTGATCCTATTCCTATGGATCCCTCTGCGATCAAGATATCACGAATTGTGGCTTTCGCCGCATCCCATACCGTGTTAAGTGGCAATTCGCTGTGTCGTTTATGGTGAAGGAGTCTTTTATCGCCTCTGTCAAAGTGTGTTTGAATAATGGGTCTTTATAGAGAGTATTGTTACAAACCCATCTGCACTCTGTGTTGACTGATGGCCCAAGGTCTAATTCTAACACGCATGGTTCGTGATTCGACCAGGCTACTATCTCAATGGTTGTGACTAAGATAGTTGGCCACACGTTCTGATTAGGTGCGTAAGCAGAACAAAGTGTAACTGTGCGTAATCTTATTCTCCCTTTTAATACTCGAAACCTCCCTTCCTCCTCCCTATGTGTTTGCTCTATCTGCAGGCCCAGCAATTTCCTATATATGATTCCTACTCCACCCTCCTTCTGCCCCCCCCAAGCCCACAATGTGCCACCTATTTCCCAGTTTACGATCCTGAATTCCTTCCCTTGTGCAAACATTGTTTCCTGCACAAATAACACGTCCAGCTTAGTTTGAATTCCCTAGCTAACATAGAACGCTTTTGCAGTGAGTTTAAGTCCTTGACATTGAGAGACCCAAATTTGATGCCATCACGTAGCGCCATGTTGGTGTGTTAATTTTCACGTTTTAACTCCTTTACGGTAGGGTGTTGCAATGAAAGGTACTTTCAGTGCGTAAGATGTCTAAGGTTGTCTAGTGTGTGAGGTTGAATTAGTCCGAAAATGAACAGTGTTTTAATGTTTCTTTCCACTCCTCTGTTGCGAGTCCCGCCCCCCCACCCCTCACCCTTTACCCTTGAAAAATGCCATCCCTGACATTTCTCTGCACATGAGACACCCCTACAAATGAAGGGCCACTCTCCAGGGACCCCTCTCCAGATAAATATAAAGAGCTAGAACCGTTTAAAGATTAAAGATTTAATGGCAGAAACCTCCTGCAACATATTTTAACGTTGACAGCATCCAAACTCTTGTAGCTGCACAGGGGCCACGGCCCAATGATCATTGTTTCAAACATTCTGGGCCTTTTTGTTCACATCAAATGGACAAGCATACACTATTTTTACTCATAAAGTGCGTAGACTCTACCCGAGAGACTACTGTAGGATCTAATCATTCCCTGGGGGACTAGACTTTCAAGGCGTGTTGTATCGCTTATACTTTCTATTTCCTGGGCCTCTGCCTCTTCTTGGTAAAGAGGGTGTACTTTTATGTGTTGGTCCCCCAGATTTCCTGGCTGCATCTCTGTCGACTCCTGACGTACCTGCGTGTAGGCCCTCCAGCACACCCCTGGCTTCCTCCTCTGTAGTGACGTGGTAGCCCTCAGTTCCGTGTTTGAAACTCAATGAGAAAGGAAAACCCCATTGATAGCGGATTTCATGCTCCTGCAGCCAAGTTGTCAATGGGCGGCAGTTTCTCTGCTTATTTAGAGTGAGAGCAGAGAGGTCTTGAAATATTCTGACACTGGTTCCCTCAAATTCGATAGCTTCTCTCTCTCTTGCTTTTTGTAGGATTTCCTGTCTTTGGCCCTCATTACGACCCTTGCGGAAATCGAAAAACGACGGCGGAAATGCAATACCGCCATCGAATAGCGCTCGGTGCGACTATGACCCGTCACCGCAAAGTACGAAGCCATTAGCGACACCGTAGTGAACGCCAACGCTAACTGCACCAAGCACGCGCGCGCGCGCCATGCCAAACCGCAAACACCACCATGGTGCAACGGTACGCCAATTCCGACCCTAGCGGACATGTACCTAACGCCATCAGGCACGGCGTAATGTACCATTCCGCCATGGCGAGAAGTACGGCATCGCGAATCAACCGTAAACGGCCCCACTGAGTGCCTGTACACCGCTCCCTGCCCACAAAGTACAACTCCCCGTAGGTGCAATGAAGCCACAATGCAACCATTGAAATGTACAAGTCACCCATGCATGCCAACGAACAAAAGAAACACAAGAGGGGCCAATGGGAGCTGCAGGGCACAGATGGCACGAATACAGAAGCCATCCCAATGGACATGACCACAGTCCCCCACCAAGAAACGCACGCAAACACAGGCACCTGTGACCAGCAATATTCCGAAAACCACATCATTCCACCAGTCCACCTGGCTGACCGGCATCTGTTACACAAAACCCAATCCCCCGCCCCTGAGCATGACAACATTCAAACTGGCATATTGGCAGCCCCCATCCCTGACCTCACTGGGCTTCGTAGGCAAACGCGCACAGCACAGTACCACGCAACTAAACCCCGAAGCTGGAACCCAATGCAGATCTCCTCACAATACATCGCCCCCCAAATAGGCATATGCCACATCACTTGCAAAGAAAAACGCTACACGGGCCAAATCAGAATAGAAATTTTATGCACATCAAAATCACCAAGCCCATACAGCCATCAGGCCATGAACTCCAAAACATTAATCACCATTGTGGGCTGCTTCCGCAAGAAATGACCAGCCACTACCTGTGTGTCGCCCTGTTCCCCCATGGTACACAGAGCCACATTCACGTACGAAAAGGCAACATGGAAGCGCACAGAACCGCAGGGCCGTCCCAATGGGGAGGCACTAGTCCAGCTGAAAGGCCGAAATGTTGCTCCGAGCCACCAGTACTGCGTAAGGGCATGTGGCCCATTGGCGATCGTCCCATAAGATCGTAATGCTGCTCCACTGATTAACACGAAGCAGCAGGTGTCGGGAGTAAAATCCATCTGCAGGAGTGGCATACAGATGGCAGTGGCAAAAGGGGAGGAGATACCTGTCAACCAAAAGAAAAGAAAAAGAACAGAATGGCCATCAGAACTACATACCAACAACTCACTTCAATGATCACACGAAATCCACAGCCATATGCATGCTAGCCCACTCCAAAGGAACATCACCACCCCAAAACCACTTGCGACTCATAACCATCTATATCGAGGTGCAAACACCATCACAAACGAGTGTCTGAGGGCGCCTCGAGACAGGGAGGTCTCAACAAGGCCAGATGGACGATAGTCCCACTATGGCAGCCCTGCATCACATAGCGTAGGGGAGGCGGATAGATCCCAAGAAGCCCTGTACATGGCAAACTCTGTATCAAATCACCTGCCCATGCATCCATCCATCATTCCCTCATCCCGGGATCAAAATGCCTGAATAATTACTCACATAACATTAGAAACATCCATTGAGTCTGTGCGTTATGCAGCCTGCTAAATCCACAGTGCCCCAGCCCGTAATTCCAGTGTTGTGAAGTAACATGTATTTGGGAACGGACGGCCTCATCGCCCACGTAGCTATTGCGCATCCCAAACTATTCATATCAATCATTGCTCCCTCGCCATGGGCCCTGTCTCAAGGACATAGAACAATAGAATGTTACATTTGCAGTCAGACCTGTGGGCATCTCCTCGCCGCTAGCTGGAAACCGAAAGCGCCGCCCTTCGAATTCCTCATTTGCAACATCACGTCGAAAAGGCATCTGTGGCCGTTTGAAATCACTAATTATTCCATCGAGTGCGGCTGTGTGTGAAAATGGCAACTGCCTTCACCCACGAATGGGACGCCCCGCCCGTCGTTGCAACTCGGTACAGTGATGCATGAGGGCCCACCGTTACTCGAGTACTACGTCCCACTGACCCCTCACAAGTCTGTTCGCGACTGCACAGATAGTATGTGAAACAATGGGACCACAGCAGAATGAACATATCAACCAATCTTACACGGCCATCGGGTACAAATACATGATTGCAATAGCAAGATACAATTCCCCGAATTGCAGCGTTGTGCGCGGGACGTGCTCGGCCAAAGGGGAGAGCAGTTTGCACAGGTGGAATCAATCACCACAGGTGGAGGCCATACAGCCTGAAAACACATAAATTGCACAGCCAGTCTCCTCCCACAACCACACCGAAATGCTACCGGCAGGACTCGCGATGTTGGCCCTGGGGGACCTGATAGCACTGCAAGTGCTCCGACTCCAAGAAGTAGACGAACACCAACTACAACCAGCCGCACGGAGGAGACGCAGGAGGAGGAGGAGGCTAAGGCAGGGCCAGCAAGGCCCACCAGCACAGCCACTACCACCACGCAGGCAGCCCGCAATTCCACGCCTCCGAGCACATCCGTTCAACCTCACTGATGAGCAGATCCACACCCTCTACCGTCTGGACCGGGACACCATAGCCGCCATTGTGGACATGACACAGGCTGACCTTGTCAGCATGATAGATAGCCCAACCGCCATCCCACCCCTACTGAAGGTGGTTTCTGTACTCCACTTCCTGGCCACAGGCACCTACCAGCACACAGTCGGACAGTTGCATGGCATTTCTCAGCCACTGTTCTCACGGACACTATTGCAAGTGCTCGATGCCCTCCTGAAGCACGCAGACGACTACATCTCTCTACCACGCTCGGAGCAGGAAATAACCAACACAAAAGTGGGATTCCATGCACTTGCCGGCATACCGGGTTGCATTGGTGCCATCGACTGCACCCATGTTGAATTGGTCGTCCCACATGCCATGGAGGCCCAGTACCGCAACCGAAAACAATTTCATTCCCTGAATGTACAGATGGTGTGTGACTCCAACAGGATCATTACACATTGTTGTGCCCGATTCCCTGGATCAACCCATGATTCTATGGTCTTGAGGAACTCTACAATACCACGCTACATGGAGCGACACGCAGGGAACAGATCCTGGCTACTCGGTGAGTCTCATTACATGCATGATGATGTGGGGTATGTGAATTGTCAATGACCTGCCAGGAAGGGGGGGGGGGGGTGTGCGTACGTATCAATGGCATTCCACATCATACGTTTCTCGTCCACATACAGGTGATGCTGGATATCCACTGAAGAGATGGCTCCTCACACCAGTCCGGAACCCACGGGACCAGCATGAGGAGGACTACAACCATGCCCACTCACGTACCCGTGTAGTCATTGAACAGGCATTCGGCCTACTGAAGACCCGTTTCCGCTGCCTCAGCAGGTCTGGCGGGGCACTCCTGTACCGCCATGAGAAGGTTGCAAAGATGGTGATGGCATGTGTCATGCTCCACAACATGTGCGTACGTAGAAATGTGCCCATGCCCCCTGACGCTGAACTGCAAGCACCTGATGATGGTCATGATGAGGGTGGGGATGTGGCAGCACCTCATGGAGTCTGCGAGGCACCGGAGGCCCGTGACATTCGTCAGCATCTCATTGATGTATGCTTCTAGCACTCACGCCTGGTGGCTGATACATGGACACGGGACTCGTGACACTGCGTGTGTCTGGGACATGCACAATATGGACTGTACGCCTATGATGGCCTAGTACACAAAGATCAATGTCCACACTTCTCATTGGTTGATCGTGCACTTTTTATGGCATATGTGATATCATGTTGAACACCCTATCGACCCGCCACCCAAGTGAGCCCAACACACCCCCTCCACCCTCCTACCTCCCCCCCGAACACCAGTGTCCAAAGATGCTCATTGTCAGTGGGCTGTCGCTATTGCATGCCCCCTCTGCGGGTATCAGGGGCACCCCTGCCTGTGGAGCGCAGGTTCCTTCCAGATCTACGTTGGGGGCTGCCCTGGACGGAACTTGCAACGGATGATGTGTCTGCCTGCTCACGTCCATGCATGTCCCTAAGGGTTTGCGAGAGCTCAGTGAGCACACGGCGCACTGCGGCAAGTTCGGCACATACGTCTTTGGACGTCGCATGCAGTTCCCCCCTCAGGCTCTCGGTGCTTCTCTCAATTTGTGCCCTTAGCGTCTCTGTACCTCTCTCCATTTCTGCCCTAAGTGTCTCAGTTGATGTTTCTATGTCTGCCTTAGTGCCCCCACATTCATCGGCATGGTCCTTGAGGAGTGTGGCCAGTTGCTGCTGTTGTTCGATCAACTGGTCGAGGGACTGTTGCCTCTGCTGGGCCATGGCCATTTGCGGGGGTGTCACAGAGGGGCTGTTGTCCTCATGTTGCCTTGCCACAGGGCTTGTGGGGGATGGCCAGTCGTCGTCTTGTGGGTGCCCCTGCGTGGTATCCTCATGTTGTACGGGATGGGACAGACAGGGGGATTGGGACAGGTCATGGATGGATCTGACTTCGGCATCCCCGTTTTCTGTGTCCGAGCATGCTGCCATCAATGGGGTGTCACCTATGGTGCTGCTGCCACCAGAGGCAGTGCCTTCTGTGGCATCCATTGGGGGGACCTGTGGTGGTGGTGTTGTGGGCATGCTGGCTGCTGGGGTGCCTGTTGATGTTCCCTCCTCTGTGCTGCCACCTGATTTGTGCTGCTGCCGTGTCTTGATGCGTGCAGCTGAGGTGGAGGGTCTCTGGCCGTTGGTCTTGGCCCTCTTTGCAGGTGTGCTGGTAGGGGTGTCCTGTAGCTCGTCGTTTGGATCGGACCCTGTGGTGGAGTAAAGGAGGGCGAGGGTTATTGATGGGTCAGTGGGAATTGGAATGGCATTGTATCACATGCATTGGGGTGGTACCTGAGGGTGATTTGGGTCGGGGTCTTGGAGGTGCTTTGATTTGTGTGTGGAGTGAGGGTGCAGTTGTTTGGCAGCCTGCAGTTAGGGTGTGCCTGCTGCACGTGTAGTGCGTGTATTAGGGGTTTTTAATTATTTATGTATTTATTGTGGGTTTTGACGTGCGCTTTCAGGCCGATGTGTGTGGACGTTCTCCTGGACATGTGTTTCTGTTGCACTATGTGGACGCATGGTACTTCACATGGATGGACTGTGTGGATTTGGCATTGTTTTATCTGGCCCACCTACCTGAATCTTCGGATGTCTGCACTCCTTTCTCCATCCCTCCGACTCCCTCTATGCTCTCCATTCCGATGGTGGAGGCACAGATTTCTTCCCAGGGGGTCAACTTGATGGGTGATTCAGGACCTCCCCCGGTGGCTGTGGCAATGTTGCGGTTGGCAGAGAGTATGCTGCGGACGCGTATCCGCAGGTCGTCCCATCGCTTGCGGCATTGCTGTGGGGTGCGGGGTGCGGTCCCCACCGCACTTACCCGCTGTGCCACCAGAGCCCATATGGCCTTCTTGTTTGCAAGTGCCGTCCTGGTCATTTGCGTGCAGAAGACGACGGCAGCATTCTCCTGGAGGGTCTCTGTTAGCACGGTGAGTTCCTCACGGGAGAAGTGGACCTGCCGCTTGCGGTCGCACGCTTTCTTCGCTACTTTTCCCATTTTTCTTGGTTTCGCTAGGGTGGTTGACGGGTTGGGGTGTGTTTCAGGGTAGTGATTTTAGTGGTTGTGTGGTTTTAGTGTTTTTATAGGTGTACGCCGGGATGTTTCCCGTTCCGGGCCCATGTTTTAACTTCCGTTTCCGTATATTTCCGGGCACCGTACTTTCCGGTAGGCGCACACTGCGGTGACCGCTAAGAGGGGTGGCGGTATTGCACCTAGGGCGCCGTACGGCGGCGGTGTGGGCCGTTTTGGGGTCATTTCCGCCATCGCGGACTTTGCACTTCCGCCGTGGCGTGGTGCTCGTGCCCGATGGGTCGGAATGGGCCGCACTTTGCTCCTTCGTACAATGGCGGAAACGCTATTTACGCTGTGGCGCTCCGGTCAGTCGCTTTCCGCAAGGGTCGTAATGAGGGCCTTTGTCTGTAATGATGACACTTGGCGAGAACCGATCTTGGGCCATTAGGTGGGCCACCAGGTCTGTGTATTTTGTCGAATTCAATTTTGGGGTAGCTGCTGAGTCGAAGAGCGATATCACCAGAGCCTTCACTCAGCATTCTAACCCAGCTGGCATTTCACCTTGTCTTTCGCTGAGTCCAATGACACGTATGTTTGTTCTCCGCTCTCGGTTTTCAAGATAATCGAGCTTCAGTTCAATGTCTCTTTCTTTTTCTTCCAGATCCTGGAACCTGGCTTCGCAGTTCATAACAGCCAGGTCGCTGACAGCTGATTGTTCTCCACCGCCTCAATCCAGTCTTCTACTTTTACCATTCTATTCTGAAGGTCAGTGACTCTTTCTGTGAGGCTGCACTTTATCAAGCGTAACTCCCATAGCAAGAGTCTAATGTCCGCCTTAGTGGCACTGTCTCGGTCATTCCCTGGTATATCAGGCAAAGTCTGCTCCTGGTCTTACTCCATACCTATTGAAGAGCGGCTACATTTCCTTAATTTTAAAACCGTGTTCGGATCCAGGGCTCTAATAGGCAAAACATTTAATATTTATCGGTATGAGTGGCAACTAGTGTAGTCACCCTTCTTAGCAGTGCCCAATGCAAGCGTCTTCTACTGGTATGGAGGCACAGTGGTGTTTTCATATTTTTTTTGTTTATGGGCAGGTCCCCTGTATCTTCTCTTTTGCTTCTTGTGTTATGTTTATTCTGTGTTGCCTCTTCCCACGGGTACTCTCGTGCGTTCCCAGCACTTTTCTGCTGACATAGCCTCTTGTGAGGGGTTTTGTGGTTTGAGAGTGCTTGTTTTCAGGTGCTTGCACACTTTAATCCATTTGAGCCAGTCCCATATGGGGGTATTATCGGCTTGTCCTTTGGAGGGAGCACATGGTGCTGAGCCTCAGTGCCCTAAAATGGATTCATTGCTGTAAACGTGTCAGCTCTAGAAGGCTTTCCCTCTTCTCATGTTGTCTATGTTGTTCTCTGCTAGCAGGGGGCTGCCTGTGTAGTCAGCTGTGCCTACTTATCTCCGCACCTTTCTCCTGATGCCGGTACTCACTTTCGCTGAGGTTTCCTTGTGCTTGGGGCTCAGAGAGGGGGCTGCGCGTGTCTGCATGTTGATTTGTACTTAACAACAGGCTGGTGCATCTGCGAGAGAACCAACTGTTTGCAAAGGCGGAAAAGTGTGTTTTTCATGCAACCAAGGTGGAATTCCTCGGGTACTACTTGACCAACAAAGGAATCCAAATGAATCAAGCCAAGGTCAGAGCTGTCCTTGATTGGCCTAGCCCTGCTAACTTGAAGGCATTACAATCTTTTCTGGGTTTTGCCAATTTTTGCAGGCGCTTTGTTCGATCTTTCTCAGAAGTGGTGGCCCCTCTGACTGCCCTTACCAGTAGCAAAGGCTCGTTCCTATGGTTCTCCGAGGAACAACAAGCCTTTGACACCCACAAGGCCACTTTCACCACGGCACCCGTGCTACAATATCCAAACCCAGCATGGCCTTTCCATGTAGATGCAGACGTTTCTGGCATCGCCACAGGTGCCATACTGTCGCAACAATGCACCATCACTGGAGTCCGCCACCCCGTCACCTTCTTTTCCCAAAAACTCACATTGTATGAGCAGAACTACACCACGACTGAACGTGAGTTACTGGCGATACGTGATGCGTTAAAGGAATGGAGACATCACCTGTTAGGGGCATCCCATCCAATTCAGGTGCACACAGACCATCGGACCTCCTTGCTATGAAATCCGTTAGATGTTCAACGACTCGGCATGCTTGGTGGCATGAGTTCCTCTTGATATTTGATTTCACAATTTCATACCGTCCTGGGCACCTGCATTCCAAAGTGGATGCGCTCTCCCACATGCAAGGGCCATCCCTGTCTGTCAAATCTGAGGGTTCTCTGCTCTTTCCCCATCAGGTCGTGTGTGGGTTTACACCACAACCATCACTCAGGTCTTCCCTCCAGGAATGGGCCTCAGGGAACCCCGTTGAGATCTCTGATTTTAACCTGGATGGTTAACTCTCTGCCCTACATCCAGGGTCAGATTTTCATGCCTGATACCAAGTCCCGCCATACTGCATTGCAATGGTGTCACGATTCTTTGTTCTCTGCACACCCTGGTAGGAAAAAGACAGTAGATCTCCAATGAAGGTGGTGCTGGTGGCCTTCCATGCAGCGGGATGTGCAGGAGTACATCTCGTCTTGTGTGATATATGTTCAATGCAAATCCACCCTGGCCAAATCCATGGGTCTTCTTCAATCACTACCTGTACCCCGTTGTCCCTGGACGATGTTGTCCATGGATTTCATTGTGGAGCTGCCTTCGTTACAGGAGTATAACACCATATGGGTCGTGGTGGATTTTTTCACCAAGATGGCGCTATTCGTACCCAGCTGTGGTCTCCCCACGGCCTCAGTTCTCGCAGACCTGTTCTTAAAGCATGTCTTCCGTTTTTTTGGCCTCCCTTCTATCATTGTTTCTGATTGGGGTACACAATATACTTTCCACTGCTGGAAGGCACTTATAGCTTCTTTCGGTATCGCCGAACGATACTCCATCGCATACCATCGCAGACAGACAGACAGACGGAGAGGTGTAGAGCCACCATCGAGCAGTATCTACGCTGTCTTACCCTTGAACACCAAGAGTCATGGTTGTCGGTGTTAGCAGTGGCCTAACTTGCATACAATAACTCGATCCATACCTCAACCGGTTCCTCGCCGTTTTATGCGCTTTATGGCCAACATCCAAGGGCTATGCCTATTGACCCGTCGTTTCCCCAGCACAAACATGCCGGTCTCGATTGCGTTAGGGAACTAACAGACATACACAGGGATGTTGAGCGTTGCCTGCATGAGGCGCAGGCGAGTGCTAAAACATTTGCGGATCTCCATCGCTCCCCGGCTCTGGAATATCAGACCGGGATGTGGGTCTGGCTGTCCACTAAGAACCTTCGGATACCAGGCTGCCTCCCACTGTTGCCTCATTTTGTGGGCCCTTATGAGATCGTCGAGGTCATCAATACTCTGGTCGTAAAACTGGCCTTGCCCAGGTCCTGGAGGGTATAATCTGCATTTCATGTTTCTCTGGTAAAGCCGTTTCCCTCTGGTACACGCCTTCCTGCTCGCCCCTCGCCAGGTCCTGCTCAGGGCTCCGATGAATATGAGGTAAAAGCCATACTAATCGACTGGACAGGGTACGGTGCGGAGGATTGGACTTGGGAGCCTGTCGAAAACATTCATGCTCCCTGTATTTTTGCTAGTTTTCTTGCTTCGTGGGGGTTGGATGTTTCTTCAGGGGAATATGCTGTCATGAACCAGCTCACCCGACCGCAGAGGCTGGCGACTTTGCCTGCTGGTTCAACCCCTAGGGCCGTATCTCCACGCAAGCCCTCGGTACCCCGCTCCCAATATTCCGGGCTGTCACCATCATCTTCGTTTCAGCAAAGAACACCGTTTCTCTCACGCTACCTCTTGCCGTGACGATGGTGGAAACTCTTCCTTACACGTCACCATGTTAGAAGGAAGTTCACGTCTCTCGCTGACGTGACACAAAGACACGTGACACAAGGAGAATAAAGTCCACCCTCAGCGACAGCCCGGGGGTTCTAATTGAAGTTGTTTCGGACTTCCGCGTTCTGTTTTCCTCTGTGTTTTCATGTGATTACGATTCCTGCTTCGTTTCCCGGACTTGCCATTTGACTAACCCTCCTCTGCTACGTTCATAGCCTGGCTCCTTTTGACCCTGCTTGTTTAACGGACTGCCATTACCAGTCGTCTATATCCCTGTTGCTGTCTCCGCTCGTTGCCGACTTGGCCTGCTGAACGGACAGCCTTGCTAGGCGACTTCACCGTTTTGCTGCCCGCTCATTGCCGACTCTGTCTGTTTTACGGACTTTGGATCCCACCTTCCCAAAAGGATTCTGCCTCGTTCCTTGGGTTTTCATGTGCTGGACCTTCCCCTCTGCACCATCTTCCCGAGAACCGCACGCACACAGACTAGAGACGATTGCTGCTTGTGTTACTTTCTATCCAGGCGTCCTTGTGCCGTCGGGGTAGGTCTTTGGAACTTTCCTGAATACCGGACTGCTGTGGTTAAAAAAAGATTCTCTCCAGGTGTCCTCATGCCTTCGGGGTAGATCTTGGGAACTGTTCTTGGAGTCAGGACTTCCGCCTTATCAAGGACCATAATTCTGGTGCCTTTTATCTGGAAGTATTCAGGGACATAGTATCACCAAATCCACTCCACTACCTGTTACCGGCCATGGTTTTTTCCCACATACTGTGAGGTTGGTTCCGCTTTCAGTCTTAGTTTTGGGATTGACTTCAAAAACCTCAGCCATAACTAACTCCTCTTTTCTTGTTTCCACAGCCGGCATGTCGTGGGTGTGTGTCCCATCTTCCGACTTATAGATCCTTCTGCTTGTTATTTTCACACAGCAGAGGGTTACAATAGTAGGAAGAATTCTTCAGTGACCACTAGTCGTGTCTCCCTGGTCAGCGCTCCCTCCACGCTGTTAGGCAGTATTGGTGGTGAGTCCTAACAGGGAGAGGGGTGCAGAAAGGGAAGGGAGGAACAAAACAAGCGATTATTGTACTGGCTTGACGACATTTCAGGTAGTGCTGGGGGGAGCAAGTAAGAGGAGTGGGGAGGAGACAGATGAGGTTGCTATCATGCTAGGTCCAGGGACAATGCTGATAGAGTAACTGCATAGAAAAAAGTAAGGGGAGGAGATAGGAAAAGGGAGAAAAGGAGAGGAGGAGAGAACAGAGAGTAAGCAGTCAAAAAGATTGGAGAAGCAAGAGGGAAGAGCAAATGCAATAGCAGAAGTCAGTAGTAAGACATAATGTTGCAAGCCAGGATACAAGATGAAGATGGGAACAGCATGATTCAGGGCCACCATTATTACAAGATTCAAAGGAAGTCCAGCATGAGATTTGAGAAAGGGTGACGCACCGTGAATCAATGAAGTCCAGAGTTAAGAGCAGGAAGGAAGAGGCAAGGCTAAGAAGGTGGGTGGTGCTTAGGTCAGGTGACCTAGATCTACTTGCACTTGCTCCCCATCTGCAAATGAAAAGAGGCTGGAGGGCTACTTAAGTAGGGAAAAAGAGTGGCAACCAGGAAGGCATTAAGTGGGCGGGGCTTGCTATGTGGGGAAAAATAAGCGGCAACCAGGAAGCCACCGGGTGGGCAGGGTTTAGGCCAGGTGACCTAGATCCACTCGCACCTGCTCCCCCTCTGCTAAGGAAAAGAGGCTGGAGGGCACCTTAAGTAGGGAAAAAGAGCGGCAACCAGGAAGGCACCAGGTGGGCGGGGCTTGCTAAGTGGGGAAAAAGAGCAGCAACCATTAAGGCAGCAGGTGGGTGGGGCTTAGGCCAGGTGACCTAGATCCACTTGCACCTGCTCCCCATCTGCCCATAGTGCAGGAGTCCCGAGACGTCCTCCCTCTTGTCTCCACGACTGAGGCCCAGGAACAACAGGATCTGTCATACAGGAATTCTACAATTGTTCCAAACACCACTCAAGAGGAGGACCACAATGGCAAAAGAAACAGAAGCCAACTGGAACCAATTTCTTCAGACTTAAGGTACTGTAAACTAAGGAGTACTTACCTCTTGTTGTGTAGCTTGCTAGCTCTCAGTTGAGACTTGCATTTGCTGCCTTTTGCAGAGTTGTTTGTAGCTTTGCCCATCACACGCCTCTCAGCATGTGGCCCAACAGTGATTTCTTTTTCTACAAAACTCTCTATAACATTGTGCATGACTTTTTATTTACCTTCAAGAAGTGCGTTAGCTCCCCTAGACTTTGCTCAATTGACATTGGCTGTCCTGGCTCCCTGAAGACTCTTTTAACCTCTGACTTTGTGTTTTGATGTGTCCCTCCAAAAAAATCATACATACTTTACTTGTATAGCTGGGAAAGAGTTAATCTACATTGCATTGGGGGGTTTCAAAAGTCCTTACCTATTTGAGAAACGTGTTAACCATTGTTTCCTTCCCTAACCTTTTCCTTTTTGACACCAAACTCAGTATTGCTCTAAATGTACCAGTGATATATCAATGTGCACAGTGTCCTAGTTATTGACGTCACCTGAGGGTGTAGAAAGTGTCTGTGTGCCATCCCAAATGGGTATCTACTGATGTGTGCCATCCCAAATGGGTATCTGCTGATTTATTGAAACGGAGAGTGTGTATTTTGAAGTATAATTTGTTACATATTTTCTCCCTTCTAAAGAAGGCTTATTCAAACTGACTGTTAAATTAATAAATAATTGTTTAATCAAGAAACCTTGAGTGGATTATTTGGATACTTGTCACTGTGAAACTCTATGTTGCACCCTACAGCTCACCTGGACCCCTCTTGAGATAAGCCTGGCTGCTCAGTCACTACCAACTTGTGTAGTACAGACTTATACCAAAGGTTGGGTTGCTATTGCCATGAGGACAAGGCTTGTGCAGTCTCCCACAGGGTACTGCATACAATATTGAGGGCATACAAGTTCACTGACAACTCTGTATCAAGCAGCACTGGAACACTTGCTGATAGGATAATTAACACACACTAGCACGA